>NC_072795.1:105433560-105736590 GCF_028583425.1 Eublepharis macularius
ATGGTTACAGCAATAAGAAAAATACAACTCTGATGAAGCTACTACCTCGTTTAATTATGTCCAATGATCATTTAGGTCAGAAGGTAAACAAAATTATATCAGTAGCATCCCAAATCATAAACTGAAATACAAAGATTAAAAGATAAAGCCACTGCCTCAAAGTTACTAACACCTACTACAACTATGTTCAGTAAATATAGGCAGGACTTGCTTCCAATGAAGCATACTTAGGACTGCAGCCCAAAGTGACTTTATAAAATACTTAGCTTATACATCTCTAGAGAGGGACACTTCTCTAAGGTTTAACTTTCTGCAAAAGAACATTAAAGGCAGCCCAAATTTTAAACTGTACAGTTGTCAGTCAGGATCTCACCACACTGTTCTTGCCATCTTAGCCTCTTAAGAATGCAGTGATCAACATCACTAACTTACTGAGAGTAAAGAAGTACTTAACATTTACTCAAGCAACCAGGAAGTAGAAAAGGCAGGTTGCTTGCGTAAAGTATCTTTCAACATCTTGTGTTCATAGTGCCACCAGCTGTTAATAGATGGAACGACACTGCTTCACAGTGCCTGGTCACTTTCAATACAACACAGGCTCAGTGCAATTATAACCATAGTTAGATTGGGGGAGCATGCTGCAGTTTCATTGGTTTCTTCTCTCCTGCACAAATTCTGTCCATGGTTTGCTTTAACTGTAATGTAGAATGATGTCTACCTGGATTGGGAAATCCTGATTACCAGATACTCTGAGTTGCCTTAAGTATCTGGTAATCAATATTTCCCGATCCAGTTAGAACCGAGCAATCTTTGTTAGCTCCAACACAGAAATAATGCTGCACCATAAATAGAAGAGAAAGGGACACTTCAAATGGGAAAGGGAGGGAGTGCACAAGACCAGGCTTTAAGAACATTAGTATCTGTAACAGGCAAGAGTGGCTTGCTTTTGATCTAGTCTATGCATACTGTCACTGAATACTGAAGAGTTATCGATCAATTACTTGCAGATAATTTTTCACCCAAGGGTGACCAAAGTCTGGGACAGCATTTTACCACACATTTCACTCTCCTAAAATGTGATTTGCCCCCTATGAATATGCACTATTATATAAGGGTTTCATTATAACGGAGCAAAAAAACTTGGATGGCCTGGATACAGGTCTAGGAGAGGAACGATCCCCATGTGGTTCTGCCCCAGAGAAACTGCAAGTTTAATCAATATGAAAAAAATGGAAGTTTGATAGTACCATAGTAGGCCAGATAAATATTTGCGTTGAAGATCATGATACCAAGAGGTGATTCGGGGATGACACTAGAATCAGAGAGATTGTGTTGATGTGGATGTCATGTATAAAATTAAAAGACCCTCCCAAATATTCCACTGTATTGTTATGAGAAAAAAAATCCAGAATCCAGGGTGAAACCATGCATGGATATTAAAAGTCTCTGATTTGGGGCCATATTCAATAAGGGACTTGCTCCAGATATCAGGACACCAGAAAGGTTTTACTCAACATAATGATGACCCCATGCACACTTTGTTTACTCTTTCATTCTTTTTTATCTAAGGAGAAAATAAGCACAACACTTGGGTCTCAGTTTCTGTGGGGCTGAAAGTTGTCTGTGTCTTTATTGATACTAGGTGGCCTGGTCTCCACCAAAAAGGACTTGTAACAGAAATGCAATGGATCTCGGGATGCAATGCCCCCCCCCCCCAAGACTGCTTCAAGACACAGACCTTCTTTTCATGCTTACATTGCCCACAACAACGAATATTTTGCAAACTGCCTAATACAACTGACCGTTATATACATCCTACTGAATTTCACATTTAAATCACTGTGTTGTTTTTACGTCTCCATGACCAAAGGGAAATTTGATTTCTCTAACAGGAACGGGCATCCCATTTCCAAATATATGAAACAGCCAGTTCATTTCATTTGTTTCAACAATGCAAACATCGGAGAAAATGTATGAATGAATGAACAGATATTTATCCATTCATAGCCCTGGAGCCTGGCGGACTGCTTAAGAAATTTGTAAGTGTGATTTTGGGAAAATGTAGACCTCAGGGTTAAAAACTGTGAGAGCTCCATTTCCCACAGTGCACCAGGGACGTAGGAAGGGGGAGATATCCTTGTTGCCTGCCACCAGCGGGCTCATGCAGTTGAAGAGGAAGAGGCATTCCTGCAATAGGAATGAAAATGAACACACAACAGACCAGAATGAAAACAAACCAAACTTTAGCAAAGAGCACAAATTTGTGTATCTCTATTCTTTAGATATATTAGGCCACGCTAGCCCTCATAACTACAGCTGTGTGTTACAAATACTTGAGAGAATAAACATTTTAGAATGAGAACTTCTTTGCTTGCTAACTTACTTGCGATTAAATATCAAAAGCTGTTATAATATTTGTTTTGCTTCAATTAAAGCACTAAACTCTCCATCATTACTTCCATTTAATCTAGTGAAACATTTCAAATGTTTCCAAGACAGTTATTTTATTGATCTTGGATTACTTGTTGTACTCTTTAATTTCTTAAAGTTTAAAACTAAATCTCTAGAAATAGACAACTAATGCAAATTTAAAAGACTGTATAATATCATAACAAGCCTTAGCTCCAAAACAGTAGGGCCCAACTATAGGAGGCATGGACAACCCGTGACTGTATCTTCTGAAGTTCCTATTTTTATCCCTTACACACAGCCACAGCAGTTTAGATCGAACAAAATAAAATAATGTTATGCAGACGAGACCAAAGAACAAAAAAAAATAATGTTAAGAGTTCAAATAATAACTGGAGTCAGACACTGAAGTCATTTGATGTTAATTTGATGTTAACCAGGGCCAAGGCATTTTCAGTCCTGGCCCCCACCTGGTGGATCTCTCTGTCGGAGGACACTCGGGCCCATCAAGGTCTTGTATCCCTTCGATGGGCCTGTAAGACAGAGGCGTTCCGCCAGGCATATGGTTGAGGCTAACATTAAATCCATCAAATGAGTCTCCCTGCTGGTCTTCTATTTGCGAGGCGGGACACTATACGGTTATCTGCCCCCCATGCACAAGCAGTCATTGGATACCAACCCACATCCTCCACACCCTCTTTATATATGATGAGCAGGTGAATTGCTGAAATGTTATGTTGTGAGTTTTGTGATTTTATCATTCACTCCTGTATATTTTACCTATTATTGTAACCTGCCCTGAGCCCGCTTGCGGGTAGGGCAGGATATAAATTTAATAATTAATAATTATTATTATGATGACTGCTTAGATGCAGGTCTAAGATGCTTAGATGCTCCAAGATGCTACTTCAACACCCAAGTGGAAGCTCCAGAGATATGAAAAATTTCAAGGTGAGGTTCAGTACAAGAAAGCTACTTACTGTATTATGACGGGACTTCAACTGGTACAATGTACACCCTATCATTTTTACATACTATATAAAACGCTAAACAAGAAATACAAAGCACTACTTGAGATAAGCCTTACACTTGTTTCCAACTTTCCTAGATGTTCTGCTGTAAAACAACAGGTCTGCTCTTCTACAATATTTGTTTCAGAATGCGCAGAAAACCTCTGCAGATATTATTATTGGTGGATTGAACATGAACACAGTCAATCAACATGAAAGAGCATTTTTAATACTGTCAGGAATGGGAGCACACTGTCCCCCCACCCCCTGCACGCATATACCTTACTTTTTACTCTCCAGAACAGCCTGGTCCAAATTTCTGAAGATATCCTGGAAAAGAATGCAGCTGGCACGACTGTTTATCTCATATCCATATGCTCTCTTCCAGTACTGCTTTAGATCATTCAGATATTCAAGTACCTAGAATCATACATTAAATGTTGTCACATAAAAAAGGATTTGTTTTGTGTTTTGATCTGATTCAGTAAACAGTGTAAGATAAAGACTGAGGGAGGCTCTCTAAACTTCCATAAAAAAAGTAAAAAAGTAGAAGTCCAAAGTTGCACACATGTAGACGAGGGGAGCAAGCAGCACGCGCCATCTCAGTGTATTACAATCCCTGCAGTGTGCTTACCCAGGAGTATGCTCAACTAGCCTCAGGAAAAGTCATCAGGGCTTCAGCTGGGTCTATGGTGCACTTCCGCTGAACTGATACTGCCCCCCTTTGGTCATTTTGGGTTCAGAGGGGCACACTTTCACTCTGAAATGATTGTGGAAAATGGATTATCTGTGGGCTCCAGAGGAAGAACCTGCCTGTATTGTCTCAAGCTGGAGGCAGGAATTCACGTTTAAATATTCCCCAGTTTTAAAACACTCACACAGTTTTCTGCAAAGAGGCATGTCAAAAAGATAAATTCAATCCAGAGTTGTAAATTTATGTTGGAAGGCTTATAAAGAAAAAATATATATTAAGTAGTACAAAGTCATGCCAGTATGTATAGGATGTATTATCAGATTGCTACAAGTATTACCTTGCTGTCGCTTCATTGTTTTCTATTGATGTAATACTAATTTTCTTCCACTCTATATCAAGCCTTATATGCTATACGCATTCATTTTGATAATCCTAGTCTTAATATATTGATCATTAGATGTCTCCTTGTACTGATTGTTTCAGTTGGGTAGCTGTGTTGGTCTGCAGTACAAGAGCAAGATTCAGGTCAAGTAGCACCTTAAAGACCAACTGGATTTCAGGGTATGAGCTTTTGAGAAGCTTTGGTTCTTGAAAGTTCATACCCTGGAAATCTAGTTGGTCTTTAAAGTACTATTGGACCCAAATCTTGCTTCTCATATAGATTGTATCACCAATACTGTGTTTATTAGATGCTTCTTCACATGGACTGTTACCAACTTACAGCGTGTAATCTGTTTTGAGTACAAATGATAAAAGTGGATTATAAATACATAAATATGAGGACAACTGTACGATGTAGTGGTTAGTGTGTTAGGTTACAGCTGAGGGACCCAGGTTCATGTTATGCCAGGCTTGAGTGACTAAGTTGACAGCTAAGATTTTAAACAAAAAAACCCCTGCATTTGAAGAGGGAAAATGTGAGGGTACATGTTCAAATCCATTATGAACAAAAAATGCAAGCCAATTTAGAAGTCAGTATACAACAGGTTCTTCCTTAAGTGTTCACAAATGCCCTTCACAAAGAAGACGTTTGGTATTTGAAAAGAAAAAAATATTTTCATTGCTAATGGAATAAATCTGTGAATCACAGTAAATCTTTCTGTGTTGGAAAGCTGAGTAAGAACACCACAGCACTTACCAGGGCATCCTCTTCACTAAATATGGAACACCAAGGGCTGCTAATGTTTTTTATAGCGAGCTCAAATGAGCAGGTGAAAAATGCCACCTGAACCAAATCTGTAGTAAAGACAAACAACAACTGACATTAAAGTAACTTCTGCTTTGCTAAGCCAAAGTATGCTATTAACAGTAAATCAAGTCAGGTTCCCTAAGTCACCAAATGCCATGCTCATATGAAAATGGAAGTGCATAACCACTGCTTCAACTATGTGTGAGAGAGCTAAGCGAAAACAGAATGAGAGACAGTGTAGGAACAGGCCACACAGAGGAAAACAAAAGGTAAGAACAAATGGAACGTGAAATGAACGCATAGTTCCGATCTCATTCTGCAGTTGTTTTGTAAAACTTGCTGTACATGTGCCTGTAGAACTGCAGGCACACAGACTACAGCTGCACTTCCAGGATTCTTCAGGGTCATAGTTTACTGGAATTTATTTTCACTCTGATTTTGTAAGATAAAATGTATTAAACCCAGGTTTTCATACAAACTGGTTTTAATTTGTTGTATGAACATTACACACAAGGAAGATATTAAATATACACAATTAATATATTTGATTAGTATAAACCAAAGCATATTAGTGGAAACCGTAATATGCCAAACACAGTAAAATTAAGTTACAAAATTACTTGCCTGGAAATATTCAGTTTTACCTGATAATTTTCTTACACTTTCATGAAAAAATGTATAGGCTTTCAACAATCACCTTTATACGCACTATAACAACATCAAAACTATGCTGTGTTTGACCACTTACACAACTACTTGTTTTAATCATGGCTATAACATTTAGGATTAAAATAATTTTTTAAATGCAATGGGAGTGAGCTTTGACTCCCCCCCCCCCTAGGAAACAATGGAGTGGCTGGAGCACCTTGTTCAGGGGTCCATAGAATTGGCCCCCGGGGTCCAATCTTCCTGAAACTTGGAGAGTCCCTAGAAAACAGTTAGAAGTAGGTCCCCTGCAAATTTGTCAGAGTTTGCTTGAAAAATGCCACCCCACCCTCTTGGGCAGCCCCCAGACATTTTCCCCCATAGGGAATAATGGAGGGGGGCACCTTCTTTGGGGGTCCATAACATTGGTCCCTGTGGTCCAATCTTCATGAAAAATAGGGTGCCTTTAGAGGACAGTTAGAAATAGGTTCCTGGTTGAAAAATTACTCCCCTAGTCCACTAGATAGCCCCCAAAGTGATCTTCCCCATCGAAAACAAACGGCCAAATTTTTTGGAAATAGCTGAACCAAATTAGAGAATCAATTCAGAATTCTGAAAATCTCAGATTCGGTAAAAAAATTTCTGATAGATATATTTCACAATGCATAAAAAATCTCTGCATTTAGTACTTCCTACGATGGAATTTGACCGAACAGTGACAAAATTTGGCTATTTGTCTGGAGATAGTCTGTTTTTCATCATTCAGAAGCCTCTCCAGGCAAGTCATGTCCGCCTCCACTATTGGTCTATCTAGAAGTGGGAAGATGAATTTGTCCCTATAATTCTGATGAAGAAGGCAGCGAAAAAACATACGGAGAAGTGATTCCACTTCTCCAGATGGGCAGCAACAACGTCTATCCTCATAAGGATCCTCCTATATTTCCCTTCGATAACCATTGAGGGGATGACTGCACAACAAGCTAGGGTGAAAGCTCTTCTGTAAGATGGAATATCCAAATAAACCAGATATTTGGCCATATCCATGATGTATCTGGATTCCCTGGAGACCATGAAATGGGGAGATTGAATCAGATCTTGTTGGTGCTCTATATCTCTAACCCTTTGTTTAATTATACCTTTTGCCTGGGCACTGCCCTGCATCAAGATCATCCAGTAAGATACCCATTTTCTTTAAGTTGGTCTTAACGAGCCGCATGCACCTGGGCTGGTAAGAATCTTGCTTTATCAGAGGGAGAAGCCCTTTTTGGTTAGTACAGATCTTAATCCACTGATAGGCAGAGGATAGTAGAATTCTGGCTCCAATTCTCATTTGGCCTTTTCTAGGCATAGAAGGGCATTTGGCACACCTGGTGGAACTTGTAGAATGGCACAAAAATACTGTGGCCAATAGCAAGGATGCTGTTAGTTAGCAACTACTGAATTTTCTAGTAAAAGGGCCACATCACTGTAGTAAAATACTAAAATGCACATTATGCAAAAATTTCATGAACAAATTCCCATATTATTTCTTCATTCCATAATTTTTCAGCTATCTAAAATACCACTGTAAACTGACTAAATGGAATGCACTGTCTTCTCTCTCAAGCCTACCACATAAGCATGCGTTAGAGAGAAAACTGAAACCTAATGGACAAAGCTAGCATGTGAGCACACATACACACATACATAAATATACACAGTGTGCATCATAATACATGTCACTGCTAAGAGAATATTATAACAGACTCTTGGGTTCACATGAACAAATCTTTAAGCAGTAAGGAACAAAAAAGGCACTATGTACAGGTAAATGCCTAATGCTCTCCAGTCACGTTTCTGTAACTTTGAAAATATGTTAACATTTATTCAAATAGCCAAAATCAGCTAGCCAATACAGATAACCTTAGAAATCAAAGTGTGTATTACCTGCATTTAACTGATCCACTGGCAGACACAAGTTATTTGCAATTCTTTCTACCACTTTCTTCATCTCAGGACCCACTTTGAAAGCATCTACTTCATGCATAGCTTCATCATTGTTGTCTACATCTCTTACAAATTTTTCACAAAGGTCAAAAAATCTCATTAATGTGTCATTTATTTTAATGTCTCCCAGCATTGTTGCTGAAAATGGAAAAAGAAAAGGCAGAGTTAATTCTTCCCTTGAATTATCATGACCACTAGCCGTCAATCAATCTTGTAAAAAGACCAACCCCCCTTTTCTTTGAGATCACCATTTTATGTGGGCATTGGCCACTGAAGCTCCATCTGTCACATAAAGCCAAAGCAATTTCCCTTTGAGAAATGCTCAGAATATGCACATTCTCTAGAGGCAATGAGTCCAATTATCATCAATTAAAAATCAAACCCAATGTAGCAAGAGTAGTGTTACGTAAACAGAACCAGTCTGGTAGCGTGGTTAAAGTGGGAAAGCCCAGGTGCAAAACCTTGTGTGTCACGAAACTCTCTGGGTGACTGTGGGCCATTTATTCTCAATCTAACCTACCTCACAAGTTTGCTGCAAGGCTAAAATGGAGAAGGAGAATGCCACCCTGAGTTCCTTGGAGGCAGAATAAAAACAAAATAACCTTGCCTAGGTGACACTTTTACAATCCTCTTCTCAAAAAGGGCAAGGTTTTGCACCCTTCCCTAACCTATGATTAGCACACCCACACATGATACTGGAAAAACATTTCCATTGGTTGGATTCCAATACAGAGAAAATGTACACGTGACCCCCTTCTTTTTGACCAATAAGGCCTCAATGCTCCCCCAAGCCTTTCAAAAGGTGACAGGAAAACAGGGATGTCAGCAAAAGTCTGGTCCACTATTTTGATAAAAGAGTTGCAATTATAGATATGATGGGTAACGCTTAGAAACTCTTGTTCTTTAACCTGTATTCCTATATATATATATATATTTATGCTTACCATAAGATTATTAAAAATTAGACCAATATCTCAGCTGCATGCTGACTTGCAACAGTTCAAAGATAGTAAAGAGTTAATCATAGGGGGTGACAAACTACCAAGCATCTGAAGACAGTAAAAGCAGCATGCCTGGTCTTCCAGATCTACTTTTTATTAAACAACAGTGGGTTTAAGAATAATTTGGGGGAAAACTCAGAGGTAGCGGGCAAATGCTAAGTTTTTGATTAGTCTGTTAAATTTCAGACTGCAATGTAATGGATTATTACGTAGATTGTTGTCAAGACATTTTCTGAGATGGCAAGTAGTGTCTCCACTGAGCAGTGTGATTAATTTTGGTGACAAAATTTTGTTCGCTTTCTTTTTCTGTCCGATTTGACCATTCAAGCCTTGACCTTTTATTTCTAAAGCAAAAACAAAGTCATTCGCTCAGGTTTAACAGAAAATCTAAACGTTGTGGGCAACCCACTGCAGTCCAGCGTTTCCTCTCTAGCAATGATTTAAAAGACAATGGTAGCCTGAGGCTGTCCAGTATTAGCAGAAATGTGTTACTAGCAATTTCTCAGAACTCGTGTCTCTTTATGTGGTAATCCTTCCCTGCTGCTTTCAGCTTAATGACTGGCTGTATTCCTAACTGATTAGTTAGGTAACAAAAGGGGAGGGAGGGAACTAAAATATTGCATTGGGTTTTGCAGTCAAAGCAATTGATCATTTTAAACACATACAATCACAATTTTATACCCGTACCAAGATAAGCTTAAAAAGTAACTGCTTTGATTGCAAAGAAAAACGCCCCCCTTTCCTCCATGGAACAAGATGCTAAGAATGAGCCTTTCACCAACAGGGCGAAGCATAGTCAGTAACGAAATTGTAACGGAGGAACACTACAAAAGCAACACTGCAGAGCATTTACTCAACGGAGCATTTACTTCCCAATAAGCACGAGTTTTCTCACGGGGCGGCCCTTGGCTATAAAGAATACAAGAACGGAGCTCCAGGGCACCTGGAAGACGAACAAAAATGCATGCCGATATACTCAAGGTGCCACGGGACTCCTGCTTTTATTTTGCCCACCCACACGGTCGCCTTACAAGGCCACAGCGCTATACAAGGTGTTGCGGCTGAGAAGCCAAAAACGACCTTAGGGCTGAAGGGAAGCCGCCACAGTTGTGGGGGGGGGGGCACAGGGGAGCCACTCACGGTCGTTTCCCAGCTCGGGCGGCTGCTGCCCCCCCAGCGCCTGGCGCAGCCCGTCCCTGAAGGCGTCGCTGCTGTTGAGGCACCGGGCCTTGTGGCTGCTAACGAAGGCGAAGCGGCGCCGCGGGGCCAGGAGGCCGGGGAAGCGGGCGGCCAGGCGGCGGGCCAGCGTGCTCATGTCGTGGCGCCCGCGCTCGGCCAGCTGCCCGTCCATGTCCTCCCGGTACCAGAGGCTCCAGCCGGCCAGGGCCTCGGAGGCGGCGCAGCTGCCGTTCCTCTGCCCGAGCAGGCGGTGCAGGTGGGCCAGCTTCTTGATCTGGCCGCCGGTGGGGAAGCGGGTGCCGTGGCGGATGACGGCGTTGAGCTGCAGCGGCGTGCAGGAGGCCGGCGGCAGGGGGAAGCCCGACTGCGGCGGGCCCAGGGCCAGCGGCTCCCGCAGCAGGTGCGGGTGGAGGGTCTCGTAGCGGCATTTGGTGCCGAAATACGGGCTCAGCCGCTCCGCCGCCTCCCGCTCGGCCCCCTCAGCCGCGCCCAACGCCGCCAAGAGGCACAGCAGCAGGAAGCCTCCCGCGCAGCGCAGCGCGGAGCCGGCCGGCAAGAAGCGGCGGTGCGCGGGCTCGAGCGGCATCTCTGCCACGGGCCGGGAAGCCGAGGGGAAGCGTGAAGCGGCTGCGGCTCCTCCGGCCTCTTTGGCTCGCCTCTGCGGAGGAAGGGCGGGAACCACCTGGCCGCCCAGCGACCCGCCCCGATCGCGAGAGCGCAGCTGGAGCGTCGCGTACGCAGCGCCCGGCGTCCATCCCCTGGGGAGGTTTAGTCGCGTGCGTGCCGCGCTGCGTGCGTGGAGCACCAAGGGCGGCGGGGGCGCCTGGAGGGAAGCAGAGGCTGGAGGGGGGCGTTGAGGCAGCGAAACGAGAGCGGCCATGTGGCAGCGACGGGAGGGGAGGGGTTAAACTGGAGGCACTCCGGCTTGATCCAGTGGCATGACCGAGGTGCAGATTCTGCCCCCGAGGCTCCGTGAAGCAGCTGCCAGGGAAAGCGGCCCCGGTGTGACGGGCTGCCGGCTGCGGACCGCACAACCCAAAGGGAATAAAACAGTGTGCCAATGTTAGGATTCTTCCCCAAGCAGCATGTTTTCGGGGAGGGCGGGAGAGAAGGCATTTTAGGATATGACACATTCTTAAAGGCATACCACTGGGATTGCAGGGTTGTTGTAAACCACGCTCAACATCCTGATTGCAAAGTGGAAATAAGTCTGGGTTACACGGCATGCTGCGTTTCCTGTAAGCGCCTGTCGCCTTTCGGTAGCAGAAGGCGAATGACGTCACAAGTAAGGCAGTCCCGTCGCCATTCAGGTTTTCGGCGCCCAACCCGCCCATTCTCTTTCCCTCACTCATAATGGCCGCCGCTTCCTATAGAAGCCACTGAAGTCACGGGTGCCCTTAAGCAAAATGGCGGCTGCCCCCTTTCTCTTAAGGTCCTTCGGTCAGGTTAAATAAAAAGGAATCCACTGGTCCCTTGAAGACTAACAACATTTATTCCAGAAGAAGCTTTAATGAGTCACAAAGCTCACTTCATTTAAAAAAAAACTCGTCTGAGAGGTGGAGAAAATTTTACAGGCGCTGCTGCAAACAATAGCAATCGGCAGTGTGACTTGCCCTTTTAAGATTTCAAGAGGACAAGGTGAACGGAGCTGCACGTACTCCAGAGAGTCCAGCTTGCAAGGCTGAGTTCTTGGAATATATAATATTCACTGTACAGCTTGAAACGGATCAGTATGGATTTCATACTATGGAGCAAAAAGCATTTTTAAGTGAGTTTTGTAGGGTAATATTTTTGTTATATTTTATTCTGGTAGGGTTATTTATTTAACTCATTGGTAAGCTTGTAAGGTTTGTATTGTCTAAAGGGTTCTTATTTGTGACCTTAATAGAATAATATAGTAGTTAAGTGTGAGTAAAGTATATACTTGCTCACATAGCTATTTTGACTGGACAGACAAAGCACAGATGGAACTGATGGTAACAGTAGCCCAGCTATAAACAGACCTATAAAGTTCAACATGCATAGCTGCAGAGAACAGATGCAAAACTGTTACAATAATTTAATAATCTATATGAACAGGTAGTTGTGAAATGGCAATAACAAATAACAGTACACAACGTTCACCTCCTCAAAAGTAACATCAGTTGCAGAAGTACCACATATTCTTCCAATGAGCAAGAACCTTAAGGTAGTAACAAGTCCAGTTCACCATTGTTTATTTGAAACTTGAAAACACTTGGAATTGTAACGAATGTGCTTGGATTTGTAAGGTGGAACTCTGTTGAAGATTGCTTCAAAACAGGAGTGCAGCTGCCAACTGGACTGACTTCTGCTGAAATGAGTTGTGCATTGGACTCGTGACTGCCTTTGAACTGGATTTATTTCTGCTGAAATAATAGTGGTGCACTGGCACAGGAACGGCACATTTAGGGTTGCTGGTCCCCTGGTGGGGGCCAGGGATCTCCTGCTGTCAACCGCACCCACTCACTTGGCCATGGAGGAAAAGGTGCAGGAATGGGCCTCACAGGGTGTGCTCCTGGCATGATGCAATGATGTCACTCCCAGGAGTGACATCATCGCACAGGTCCTGGAAGTGCTCCTGGACTTCGCACCAAGTTGATCATTAAAGAATTGTTCTGTTTGAGGCTTAAATCAGCCCTGCACAAAGCACAGAAGCTCTTCCGAGGTCTACACAATGACGTTACACCCAGAAGAGATGTCATTGCGCTGTGCCAGGAGCACTTGTGTACAAAGCATGCATGCAAGGACATCATAGAGGTGAGTACCAGGTCCCATCCCCCCACCAGGAGAGTAAGGGGACCTGGCAATCCGAGGCACATTTAACCTGTAAAATTTAGATATTACCTCTATACTAGGGTTGCCAGGTCCTCCGAAGCCCAAACCAGGGCGTGGGGGGCACACTTATCTTGCATGCACACATACACTCTGGAACACTTCCATGTTGTGCTGGAAATGACTTACTCTTTATGCAGATTTAAAGGTGCAAAGACCATTTCAGACAACAGGGGTGGCAATTCTGCCTGACAAGTAGGGGAGGTTCTAATCAAAGTAAAGATGTGCGAACATGGTTATATTGACTTGAAAAAAAGAACCCTGTTTAAAATAAAAATCTGAGTTCAGTGTTTTACATGTGAAAGCAACAAAAGGCTCATGACCTTCAGTTCTACCTATTAATGTTTAAGTAGTAATTAAGTAGGTTGGCATGAGAATACACTTGAGGTGGCCTTGAAAATTGCATGTCACTGCCAAGTGTCTAAAGTCCTTATCTGTCATCCTAATGTTTTTGTGCCCTGACCTATATAGCCAATGCAAACCTGAGCTCATCAGATCTTGGAAGCTAAACCACTTTGGCCTGAGTTAGTAATTGGATGGAAGACCTCTAAGGAAGATCAGATCTCTATGCAGAGGCAAGTAAGGGCAAACCACCTCTGTTAGACTCTTGCCTTGAAAACCCCAGCAGGGGTCAGCTATGACTTGAGGGCACTTTCCACCACTAATGTCTTTACATTGCTTCTGCCACAACCCTAAAAGCAAAGTTAGTTCTCAAAGAACAATTAGACTCAACACTTCATTCTAACTGCATAGCTGAAAGAGCCTTCAAGGAGCGGGCATAGCCTAGGCTGTTATGACCTTTACTTTCTTTGAGTAGATTTTTCTTTTAATCTTTCCCTTAACACCCTCTGGGTATTTTGCTGCCACCAGGAATATTATATTCCAATATATTTTATTTAAGTTTTCCTTTTGGTAACGTTCCTAAGCGTCATGCTCCTTCGTGGTTCTATGTTGCCCTGAGGATAGGAATGGGATATAGCAATGACAGCTACACTGGGACACAACAAAACAAAATGAACTTTTATTTAGTCAAGAAGTGTATCGGTTTCATAAACGTAGTTCTCGGTTCTTAAAGTTACTTCCTATAAACTCATTCATACAGATCTCTTCTAAGGCTTCACACACAGCCTCTTTCACTAGACTCAATATTTCTCTCACAAATACTTCAATATACTCAGGCAGCACACAGCTAGCCTGCTTTCTTCTGACTGAAAACCTTGCTCTCTTCACGCTACAAGTGACAAATGACACTTGCCTGGCAAGTGAACAGGCTCACGTGTATACCTCCCTGTTCACTTGCCATTCACTTGCGCTCCACTTGATCAAGTGAACAGGGAGGAATACAGGGAGGAAGTGTCATTCGTCACTTGTAGCTTGGCCCTCAGTCTCAAACTGCATTCACTCCGCCCACTCTCAGTCATCAACCAATCATATCCCTCTCTTTCACCCCCACTCTTCACCTATCTCACACCAAACATTTAAAGACACATGCACACATTTACTTGAAATCATTACACAGGCCTCCACAAGTTTATCTGTGGCTACAGCTCTTTAGAGAAGAGAGTCTAAGAATTTATCTGACAAAGGAAGCTTTGGCTCTCAGCAGCTTATACCCTGGAAATCTTGTCGGTCTTTAAGATGCAACTGGAATCCAACCTTGCCGTTCCGCTGCAGGCCAACACAGCTACCCCCCATCTGAAACTAAAAATTAATGTAATAGCGGCTTCCTTGATTTGTATTTCCACATTTATTTCACTCTCACATGCAGGACAACGATGTAATTTCTAGAAGTAACATCATCACACATGGACCAGGAGTGTGTATTCACAAAGACTGACGCCAAGTAAGTACCAGAGCCCTCCTCCAGTTGGTTGACAAAGAGACCTGGCAACCCTTTGGAATAAACCACCCTCTCGGGCCTTGATGCTCCCATTATTTCACCCGCACCTGCATTCTGTGTCGAGACTGAATACCTTACCCAAGGCCTTGGCTTTCCAATCTCAGGTTCATTCTGGGGTGTACCCATGGCCAAGTCATGAATTCCAGGCTCAGCTTAATTAAAAATTGTATTGTTTAGCATTAAAGAATGTTGCAAAGCATAAAACACTCATACACAGGAAACAGACATAAAACAAAGAAACTTTACTGTTACTATCTAGACATTTGCCTATCTAAAAATTTAAGAGCTTACAACCTTAAGCATCTCTGGTCAGCATCCATTTGTTATTCATCTTAAACTATCTAGTAGAATGCGTACCCCCTCCATGCCTAGTTGGTCTGGCATAGGGACATACTGGTAGAGAAGGGAAGTGGGTGAGCTGAGAAGCTAGCTTTTCTAGAGCTCAGCACATCACCCGGCAACTCAAGAGCCAATCAGGGACAAGTTGTTAATTAGCATTTCAGCTGTGAGAACATCTAGGGAGGCCAGGTAGAGACTCTCTGAGACAGTCTCCCAAGGTTGACTCACTGGGGAACTCTCAGACTGCTTGCAGGTGGTGTTGATCAGCTTAGCCAGCACATTTTAGGTTAGGCCAGAGCCTGCAAACACAACACTGAAGCAAAGTTCAGCCATTTTTACTAGGATCCTGGCTTTACTGGCAACTTCCATATAAATCTGTACTCCACTATAGAAGCTTTGACAGGTCATTCATACTCAGCCTAATCTACCTCACAGGTAGATATAAAATGGCAGCACAGAGAATGAAGCAATCCCTTTTGGGTCCCCATTGAGGGGGAAAGTGGGGCATAAAGGAAGTAAATTAATAATTAATTGCTCAAGTTTAATCTGAATACTGAGCTCAGGAAATGCATGTGACAAAGCAAGAGAATACACAAAGGCCGATTCCAGACGGCCCTCTGCAATCCGAAACGTTGCGCGTCATCGCGTGGAAAACGCGAAATATCGCATTTTCTCGCGCGAGTTTTGCGCGGCCTCGTGTAAAACTCGCGCGAGAAAACGCGATATTTCGCGTTTTCTGCGCAATGACGCACGACAACGCGCAACGTTTTGGATTGCAGAGGGCCGTCTGGAATCGGCCAACGTTGACTTGCTGGCTGAAGAGAGATGATTGTTACCTGAGCATCTTGTTCAGGTACTTCTAATCTGGCAGAAATACTTGTTATGTTATTTAATTAATCAGCATTGTGCACGAGGCAGCCAAAACTTATTAGTGCCTCAAGCTAGACATTATCACCTGCTAATATCTGCACATTAAGTACTATTGAAGGCACAGTTACATATGTACAGAAATTATGAGGCCCAGCCCCATTATACAAACAGCTTACTACAGAGTTAATATAATTTCCCCACTACCTAGTGTGGGCACTACCTCATTCAGCAAGTGTTGTGTTTCGGAAGCTTGCCCGTGTAATATTCTAGGTCTTAACAGATACCGGCAGTGCAATCCTCTGCAGGACCTACTCAGGATCTACTCAGAAAACCACTTTGGTATACTCAGTGGAGCTTACTACTAAGAAAAACATTACTGGGGTTGTGCTGTGGGTCTCTCCTGAGGAAGATCATTTGTCCTATCCAAGTTATTTTTGTTGGGGCATACTTTTCAGTTATTGAAGCCATCAGCAGCTAGAAGGTGGGTGCATAAGACCAGTCTCCATGTCGAGCTAGGTCCCAACAGATACTGCAGTATTTCATTAAACTTCAGTTATTGTGTAGAGGAAATTCCCAGCAGAACTATGAATCTCATCAACTTTTAACCCGCCCCCCCCAAAAGGAAATAAGTAACAGGAAAAAAAATTGTTTCATATACAGGGAAACACACGTCAGAAAGAAGTCTAGGATAAAACCCATCTCCCTAACTTGGAACATGTGGTTTTGCCTCCTTTGTGGGGAGATCTAAAGTTTGTTTAGAGTGTTATATCCTTGCATTGTCAAGAGTTGTTTTATGACAGCTTTGCAGCAATTTGCAGTTCTATGAGTTAGCTGAGACAGGCTGCTCTGAGTTTCAGCCACATTGGGACAATCCTCTGCAATACTCAGGAGTGTGCTAGATACCACTCCCATCCCCCCAGCATATGTGTTTTTGCTTTACACATTCTAAATGTTGCAGGATTTTGTCACTAGTTTCTTCAAAGTTTTACACCAAAATACAAACCAAATGGGATATATTTTTTTAAAATAATTTTTTAAATGAAATAATTGATAAGACTTCACCCAGGGGAAATAATAGGGAGGACCAAATGCAACAGATTTGCTGTTAGGATTCGTTATTAGGATTCTCCAGATCAGCTGCTTTCAAGATTAGGGCAGACTGTTTTCCTCCCACGTTCTTTTACCATTTAAAACACTCCTCCAAAGGTACAATTAGGTCTGCAATTAGATAGGCCGACCTGTCTTTTTTCCCCTCAGGAAAACTGACTGCAAGTTCATAAGCTTTAAGGTTTGTTTATTTACTACTGAATCCTTTGCTGAGCACTCTTAAGGCATGGGCGTTTGTAGCAATCTGTGTATTCACACCATCTCTTGCCTCAAACTTGCCCGCCCCTATTCTTGTGTTGAAGTCAGTTTATTTACAGAGGACCTTTAAACTGAAATAGTCCCCAAGGTGGTTTTACAATGCAACAAAATACAATAAAAATCTAGTTGAAATACAATTTTAAAAATTCTGTTGAAACATATAAGTTTTGGAAGAGATAAGGGAAGAAAGGGTTAAACATCCTCTCACCCAGTGACCCTTCACAAATCTTAGGAGTAATGACGAAGCACCTACTTACAGTCTTTCCATTTTCCTCTTGTGTGTCCCTGAGGCTCTCTAGTAGGCAAAGAGCCAGTAGAAACTAACCAGGTTGCTTATTAGCATGCCACAAACAGATTAACGAGCAGTATAATCACTCCTCCCTTGGACCATCCCTTGCATCTGAGGATAAATGGATAATTTATACCCCAGTGAATAATGAGCATGGAAATATTAAAGTCTGTAGTTAAAAATAAATTAGAGAGGCTGGGTGAAGGATGGACAGCAGTGGGTGAAGGATGGGTTGGTAAAGAGCTTTAATAAGGCACCCTGTAACAAACTTTTATGGGTTGGATCCTACCAGCTTTCCTGCTGACACAAGAGGGAAGAGGGTCCTCCTTGACCTTTTCCCATTCTGGAGGTCTTGGGACTCCCACAGACAAAAAACCATGTGGGATAGGATAGCAAAGAGGAGGGGAGTGTAACAAAACCATCCCTTCTTCCTCTTGTATCAGAAAAAAAGCTGGTAGAATCTAGCCCCATGACTTAGAGTAGCGAGGTAGACAATCCCCATCGTGTGTGCTGAACAGAGATATGGCAGACCCTTTTGCTTGGCACGTGGACCTGAATCTAAGGGATTAAAGTGAACTTCTGAGGTGAACAGTCCCATGTGTGCCTGCACAGAAGGCCTCAATGAACAACTCTGAACTTTAAAATAATGGCCTTAGATGGGTTCTGGTATTAAGTGGAAAATTGTTATTCCTGAGCAGATTCTATGATTAATCAAGTAAATTCTCATTGGGAATTGAAACCTTTGGGATGAAGTTAAAACAAAAACAAAAAGAAGGTAATTACAGGCCCTGAGGTCTTACACATCCCTTCTCTTCTAGCCTAGCCTCTAACTCTTAAAACTATTCCTCTCCCATTCAATCCATCATTCACACTAACAGTTTTGGGCCAGTCTCATGACTGATTGGCTATTGTTTCTTAGCCTTTATTTCTTATCCTGATTTATCTGATTCTCTTCTCACAAAACCTGCTCTTATATTATTTACTGATGGCTCTGTTTCTGTTTCTCTGATGACATATTAGTTTCAGATTATGTCATCTCTCTGCACATGGCACTTGAAAGTGCCCTTCTGTCAAATTGTGGCTCTGCGTAAATTGTAGAGCTTATTACTCTCTCTCATATTTGTTTCTCTACCTGAGGCTTTACTGTCTATACTGATTCCTGCTATACCTTTGGGATTGTTCATAATTTTGACACCTTCTGGCAACAGTATAGTTTTCTTACCTCATTTGGTTCGCCTATATTGAAATGGTCTTTACATTGCTGCCTTTCTGTATATTGAATATCTTTTACCTCATTCCTTGTCTATTATTAAATGTTTGGCTTCCACTACTGCTGATTCTATGAAAGCCAAAGAAAATGCTCTGACAGGTTCAGTTGATAAGGCTTTCAACCCTTCATTCTCTTTCTACTGATATGGTACTTTGCCCATTCTGGGCTAAACTGTTACCTTCCCTTTCTGACTTACCATTGCCTAGGAACTAGCTGTGCTTCCTAAAAGCCCTTTACTTGTCTCTTGTCCTCTTGGCCCACTGAATGAGTCACTGTGGAAAGGGAGGAATTGCAGCTGCAGTTTTTGATGGAGCAAACTCAAGTGGTACTTTGAGTGCAGAAGTTGCTGACCTTTTTGGAGTCATTGTGGGGAGATTTGCCTCCTCCTGAAGCAGCTGAAACCAGGTAGCCAAGGCCTGCAATGACGAAGGATAATGTGTAGATCCTCTCCGTCTAGTCTGAAGAGATCCTTCTTTCCCTTGGATAATTTCTGCATGAGGTGCCATCCATCTGGTGTTCCAGTCCCTTCACCCAAGCAGTCTGAAGTACAATGAGAAATCATTTCCAAGCCCTCAGAGACTTTTGGGCCTGAAAATTTTGATGAGTGGAATCTAGCCTTTGTGGGGATGGCTGGTGGTGGGTTTTCTGTGTTTAAGTGCCTTGTTTGGGGGCTTTTCCTGGGGTTCTAATTGTCAAAGAATTGGAGCAGGAAACAAACTCTGTGCCTCTCTTTTAAACTGGCTAGAGAACTGAATGAATCTAACTGTTGGGTTTGTCATGAGATGCCTTATGATAGCGGCTCTGGATATCCTATGCTTGTGGTTTCCCTAAATGTGACTGAAATGAATGATTCCCCTGGAAAACTGTAAATAATACCCGGGACACCCTAACAAAAAGTTTCTATACTGTTAAACCCTCCATAAGTAACTGGTGTTTTGTAAGAAATCATACTTGCCCAAAAGATACCTTTGTGAGGAATAGCACCTGCCAGTGGAAGTTTCTTTGGTTCCCTGAAATTACCACAACAAATTGTTCTTTGGTGTAAAATTGGCAAGGCATATGGAATCAGACCTGTGAGCAATGCTATACAAACTCCACTAATTAGAGATGGGCACGAAACAAACCACAGAACAAAATTCTGTACAGAATGGCTGGTTTGTTTGCACCAAAACACGCGTTCCATGGGAACGTGTGTTTAGGGAACAAACGAATTTTTCCAGCCATTCCATGGCTGGGTTCAGAGTTTCACAGACCCCGTGCCATGGGCTGAAACCGGTGCGGGGTCTGTGAAACTGACAGACTCTTTCTCCTGCTGCCCAGGCTGTCAGTTTGTCATTTTCACAGATCCCACACTGGAACAGTGCAGGGTCTGTAAAACTGACAGCCTGGGCAGCAGAAAAAGAGGCTGTCATTTCACAGCCCCCACGCCAGTTCCAGTGTAGGGTCTGTGAAAAGACAGCCTCTTTTCCTGCTGCTCTGGCAACAGTAGAAGGAAGCTGTCATTTCACAGACCCCACGGTGGAACCGGCGCGGGGTCTGTGAAATGATTGCTTCCTTCTACTGTTGCCAGAGCAGCAGGAAAAGAGGCTGTCATTTCACAGCCCCCACGCCGGTTCCAGTGTAGGGTCTGTGAAAAGACAGCCTCTTTTTCTGCTGCCCAGGCTGTCAGTTTTATAGACAGCTGAAGAAAGGGGCTGTCTGTTTCAAACGCCCCGCACTGGCTTCAGCAGCTGGTGCAGGGCGGTTGAAATGCCACAGAACACCGAACCATGAATTGGGAAAAGGTCGGAAGTTCGTGGTTCATGGTTCCATGGAATGTTACGAACCACGAATCACGTAGTTCATTTGGTTTTTTTTGGTTTGTGCCCATCTCTACCACTAAGAGTTGTTGGGAGGGTGAACTCCATTTACCAGCCTTGCAATTTCAGCAAGCGACCCTGTTGGTTATATAATGTTACGCAAGGGGCAGTGACCATCTCTGTCATCCAGCCAGGTTGGCTTCTCGGAATGGGACCTTTCCATCCTTCTTTCCCTCCTTTTATATTTCCCCTGGACCGTGGGGTTTTATTCCTCCCAATTGCTCCCTGGTCTATGGGAATATCTTTTATTGTACAATAGTTTGGCAAAGAACCCTCATTACCTTTCCTTTTCTATTCTGTGGTTTCTATGCTTCTGGCATGCCTCGAAGCTCTAATTTCAGTTTCTACCATGTAATGTTTGTACAGGACAAGACCATTTTGGTTGACCACTATTTTGTCTGTGGGCTCTGATCCTACAAGAGGTTGCCTAGAAACTGGTATGGTTCTTATTTATTTATTTATTAGATTTTTAGTCTGCCCTCCCCACCAGGCGGGCTCAGGGCAGAGTACAACATTCCAGTTTTCTTAAAATCCAATTTAAAATGGATAAAACATTACAGTAAAATTTAAACAATTGTATACAATAAAACCTCTTGTCAAGATGGCGATGGTAAAATACTGCATTTCAGGCATGGCCCATATGTATATAGGGTGATGGACATATTTTTTTCATATGGCTGGCAGGGGCCCAGCCTAGCCTCCACCATATGCCTGGCAGAACATCTCTGTCTTACAGGCCCAGTGGAAAGATAATAAATCCCGCCGGGCCCTGGTTTCATCAGACAGAGAGTTCCACCAGGCCAGTACCAGGATCAAAAAGCCCTGGCTCTGGTCTAGGCCAGGCAAGCCTCCCTTGGGCCAGGGACCACCAAAAGTTGTTTATTTGTAGAACAAAGTGTCCTCTGGGGTACATATAGGGAGAGGCGGTCCCGCAGATATGCTAGGCCCAGTCTGCATAGGGCTTTATAGGTCAACACTAAAACCTTGAACCGGACCCAGTTTCTTTGCCTGTCTTCCTCACTTGTCATTTCACAGCCAGCTTCCAGAAGGAAAGATTCGGAATTACTGAGATCTTGCCCAATCTCACGCCATTGTTAAAGAATACACTCTCTTTACTGATGCCCAATATTTTGGAAGTATTATGGTTCTGGCAGGACAAGTGCTGCTTTCCTTCATCTGCAGTAAGCGGTTGCGATTTTAGCAAATGAGACATGGTTTTACAAAATTGTATGGCTTTAGATATGCTAACTGCAGCACAAGGAGACACTTGTGCACTGGTAGGAACCCAGTGTTGTATATATATCCCTGATAATTTTGATGCATTGAATTTCATGCTAGTCATGTTGCCTAAGTTGCCTCCTTCCGTTGTGATACTTCAATGAACGGGTGGGATTCCCTCTGGTCTTGGCTCCCCCTGCCACCTGGTTGAAAAATCTCCTGATGGGAATAGTTATAATCGTTGTCTGTTTGATTGCTTTGTGTTGTTGCTTGCACTGTGGTATTTCCTTATTGTCTTAGTGCCATGTACCTCCCAAACCTGTCCAACAAATGCCTCTACAACTTTGCCAAGACGCCATCTCTCCTGAAGCAAAAATGTGCTTGCTCCAGCAGTTCCAGTCTTGCAAAGACAGTCCCTTGAAGAGTTGCAATGAGGCGGAGGCTTCGCTACAACAAAAGAAGGAATTGCCCTGGGAAATTTAACTAAGGTCCTGGTGTAAGTCAAATCTGGAGTATAAGTTCAAAGTAAGCAGGTCACGTACACCAGGCCCAAATTATCAGGAGATACATCAGGCCCAAGAGTAAATTGGCAACATTGAGATAACTGTCAGTTCTCCCATACAAGGAGATAGTTGTGTTGTAATGTTTCTGTAGGTTCCTTGTTTCCACTCTCTTGGTTGCAAAAAGATATAAAAAGTGATGATGTGATTTGCTCTGTGCTTCTGTGGTAGGAGACTCCCAGAGCCCGTACACATTAAATAAAGCTTCCTGGTTTAAAGAACAGAGTGGCTGTTTCCTGTTTCAGTCCACCAGGGATAGCCTGGCTCGCTTCAAAAAACAAGTTCTCAGAACACTACCCCCTGGAAGTTCTCACTACTTGGAGAACAAAGTTTACCATTAAAAAAATAATAATAACTGAAAGCAAAAGGCTCAACCATCTGGCCCTGATGAGTGATTCAGCAAAAGCGATTGCAAGAAAAAAAAACAGCTCAGTGCATTTTCACAAATGAAACCTTGCAGTTAATTCTACATCACATGCACACACATAAATTACTGTATATCATGATTTGCACACAAAATTCTGTGTAATATGTACTCCTTGGCTGGGAGGTTCCCTGAAGCACATACTGTGTTCCTAGGAGGATTCACAATTATTGGTCTAAGCAGAAAGTGGTACCGCTGAGACACATGTGTTTCCACATGTCTTATATACAGCACTGGCTCTCTTTAACAGTATATTAATATAAATAGTTTGGAATAGCATCTTTGCATTTCAAATCATAGACAGCGATGTAGCAAGTTTATTATAATGCACTTGTCTTTCTTTGTAATATTTCTTTGTTCTGTAAAATGCTTGTCACATGTGACACCAGAAATTGCAGTTTCATACACTGTCTTGACAAGAGACACAAAGTTCCTAGGTACAAGATAAATCAAACGGATGGTGTGGTTAGATAAACAAGTGAACTTGGAGTTCATGATCTGAGCTCAGAAGATAAGTAAACCTCGTGATTTATCACTACTCTTGCGTCAGTTTGCCTGCAGAAAGGTATATAATGTGTCCCGAAACTCATTGTGGGCACTTAGCACCCTCTTGCCTGTGCTAGATCCACAACTGTGTCACCTTCAATCTGTCTGTCTTTGTTTCTCTGTCTATGTATCTTTGTTTATTCTGAGCTTGCTCCTGTTCCCGAATAAAAGATTTTTCACAGATCACTGTTTTCAGCTTCCTCTGTTTAAGCTGACACAACAACAGTTACTATAACTTATATTCTGTGCCTTCTTTTATCAGGTATCTCTGTTAGAGATGACTCTTGGACCTGAATCAAACTGCAGCCATCCTTCCCTGCCAAAGTGCCTCATCTCTGTAATATCAGCGAGAGACAGGTCCAGAAAACAGAGAGGATTGGATTGGAATGTGTGTCAGCAAAGCCTTTACCATAGCCCAAGCTCAGGAATTTTAGCACAATTTACTGTTCCTCAGCCCCAGAAGGTCTGCAAGAATGTGGGACATAAAAGAACAAAGGGGTCTTGATGTCTTTAGCTATAGGTGCCAAATGTAACATTAGAACTAGCTGAGAATCCTCCCTGGGAGCAGGAACAAACCCTACTTCCAGGCAGGCTTGCCAGTCCTCCAGTAGGAGTGGGGGATCCCTCACCCCCAGCCTCTGCTCCCCGTCACTACTCACCTGGCTGGTGGAGGAAAAAAGCACATGAATGCGGTGGTGGGGGTAAAGCGTGCTCCTGTGAGCTCTGGAGTGCCCCTGCATCGCACCAGGAATGATATCTTTCCTGCCACAACGCAAAGGTTTAATGTTTGGGGCCAATTCTTACTCAGTTGGCCCCTGGCACAACCCATTACTTCCACCTCATGCCAGGAATGATATCATTCCTAGCGTGATGTGAGGATGTCTGAAGCGCATGTGCAAAATAAGTCTCTCCCTATGCGGCTCACCTCCCTGACCCCCCATCCCCCACTTTCACCTCCCCCCAGGGACCCGGCAACCTTACTCCAAGGTGATGCAGGCAAATCCCAAAGGACAAAGAAATTAAGTGAGCAAAGATGGGCTATAAGAGTACCCCTTTGTTCTAGGTCTCCCTCCTTCCCTTGGGGCACACAGCTCTAGCTGTCACAGCACTTTTCGCTGCAGCAATAGGGCCTGCCAGGTTTGCCAAGTGCCCGCTTACAGCAGGCAGTCATTTGGCAATTAAGGCCTCTGTCAGCTGATTCTCAGCTGATTGGAAGGTGGAAGTAGGCCAACTAAAGGGAGGTGTACTATCGTTATCTCTGTGTGATTATTTATTGATGTTATTTATAGTCCGCCGTTCTCACTGAGACTCAAGAAGGATTACACAGTATAGGTCAATATGATCAACAAGTGGGGCATTCAATAACCAATACAATAGGGTACACATTAAAAAAATTAGAAAAGAAGCATAAAATTCAAATACAGGAATACAGAGATGAAACGCCATTGAAACAAACATAAGTAATTTGACGTGACAAATTAACCAATGCAGAAACTACTCAGTAGGAACATATCTACATCAGAACATTTTGTCCCTGCACCCTTATATTGATTTAGTGACACATTATGACTTTTAAGAAATTACACATATTACTTTGCTCTTGTGTTGCCAGAGGTAGTATGTAAATAATAATTCTAAATCCAAACACAGTAAAAATGACAAAGCCCAAAATTCTCACTTCAGGAAATGACTTTCCTTGGAGGTACAAGGGTCTAGACAGAGGCCAGCCCAGGCAATTCCAAATTAGGGTCAAACTAAACACAATAAAATAAAATTCATTTTGGTTTTAGACTAAACTATATCCTGAACTCTCAGCTTATCAAGTCTCCAGTGAGTGACCTTGAGTGAGTCAGTCACTCTCAGAGTGATTCCGCACACGTTGGATAATGTGCTTCCAATCCTCTTTATAGATCATTTGGAACAGATTTTTGTGTGTGTGGAACAAAAAATCCACCACAAATGATTGATAAAGTGCCTTGAAAGTGCATTATCCAACGTGCAGAATCACTCTCTGACTCATAGGGCTGTTATGAGGATAAAATGGAGGAAAGGGCCATAAACACTGCCCTGAGCTCCTGGAGAATGTGTGATAAACTCAAATAGAAATAAAATATCTAAATAAAACAAATATTACAACAAAGTCATAAGTCTCCAGTGCTCCCTCCACCAAAGGAAACAAACTCAAGTAGCACTGAGTTCTTTGGCTCAGATAAATGAATATTAACATATCTACATTTTAGTGTCCTGGATAATTTGCTATCAAATAATGCTGTCAATATATTCTTGATTCACACAGAAATCCCTTACCCATCAATGTGTCCCTTCTTACATTAAATTTATATGCATAATGTAGGTGTGCTAAAATGATGTCGCTCGGCTTATTCATAGAAGGCATCCATCGATCCGCTTTCTACATATAGCATATACAAATCAATGTAGAAAGTTAGGTTAAAATCAAACTATTGCCAAATGACGTCCCACAGCCAAGAGCAAATGCATGTTTTCACCATATGTATTAAACAGGTGCATGTTTTAATGAGCCATGGATACTCGTTACATGTATGCATGATGGTAAATGTACTTTTCTCCTAATGCATAACTCCCCCCCACCCCCCCCCCGACGTGGGAACTTGACAAAGAAGAACTGGTTTAAAGAGGCAGGCAACACCTTGCTCCATGAAGCATCTCTGTGAAAACTGCAATGCAGCTCTCTTTTTAGCTTTGATTAAACACGCACTAGGATTAAGCATGCACTAGTCAGGGAGTGAGAAAAGCACACCCTTAATTTGATTCTTTGTACAGATACTATTGTACTGGTTTTAAATGTATTTTAAAAAATTTATTGTATTATTTATGCCATAGTAACCTGCCCTGAGTCCGCTTGCGGGGAGGGAGGGCTAAAAATTGAATAAATAAATAAATTGCTGCAATTAGTAAGAAAGTAAAACATGACCAGGAGAAGCAAGAGGTATCCCCCCAAATTCGACTTCTGTGGACCCTGAAGAAGCTGCTGCATCAGCAAAGCAAAGGTATCACCTCTGCCAGAAAGAAAGTTTTGATCATCTGTTTTGAGTTCATGTGGCTCTGAGTCATATGGCCCTTTCCTATTCAGTCTGTAGCGGTGGTAATCTTTGTATTTATAAAATAATGAACAGATCATCACATTTCTTTTCCTGTGCCTCTGAATAGGAAAGGGAGGCACAGATTTGATCACAAATGGTGTGAAAGCATGTGAACTTCACTATACTGCAGTTCCTAGGAGTAGTGAAATGTCATTTAGTGTATATTGTCGAAGGCTTTCACGGCCGGAGAACGATGGTTGTTGTGGGTTTTCCGGGCTGTATTGCCGTGGTCTTGGCATTGTAGTTCCTGACGTTTCGCCAGCAGCTGTGGCTGGCATCTTCAGAGGTGTAGCACCAAAAGACAGAGATCTCTCGGTGTCACAGTGTCACTGAGCAATCTAAATGACAATCTAAATGTCATTTAGATTGCTAAGTTAAAAAAGCAGGTGGATGAAACTGATACTGCATTTAGTAACATAGAAATATAATGTTGGAAGGGACCTGCTGCACAATGCAGAAAACTCACAGCTAAATTCCTCCCTCATCCCCCAGTGGCCCCTGCTCTATGCCTTGAGGAAAGCAAGAAACCTCCAGGATCTCTGGCCAATTTGGCCTGGAGGTAAATTCCTTTCTGACCCCAAAGTGGCCATCAGAATTACTCTGGGCGTATAAGAAAGGGCCACGAGAGCCTAGCACTGGCTCATCCTTTCCTGCCCTCCCTGTCATGATTTGCTGAAGTTCATACTAACAGTGAAATCCTAAGAAGTCGATGGGCTTATACTGGAGTAACTCTACTTAAAAACCTCCCAAGCAGTAGAGTCCAGCACCTCTCGAGGAAACTTATTCTACTGAGGAATCACTTTAACTGTCAGGAAGTTCCTCCTAAAGCTTAGCAGAAAATTCTTTTGATTTAATTTTAGCGTGTGTGTTCTGGTATGACCCTCTGAGGCAATAGAAAACAACTCTGCTCCATCCTCTGTGTGACAGCCCTTCAAATACTTGAGGATGGCTATCATATCACCTCTCAGTCATCTCCTCTCTGGGTGAAACATACTCGGCTCCTTTAACCTTTCCTCATAGGACTTGGTCTGCAGACCCCTCACCATCTTTGTTGCCCTCCTTTGGAAACGTTCTAGCTTGTCAATATCTTTCTTAAACTGTGGTACCCGAAACTGAACACTCTACTCCAGGTGAGGTCTAACTAGATCAAAGTAAAATGATATAATCACTTTGCATGATCTGGATACTATACTTCTATCAATGCAGCCCAAAATTGCATTTGCCTTTTAGCTACCGCATCACACTGTTGACTCATGTTCAGTGTATAATCTACTAAGACCTCTAGATCCTTTTCACATATACTGCTGCCAAGAAAAGTCTCCCCTATCCTATTATTAAGCATTTGTTTTTTCTTACCTAAATACAGAACTTCACATTTATCTCTGTTGAAATTCATTTTGTTAGTTTCAGCCTGGTTTTCCAGCCTGTCAAGATCATCCTGATTCTGCCTTCTACTGTATTTAGTACTCCCCCATCCAATTTAGTATCATCTGCAGATTTAACGAGCACCCCCTCTGTTCCTTCATCAAAGTCATTATAAAGATGTTGAGCAACACAGAACCCAGGACAGGTCCCTGCTGCACTGCACTTCTTCTCACTCCTCTTCAAAAGGATGAAGAACCCTTTACAAGCACTCTTTGGGAGCGATCTGTCAACAAGAATAACATGTGGAGTCTTATCAAAAGCCTTACTGAAATCAAGATAAACTATGTCCACTGCATTCCTCTGATCCATTTACAATTATAATTATTGTATATATGTAAATTCTAGAAGGGTTTGTGCCAAAAGCAGTAATCCAATATGCTACAAATGACTGAAGATTTATTCATGTTGTTGCAACTGTGCTATCCCAAAAAGACTCAAGTTGGGTGAAATCAGACAGCTGCAAATGGACCAATTGCAACAGAGCAAGGTTGCAAGCATCAGAGTCTTCAGCAAAAATCTGCGTTATCTCCATTAACGGAAGTTATTTTTATTTAATTTTTAATCCTAATTATTCCCTCTTCCTGCCATACTCAGAGAAAAGTTAGGGTGAGAGACAGTGACTGGCCCTTGATTATCCAAGCTTGCACAGTCTCTGCTACAACATAGCATCTCTCTGGCTGATAAAAACGTCCTTGTACCTTACTTTCGCCCCAGGCAGCTAAAGTTACAGCACAATATTAAACAGACAATCCTTCTAAACCCATTGGCTTATTTGACTTGGTCATTATTAACTCAGCTTCAAACATTTGCACATGTACTTGTTTCATGCCCTTTTGAAAACAACAGCACTTAAGTTAGGACTAATTTATACTATTGGTTTCAGTGGATGTCATCTAGGCGGACTAGGCCCATTGTATATCTTCTGTTACACGTGACTGTGATAGAATACAACAGCATTTAGATTGCAGGAGGAAAATCCAAGGCTTTTTATTTAAACAGGTATTGCATAAAGTTTTATGGGAACAGTACCCTAGATGCCCATGTGATGTAACATTTAAGTACTGGAGCAAGACCAGAGAGACTCAAGTTCAAATCCCTATTTGTCATGAAACTTACTGCATATGCCTGAGCCAGTCTTTCTAGCTTCGCCTAATCTACCTCATAAGATTCTTGTGAAGATAAAGTAGAGGAGGGGGAGACAATGCCCTGAACTCCTTGAAGGGTAGGATAAAAACCTTGGCAAATGCCTCTGGTGTCTAACAGTACTGTCACACTTGGGTTCAATGGCACCTCAGGGGGCAGAGATACCCCCACTCAGAGTCCTCCCCCCCGTGCCCACCCTCAGTTTCAGCTGCCTTGAGCCATTTATTTATTCCCCTTAGCTAAAGAGGGCTTTTCCTTTAATTGGAGTTTGCGGTCCCTTCGCTAGGCTTGGAGCCTGCTTGCTTGCCTTGTGCCTCCAAGGGGACAACTCTACCTGGTGTTATTCTCTGCTGCTTGGTCCTCTCTGTTGCGAAAAGGAGTTAAAAATAGTTTAAATCCAGAGTTGCAATGGATCTTGAATCAATACAGAGTCTGAAGCTTTGTTTGCTTTTAAGAAAAGTTTAATTCTAAAGGAAAAAGGGTGCCCAGTGTTGCTACAAATCAAAGAATCTATCTCCTACAGCTTGACTCTACAGAGTACAAACTTAGACTGAGATACCACGCCAGTTATGGCAATCTTTTTCTTGATCCTAGAAGGGAAATCACCTGATCAATTGACCAATAGTATGTATTGTCGAAGGCTTTCACGGCCGGAGAACGATGGTAGTTGTGGGTTTTCCGGGCTGTATTGCCGTGGTCTTGGCATTGTAGTTCCTGATGTTTCACCAGCAGCTGTGGCTGGCATCTTCAGAGGTGTAGCACCAAAAGACAGAGTTCTCTCAGTGTCACAGTGTGGAAAAGATGTAGGTCATTTGTATCTACTCAGGAGGGGTGGGGTTGAGCTGAGTCATCCTGTAAGAGTTTCCCATGGTGTGGAATGCTAATGGCGGGAGGCTTCACTGTGTCCTGAGGAGGTTCTTTTGCATATGGATTGGTACTTGACCAATAGTAGTTTACAAACACATCTTAGTTTCCCAGGCTTTGAGTTAGATTAGGCTATTGGCTCTCTGTCAGGTTTCCCTTCCAGGTCAATACAAACTGGGTAAACTGGGTAAACACAGTAACCCCATAATGACTGAATGTCAGACCTTGCAGCCTATATTCCAACACTCTGTCTCCAGGCCTGGAGCCTTTGCCTTCCTTGTGAGCTGTCTCTGCTCTTTCCTTGAACAGGCTGCCTGCAAGAAAGTCTTCCCTTGGCCCAGCTTGGCAGCTTTCTTTGCAGTCTGCCTTCCTTCCTTTTTTCCCAGGTTTTTTATCAAGTTCCAGTCTAGGGAAGCTGCCCCTCCCACTTATATGATTGTATATATGTTTTAGCTATTAAAAGCATTGGCCCTCGAATCCGATCTCATTATTGTACTTTTTTTTTTTTAAAGTTTGTGTGTTTGTATACACACAATTGTAAACCAAATAGAAACCAAGAAAATACATTGTATTGTCGAAGGCTTTCACAGCCGGAGAACGATGGTTGTTGTGGGTTTTCCGGGCTGTATTGCCGTGGTCTTGGCATTGTAGTTCCTGACGTTTCGCCAGCAGCTGTGGCTGGCATCTTCAGAGGTGTAGCACCAAAAGACAGAAATCTCTCAGTGTCACAGTGTGGAAAAGATGTTGGCAGGTAATTTATATCTACTCAGGAAGGTGGGTTTGGGCTGAGTCATCCTGTAAGAATTTCCCAGGGTGTGTCTTTTGGTGCTACACCTCTGAAGATGCCAGTCACAGCTGCTGGCGAAATGTCAGGAACTACAATGCCAAGACCACGGCTATACAGCCCGGAAAATCCACAACAACCAAGAAAATACAAGTTAGAAAGAACAGGAAGAAGTACATGATTTATTTATTAGTTAAAATATTTATTTCTCACCTTCCTTTTTGGCTCAAGATGGCTATTTATTTATGTTTATTCCCAGAAAATTATTACCCAAACCAATCACTGTATATTGAAAACAATATGCACATGTATGAGGTGTGCATGAAAATCAAGAATAAAACTATTTATTTTATATTTCTGGTTTTGCTTTGAAAGACCAGACTGAGTGATTCATAAACTTTAGAAATACACAGATAAAACATCAAATTAGAATGCTGTTTATTCAGAGACTAAAATAATATATTTTGTGCTAGCAAGGCCTAAATTATGCACTGAGGAAGAAGACGAGTAGGGAGGATTGCCAACTGAGCAGGAGCAAAAAGACAACCAAGCCAGGCCACTTGTCATAATTTTGAAAAATCCAAAAATGTGCCCTGGTTGCCGTAATATTGACGGAGTAAGTTCTGCAGCAATATTTTCACATTGTCTATGCATCTGAACTGTGTAGCAAACATATCAAGGCACCAACTCATTTTACTATCATAGCATACTAGGGCTGCAGGTGTCCGGTGGGGACGGGGGATTCCCTGCTCCCAGCCTCTGACTCCACCACCGCTCACCTGGCCAGCAGGAGGGGGGTAAGGCCCAGAGAATGGGCCCAGGAAACACAGTCGTAATGATGTCACTTCCTTATGTGATATCATTGCACCCCTCTGGGAGTGTGCACGTGTTTTGTGTGCATGCAAGGAGTTTGCAGGTACCCTGCTCGCGCCAGGAGGTTAAGGAGACCTGGCAACTCTTTAGCATACAGTTTCACATGGTGCTCTAAGTTGGCAATATGCATATGTATATTCTCAGCTACTCCCTATGGTTACTCCTTATGGGTTCAGGCCAGAAGTGAAAAGAGGAAGTGGCAGAGTGGTAGCTATATACATGGTTTTCACAACTGCTTTCCAACATTTTCACCATATTAAATCCCAATCAAAGCACTTGGAACACATTTCCTGCTAGCGCATGCCACAGAAATAACATTGCATTGTTACTAGCTTTGTTGATGATAGGGTTGCCAGATCCCTGGGAAGTGACATTATCTCACTAGCAATGGGCTTTCTCCTGCTCTTCACATGGGGCCAATTCAACCTGTTGGGGGCCAAAATTGGCTCCTGCAAAGCGCAGAAGCATGGCTGCTGCTAGTCGCAATGTCACTTAAGAAAGTGACCTTGTTACTGGAATTGTGCCTGCTGTGTGCTTGCCTAGGAAGCTCCTTGCCTCCTGGGCCCGTTCCCTGTGTCTCCCCCTCCCGCCAGCCATGTAAGCAGTGGCGGGGGGGGGAGAGGCTGAGACTGGGAGATTCCCTGCCCCCATCAGGGGACTGGCAGTCCTAGTGGATGACTGCATTGTTACCACAATTAAAAGCAATGAAAATAATAATAATATAATACAAATAACAAATAATGCCATGAAACTGGATTGCAAGGATAAGAACAATGCACTGTAAGAAAAATAGAGAACGCAGTGAATAATGCAATGAACTGCATAACATTTAGGGGCTCAAGACTCCTTCTTTGCTTTAGGCATAAATAGAAACTTTGAGCTATTTTGCTTTTATTTCCAGACTGATATGCCAGAGCATGAGCATCATGGGCTCAGCCCACACACTCAAGGCCAATGCAGAAACAGCCTAAAGCATCCAACAAATATTCCAGCCACTCCTTGAAGATGCAAAGAAAGGGACTGGTGATACTGATGGCACTGTGCTGTCTGCTACTCCTAGGGTTTCCATTCCCCCACCTGTGGTGGGGGATCACCCGAACCCACCCTTTCCCCTCCGTGCCCACTTACTTGGCTGGTGGGGGCGCGCGCTCCCTGCGGCACCCCTTCCCCAGGCGGTGAGGTGCATCTCCAGGTGGGGGGCACACTCCTGTGCCATGAGAGCGGGCCACAACAGCAAGAGCAGGCCACCGCAGCGGCGGCAAGAGCAGACCGCTCTTGCCGCCGCCTGTTCTCACTGCCACCATGGCCCACTCTCGCTGCCACCACCCCTTTGCGCCAAATGAGAGTTGGCCATGGCAGTGATGGTGAGAGTGAACTGTGGCTGCAGCAATAGCAGCCTGTGCCAGTGAGGACAAGGCCCCCTTTGACCCGGGGGCATCCTTTGATCCTTGCATGATGACATCACTCCCAGAAGTGACATCATCACATGAGCCGGGAGCACACACATGCGAAGAAAGAAGACAGGGTAAGTGCCGGCTCCTAATCTCCCGCGGAGAGAGTCTAGGGACCTGGGGATCTCCCGTTGAGGGACTCCAGGACCTTGGCAACCCTAGCTACTCCCCTCCCTGATGCAAAGCAAGCCTCTTGCAAATTGATCCCTACAAGCCACTCAATGCCAATGCCATTGCCTGAGATGTGCCAAAGACAAAAAGCACTCATGTACAATGAGCACATTCCCCTTCCCAACAATGAAGTTACCTTATGCTAGGGCTCAGTCTCTGCCCTTGGAATCTGATTGGTTGGTTGCCATTAAGGAAAACAATTACAGTTGCTGCTGTATTGGTATCATGGAAGAAAATTGTACTTTCGAGGAGATAGTGGTCCCATAGTCTGTCCATCTTGCCTAAAGAGTCATCTTTGGCCTATGTGTGCCTTGTAATATGTGCCTTGCACTGCATGTGAATCTGCCTTGTCAGCTTGTGCTAATTTTTGCTGATGCAGGCTTTTGACCTTGTGCTAGTACTTCCCCTGTCCCAGGCACGGTGCAGGGAGGGGTGTAAATTAGGCACCTGGCCCAGGAGTGTGGGGATTAGTTGATTAAGGGAGGCCTGGGCAGGGCCAGATCTACGGGGGGGCAGGGGGGTAGTCTGCCCCCAGTGCCGCCAGGGAGGGGGTGCCGGGAGCAGCTCCCAGCTGCCGGAGTGCGCAGGCGGCAGTGCGGGCAGCCTCGCAACCCCCGTGCTGCCTTTTGCCTGCCCTGCAGGGCAGGGGGTGCGCGGCAAGCTGGCTGCCCCCTGTCCTGTGGGGCAGGCGAAAGCAGCGCAGGGGGCTGTGAGGCCGCCCGTGCCATTCACCTGCAGGGAGGCGAATGGCGCGGGCGGCCTCGCAGCCCCCCGTGCTGCTTTCGCCTGCCCTGGAGGGCAGGGGGTGTGCGGCAAGCCAGCTGCCCCCTGTACTGCGGCGCAGGCGAAAGCAGCGCGGGGAGCCGCGCTGCCTCTTGCCTGCCTTGGAGGGCAGGGGGTGCCCAGCAAGCCGGCCGCCCCCTGTCCTGTGGGGAGGCGAATGCCGTGGGCAGCCTCAAAGCTCCCCGCGCTGCTTTCGCCTGCCCTGGAGGGCAGGGGGTGCACGGCAAGCCAGCTGCCCCCTGTCCTGCGGAGCAGGTGAAAGCAGCACGGGGGGGGCTGCAAGGCCGCCCGAGCCATTCACCTGTGGGGAGGCGAATGGGGCGGGCAGCTTCTCAGCCCCACACGCTGCCTCCGTCCTCCCTGCGTGATGACGTCACCAAAGTGACGTCATCACGCAGCGCGGGGAGCGCGCGTGCACGAGACAGTAAGCCAAAGGTTTCCCCGGGCGTGGGCAACCCTGGATCCGGCGCTGGGCCTGGGCAATCAGACCTTGAATGGGTGCCATGCGCTGTGTCTTATCGGATGGCCTCAGACAATCAAGACACCTTGACCCTGACAGCATTCCATGGCCTCGGAGCTCTCCCTTTCCTTTGATTAATCACCCTTCCCTTTAATCATCTCTTGATGTGGCCAGGTGGGCATATGAGTGCTTTATGTATATAAATCCGAGGGAGAGACAGCCCAGTCAGAGCCTCAGCATGGACTCTGCTGCAGTGATTGCTTGCAAAGCCGGGCTGAAGAAGTCCACTCTTTGCTGTTCGGGGCTCCCAGCAACTTGACAGAGTGCAGTGCATTAGGTGATATCCTCTCTTGTTATTCTTTCTGGTGTGTGGGTGGCTTGTTACTTTGTGTATTAATTTTTGAGCACTGATTTCTCTTTCTTGTATTGTGTTTGTATCTTTTGCAATAAAACCTTTTCTTCCTTCAACATCTGTGTGCTTATTTCATCCAAATCCTAAAAAAAGAACCACCTGTCCCTTGGCAGAACAGCTGCCACCTGCCGCTGCCAGCCCAGGGCCTACCTGCCTATGCTGCCGCTACATGGTAAGAACTGAACTAAAACACACAAACCTTTTGGTGAGATGGAAGTCATTACAACTTCGTTTCTTGAATTTGTTTCACAGTTCCAGAAGTCATTTTAACAAACTAAACCAGTGATTTCCAGGTGTATTTCTGCCTCATTTGTTTTGTTTTATACACTCCTACTGCCAGGGCTGTGGATGTGCTTGTTTACAAGGTCTCAGAAGCTAGGAATACTTGCCTCGACACTGTCATGTGATGCTCGCTAATAGTATCATCAACACACCCTGCTGGAAGGATGCCGCTTTTTCTGTTATTGATTCTGCAAACATACCCTTTTGAATGCATCCTGTAATTATAAATATATTTCTGGCTGTTACTGGAAATCCTGCTTCTTCAGCATGGGGAAGGCAGATGCCTAAAATCTCTATTCCTACTGTGTGACTTTTCCCATGGCTTTAGACTTACACTGGCTGCCACAACAATCCCCAGAGTGATAGAGATTCCGGTAGAAGGGAAAAGTTGCGCACTGCTGCATTCTGTATGAGCAGAGCTTGAACTGGTTTTGGTTCGTGTACTGGTATAACTTTCATGTTCCAGCTGTAAAAGAGATGAGATTGAAATGCATACAGTAAATGTCAGTGATGTGTTTTGGGGGGGAAAGAACTAACAATTTTCTTATTCCAATCAATGTGGCATAAGTGTCTTTATATATCTCCTAATTTTCAGTTTCCTAATTTAATTTATAAATTATCTTAAATACAAGGTGCTGTACAGAATTTAACATTTTTAAATGGGGACTGCATTTTGCTTGATTCTATATTCCTGATTCAACTTTCTTTATTTACACACACAGAAAATAAGTATGGTGGAACAAAATACTAACCTGCTTTTTAAAATACTGCTTTAGGATGCTGTGTTGTTGTATTCCACTTGGGGGCAACATATTTCTATATTATTGGTAGTATCAGACTCAGAGAGCATTCTAACTGCTACATAAATGTTCATCATGTATCACTTCTGTTCTAATGCCAGATGTTGTAAAGAAGGGAAATGGCTGGTAGATGTTTCCAGTTCTGTAATGTAAGTCAGAAGGCATTTGCATATAATTCTGTAATTCTCTGCTTTTGTGATGACCCTCAACTTGAGGAATTTGCATAGGATCATAGAACTTAAATTATGCTTAAAATGCTGTTGTGTTTTTTAAAAACCTGATATTAAATAAAAAACGGACTCTAGTACACAAAAGCTTATGCTACAATATATCTGTTAATCTTTAAGTTGCTGTAAGATTTTTTTTTCTGAGTTAGGTATATGAGAAAAACATGGACCCTCTGGAGGGGGCATTTTTAAGAATACTGAAAGCATTAATACTGCATGGGCCTAAAGAACCACCTCATCCAACCCCTTTCTGTAAGGCAAGACCACCTCCCCTCACAAGTGATGTTATTCCACAAATGGTAAATAATACAATTATTGGTGAAGTAACTAAATATATTTGTTACAGTTTGATCCTGCCCTCCTTCTAGGGCTAAAATGCTATGAATTTGCTATGAGTAAGCCCCTTTGAATAGAATACAACTTACTTATGTGTAAGTGTACATAGGATTGTGTTGTCAGGGTGGCTGTGGTGACCCACTTCATGATGACACCAGGGCTCTGGACACTGCAGCCCTCGGCATAGCAGTTCTTGGTACAGCATGGAGTTCCAAGGCTCCCCCCCAGGGCAATCCCCAGGATGCGGCATCACACTCTGTGGCCTGGGCGGAACATGCAGGGTCCAAACAGCATTGATGAGTCTCCAGTAGTCTGGCCGAAAAGGAACGTGGCCTGGCCAGAAGAGGCAGCAGGACACTGCTGGTAGGGTGTGAAATAGCCTGGAAGGTGGAAGGTTTAAAAAGGGAAATGGAGAAGAGGCTCAGCGTGGTATCATTGAGGAGAGAGGCTGGGCGGGAGTGTGGAACAAGGCAAGAGCAGGATAGTAGGAGGCTGGAGGAGAAAGGAGGCCAACAGGCTCTGGCAGGAGCCAAAGACAGGTGGACTCCTGGCAGAGGTCCACTTCCCCGAGAAACCAAGGCCAGCAAGAGGGCATGGAGCTGCCTGAATAGTTGCAAGGCAGCCTCTACACCACAAGGGCAGTCAAGGCTCAAGAGGTACAAGTAGGGACCCTGCTCCCCCCCCCCCCCCACGGCAGCTGATAGGGAGAACCAAGATGCTGCAGAGCACAACCTGGTTGGTGGAGAAAAAGTGCTCCAGGGGAGGCTGGAGATGAGAACTAAGAGATGCTGGCGACCCAAGACAGAGCACCCTGCCTCTGATACCTGGAGGAATGTGTCACAGTGGCTTATATGATTCTTCTGCATTTTAATCTCCCAACAACACTGTGAAGCAGGTTAAGCTAAAATACAAAGGGATTTGTATTTGTCCCCGGGTCAGGCGTGAACCCACATCTCCCCAGTCCAGCATTCTAATTATTATAGCACTCTGGCTCTTTGAAGACATGTTGAGTGAGAGTGGATAGTAGTAACAGTAACCGAAACACCCCATCATAATAAAAAGTAGGGTTGCCAGCCTCCAGGTAGTAGCTGGACATCCCCCGGAATTACAACTGGTCTCCAGGCCACAGATATCAGTTCACCTGGAGAAAATGGCTACTTTGGGGGGGGGACTCTATGGAATTATGCCATGCCAAGGTCCTTTCCCTCCCCAAATCCCTTTCTCCAGGTTTCTCCAGGTTTCACCCTCTAGATCTCCAGGAATTTCCCAACTTGGAGCTGGCAACCCTAATAAAAAGTGATAGGTGTCTTGGTCTCTAGGGCATAACTTGTACTCTATAGAAGGGGTAGTGTTGCTCCAAGAGGACACCCCTAGAGGCCTCTCAGGGTTATACAGTGGCAAAACACAGAGGGGCATGCCTCAGGAAGGGGGTGAGGCATTTGTCACTTTTTGTTATGATAGAAGTTACTATTGGGGATATACAAAACCCAGAAAAATATAACATCATCATGTTCCATTTTTGCTCCATAGGTTCCAATAGAGCTGCATGTTGGATGATTCAGGGACAATTACCATCAAGTAGAGCACTGTACCCCAAATATTGTTGATGCCTATCTTAACAATGTTCCTGTGTAATTTTGCTTTTAGGAATTCTGTAGCAAGATACTAAGCATATTTATTTTGAAGGCATTTCCAACTGAATTAAAGGTAGTTTACAACCTAATAAATAGGCATAGGATTTCAGCCTTAGCAAGCAATGATGAAAATCATTCTGAATAAACATGCTTTGGATAGGGGTGTTAATTTATCTTTAAGACATTTGCACTTCAAATAAAATCAAAGATGACATCTCTTTTAAAAATGTGTACTTTTTCTCATTTTATTCTGAATTCTTCTTTATCCCTTTATTTACTCTCATATATATTCTGAGGTAATTAGAGCAAAATTTTGAACTGCTCCTTGTAGTTTGCCCAAGTTCCCAAACTACCTCAATAGATATTGAGGTAGTTTCCTTTCAGAGTACTGGCCATTATCTGAATCCAGTTTTGGTATACGAATGAGTGATGTGCCATAATAAATAATGGATCAATTGTAACGGACTTCCTACAAAGACAGTATAAGCACTAAGGCCTGAATCCCTTCTCTCTGTCCTTAGCCATCTCCATTTCCCAGTGTTAATAGTTCCATTAACCTTTATCTTTGTTCTATCAACACTTCAGAGATTTATAATGTCTAGATTCTGCTACCATAAGTCTTTAAATCTTCAAGCACAGTAGAAATGTCAACTAGTTAACTCTTTCCTTTCCAAGTGCCTGGGTGATTTATGAGTGATATGGAGAAAATGAATACAGAAGTATTTAACCTCTGCTGTAATAATAGTAAAAAGCCTCAGGTACATTCACTGGACTCCACAGGACACAGTTCCGAAACAAACTAAAAACAATGCTTCTTTGCAGAATGTGTAAGTAACATGTGGCACTAACTGCTTACAGATGCTGCAAGTTCAAGTAGTATAAATAGACTGAATTTTTTTTTTAATAGATGGAGCTTGGTGAAGGGGGAAGTCTTGCTGGTGCTCATTGTGATTTTTTGGGCATGTCCTTTTAAGTTCCCAAAACCAACGTAAAAGTCTGGCAGATTATTGCCAGCAGGAAGCAACACATACGCTCAGGCTTCAGACTGAGCGGGGAAGGGGATTTCATTTACCTTTGTTTACTGCCTGTCTCCAGACAGGGCTCCCTTCAACCTATGGAACAAGATTTTGGGGCTGATTTCCCTTTGCCCTATGGATAGGTTGCCAAGTCCAAGTTGGAAAATTCCTGGAGATTTGGGAGTGGAGCTTGGGGAAGATAGGGCTTGGGGTGTGGAGGGACCTCAGAGGGGTATAATACCATAGATTCCATCCTCCAAAGCAGCCATTTTCTCAAGGGGAAATTTCCTGTTGAAATTGTGCTTGAAATTGAAAGAAGAGACAGGAAAGAAGAGACTTTAAGAATGAATAGAGCATGGTTTCCAGTCCTGCAAAACACCAGGCTAACGAAATACTCTACATCCCGCAACAGCCCTGCAGAGAAGATTAGCATATCAAGCACAAATCCATATGTAAAAGAACCTCCTCAGGATATAATGAAGCCTCCCTCCATTAGCATTCCACACTCTGGGAAACTCTTACAGGATGACTCAGCCCAAACCCACCTTCCTGAATAGAAATAAATTACCTGCCAACATCTTCTCCACACTGTGACACTGAGAGATCTCTGTCTTTTGGTGCTACACCTCTGAAGATGCCAGCCACAGCTGCTGGCGAAACGTCAGGAACTACAATGCCAAGACCACAGCTATACAGCCCAGAAAATCCACAACAACCACCGTTCTCCGGCCATGAAAGCCTTCGACAATATACACTAAATCACTTTGTCAACAGTCAAATAATCCACGTATTATATTTTTTAAAGTGCAAAGTGCTCAAACAGTAAACAATATATTCAATTGTACAATCTAAATGGAATATCTGAATCTCTTCTGTAAACAGCACACCACATACACTTTGCAGTACATAGGAGCAATGGATAGGCAGCGTAGTGGTGAAGTCTATGGTCCCTAACTTGTTAGTGAAGCATCTCTTTGAGACCACCTCTCTACAATACAGTCCTCCTGCCTGAGTAAAAAATCCTTTTGAATAATTCAGTTTTGCTTGTTACCACAGCATGGTCGCCAGATGGGCCATGTTGAGGTAGGAAGCCATCCTCTAGGCTAGAGTGAGGTTGTAGAGAGCATTTTTTTGCGGCTGCCTTAACTTGCTTTTCTAGTAGTAGCACTGGATCCAGTATAATCCCTAGGCTCTTAACTGAGGGCCAAGCTACAAGTGACGAATGACACTTGAACGGCAGGGAGAACGGGAACGGTAAAAGAATGGAGCAAATAGATAAAAAGCTGTTATCAGACCTGTATGCTTAATATAATAAAATCTCTGCAGAAGTTTAGGATAGAGGAAGGGATGGAATGGGATTTGGGGGCTTCCATATTTGTTGCTGCTCTCTCTTTTTCTGACTTACATATTATTCAGGAATCCACTACAGTCAATTAATCTTAAAAGAAAGCACAGTTTAGAGGCAATAAGATTTTGGACTGGCAATTTGGTCCCCACACAGAACAGAGAAGGTACATTTATTCAGCTGGTAAAATGCACTTTAGTATCAAATAGTTTATTAGCTTCTTAGGAAAATTAATCCTAACCATTGGAAAAAGCTGTAGTATCAGTAGCTGATCCAATACAACAGTGACAGTGCTCTTTTTTAAAAACCCATTCCATTTAGATGAGGCATCTAATTTGGGGAAAATCAGAAGTCTGGAATAATTATGTGATATAGCGAGGTTCACATCCACTAAACTGTGAAATATTGTGGCTTCAGTTACAATAAACTCCTGTAATAAAGTTCTATTTTAGTCTCTTTGTGACTTGAGGCTGGAAAAGTAGCTTGGTCTCAAAATTCAGAACAACCAGTTTCACTCACTCCTCTCACATCAGACTCGCTTAGAGCTTCGGTGATCAATTAGTTTTAAAGGAAGGTGATAGAGAAACAGAGTGAAAAGCCAGGCCTGGTCCCTTCTGCAAAGCAGAGTGCCTGCCAGTCCTCTTGCTACAGCAACCCCCTCCCAGCCACAGAGCTACCTTCGGAGGGCCCTGACTTGGGGCCAGGTTACATGAAGGACCCCTCCTTCCACATTGTCCAGCCTACCAGTTAAGATCTGTCTAGCTGTCATAACCCCCAGCTGGGTGGTCCATGGACCCAGAATCTGAAAAGAGGAGCCTGAAGAAGAGCAGGGGAGTCAGGGAGATCCCTACAGTGTAGCAGCCCCCTCACATCCTGACCTGACAGCTCCAGGGCCCGATTTCAACGAGCCTGCTGTTGAGATGGCCCCACCAGAACCTCTAGCTGCTCTCCCAGATCCTGGGCAGCTATTCACCAGCCATGCTTGGACCACTAGCCCTCCAGGATTCTCCTCCATATGGCAAGAACAGCAGAGGCATGGAAGCAGCTGAGAGAAGACTACTTTAGCTGACTTTTGGCCACATTAAGACCTAGCCAGGAGAATTCCAGAGGCTGCCTTCAGAACAGTTAGGGCTGCTTTCCCCCCAGCCTATTTAGGGCGAGGGAGGGAGCTTTACTCAATCAACTGGCATGTAATATCGTTAGCCTTGTGCTCCAGACCCTGCCAAGCCATAGTTGACAAGGTAAGTTCCTGCTCTTGAGGAGACTAGAGGACAGAACATAAACTCTCCTTTACATGTCACCTCCACCTGCCCCTGCCTTCAGAGGTGAGGCAGGTGGTAACCAGACACTGGGCTTTTTCAGTAGTGGCACCCTTTGAGGCTTCAACCAAAGAGACTCCCCCAGGAGTACAAAAGTGCATTCAGTGTAATAAATATATACATAGTAATCCAATTATAAATAACAATAAATAATTCATACACAGTAATCACAATTCAGTAAATAGACATACAGTAAAGTTCATCACCCTTCAAATATGTAACAATATTGTTCAAAAGTACAGTCCGTACGAGTTCCTAGCCCTGGGCGAGGGAGGAGTACCTATCAGACTTGCAGGAGCGGCTACAGTTAGCAAGGGACTGGGCATGGCAAGGCCTGCTGCATACGCAGGCTATACAAGAATGCCAGTACAACTGGAAAGCCCAGCCCAGAGAACTGGGTGCAGGGTCCCAAGTGTTAGTGCAGGCCCACACCCTGGGACTGAGAGATGGGGACCCATGGTGGAGTCTGTTCCCAGAAATGGACCATCAGGGGAATGTCTATGCTGTCCAGGTGGGATGCACATGGGCCCAAACAAAGTGGCTACACACCAACCTGTTGAAGGAGTGGAAGGAGGCAGACACAATGGTAGCACTGGCCACTGAGTTACCTGAGAGCCAGGAAGCCCAGCACTGGGAACACAAAGAGATGGGGCCCCTGCCAGTGGATCAGGAGAACCTGACCCCTAAACAGCACAGGAAGTTGCAAGACTTGCTAGAGCAACATAGGACACTGTTTTCCTCACGGCTGAGGAAGATAGCACTGGTGGAACATGTAATAGACACCAAGCCATGGAAGGTGGTTCAGCAACCTCTGAGGCCCCTTTCCCAGAAAGCTTGGGAGCCCATGCAGAAGAAACTGCAGGCAATATTAGAAGCTAACATGGTTGAACCCTTGACTAGGCCGGTGGTGTCTACTAGTACTAGTGTTCAAGCCCGATGGCTCCCTATGGATGTGCTTGGACTTTAGAGGTGTGAACAGGATATCACGGTTTGATGCTTACCCCATGCCCCAGGTCCCCCATCTGCTGGAATGCTTGGAGGAGGCCTGGTACCTCTCTACACTGGACATGACCAAAAGCTATTGGCAGGTGCTACTCTGAGTGCAGGACAAGGAAAAAACAGCCTTCACGATGCCCTGGGACCTGTTCCAGTTTGTAACCATGCCTTTCAGGTTACATGGGGCAGCCGCCGCCTTTCAGCGGCTAGTGGACCAGCTCCTGAGTTTGCGTCAGCCTATATTGATGACATGTTGGTGTGCAGTAAGACTTGGAATGAGCACTTGCAACACCTGGAGGCAGTATCCTTGGCCATAGGGCAAGTGTGGCCACGCCTGAATATTCGGAAGTGCCACCTAGCGCAGAGCTCCCTGCATTACGTGGGGCATCTGGTGTGAGGGGAGAGGTCCACCCGGTACACAGCAAAGTACAAGCCCTGCAGGATCTGCCCCTGCCCACAACTAAGAAACAGGTCTTTCAGCTGTTGGGGCTGGCGGGGTACTACAGCCGCTTTGTCCTGCACTTTGCAAGTTGGGTGGCAGCATTGTTGGCCTTGTTGAAGAAGGGGGTCCCAGAACCAGTTCCGTGGGGACTGGCTAACCAAAAAACGGGTAGGCATCCCATCCAACCCACCAGTTTTACAAATGCTGGATTTTGAACGACCCTTTATGGTATACACACACATTATTTATTTTATTTTATTTATACCACGCCCTCCCCACAGATGGAGTCAGGGCGGCGAACAACATTAAAAAAATACATTAAAAGTCAAAAAACCATAAAATCAATAATTTTTAAAAAGTCAGATTGATACTGGGTGCAATATAAATTTCATAAGCATTATAGGTAATCAATGTTATCAATGAATCAATTAACATCCACCTTCCAAAAACCAATAACCTAACCCTATCCCCTGATATACAAATAAATACATATAATTTAATTCCTATAATGAAATCAGGCTATAAAATGTTTAATTTATGTTATAGAGAATCCATAACAGCCCAATAGTTCACCAATGTTCTTAAAATGCCCCAGGCACAGAGGAGGATGGGGCCGAGCAGCTGGCTCACTCACCACAAGGAGGCAGGAGCTTGTTCCTCTTCGCTCTCTCTCTCCCTCTCTGGCAGCACAAGGCTCCTGGGCAATGTTCTTAAAGTGCCCCAGGCGCAGAGGAGGGCAGGGCCAAGCAGCTGGCCCACTCACCACACCAGGCAGGTGCTGGTTCTTCTTGGCTCTCCCCCTCCCTCTCTGGCAGCACAAGGGTCCTGGGCAATGCTCCCAAAATGCCCCAGGCACAGAGGAGGGCGGGGCCGAGCAGGTGGCTCACCCACCACACCAGGCAGGAGCCTGCCCCTTCTGGCTCCCTCCTTCCCTCTCTGGCAGCACAAGACTCCTAGGTAATGCCTCAGAGTGGGGCTGGGTGCAGTGTTAGCCCAAACCTATGAGGGACAAGAACATTCTGTGCTTTTCCTCAGCAGGAAGTTATTCACCAGGGAGAAGACCTACTCGACGCTGGAAAAGGAGGCCCTGGCGGTGAAATGGGCCATCACCTTGTTGCGCTTTACCATCTATGCAACTCGTTCCCCCTGATAACAGACCATTCTTCCCTGAGGTGGATGAAAGATCGAGGCGAACACAATGATTGAGTCTAGCGGTGGATGTTAGCACTGCAGCCATACGTGTACACAATCCTGCACTGGTCAGGTTTGGGGCACTCTAAGGCAGACTTCCTGTCACGGTGGCATGCACAGGTGGAGGGGAGCACAAGCACCTTAAGAGGGGTGTGTGACACAGCGGCACCTGGCACCCTGTAGGAGGGCTGGGCTGGGAGGCGTGCACTTGAAAAGGCAGACTTGCAGCCTACGAGGTGGGTGGATGTGAAAAGTGTGGAGCGTGCAGAGAGCAAGAGGCAGGAAGAGCCTGAGGGGAAGAATCTGGAGACGAGTGGAAAGAGGCTGGAGACAAGCAGGCCAACTATAGCTTCAGGCTAGGTGCTGGAAAACCCTGGGAGGGGTAGCAATCCAAGGCAAGCCTGAAGGGAAGTGGGGTCAGTGCTCACAGGCTAGAGCTTGGGCTCGGCGAGATGCAAGCACCTCAAAGAAACAAGAACAGCCAGCTGGGGCAGAGGCACATTTGGCCAGGACCCAATGACAGCAGGCAACCTGAAACACTCTTCCCCGTGAAATCCTTCAGCTGCCAAGCTCAAGGGGCCAGCTCCACAGACAAACTCTGAGCACACAGGGGAAGGTAGCACAGGGAATTGCAGAGGAAGCAGGTGCATGGGAGGGCCTGGGATGAGAAGAAGGGCAGCAGCCTAAAGCTACAAGGCCACTCCCCACTCTGAGGCCCTGGGAAACGTCACAACTGCTTTCTCACAGGAATTGGGAGGCAAACCTTTTCTTGCCCACAGACAGTCTGCCCACCTTAAACAACTCCTCACTCACACACTTCCCAGCACAAACCCTGGGATCAGGGCCTGCAATAAACCCAGATGACTTCTCTGTCCCCATATTCACTCCAACAACACAATCACTGGACCTAATAGCACCAGCTATGCCATCTCAGGTTCATTCACTCGTTCATCTTCCAGTGTTATATATGCCATCAAGTATCAGCAATGCCCTTCAACTCTGTATATTGGATAAACAAGTCAGTCCCCTTGCAAAAGAATGAAAGGTCATAAATCTGATATAAAAAATCACAACATTCAAAAACCAGTGGGAGAACATTTCAATCTGCCATGACATTCCATTGCTGACCTGAGTAGCAGTTGTCAAGCAGAGAAACTTCAAAGGGAAATTACAATGCAAGATTGCTGAAATTGAGTTTATTTGCAAATTTGGAACAATGGACCCTCCAGAGTTGAATCGGGACATAGGATTTTTCTTGCATTACAGATGCTAATTTTCTGCACTTTGCACCCAGAGTCTATCAAGCTAACTACAATATGTATTATAGCTAGCTTCCTGACTCTCTAATTTACAATACTCTTCCCACCCTTTGCTTGGATTATAAGGACTCCTTTATTTTTCCACGTGGAGCTCTGACTCTCAAATGCAAATACCCTGGAAATCTAGAGTCTCTCTGTATGAGACGAATTACACCAGGACGGTCAAGTGAAGGGAGACACAATATTAGCCGGGAAGCCAAGTTTCAAAAGACAGATCGGAAGGCTCTGTCAGTTTCAACTCTCTAGAGCAGGCAAAGGGGAGGTGAAATTGACAGAGCCTTCTGGAAGGCAAAGAGGAAATAAACAAATTCTCTGAGGAGTGATCTTTGCTGGCTTTAGAGAGGTAAAACTGACAGAGCCTTCTGATGTGTCTTTTAAAACTTGACTTCCCGGCTAACGTTGTGTCTCCCTTCACCTGAGCATCCTTGTGTAATTCATCTCTTGTAGAGAGACTCCTAGTCTGTCTTTAAGGTGCTACGGGACGTGAATCTTGCTCATCTACTATAGACCAACACAGCTGTCTATTTGAAACTGTGATTTTAAATGACTGACCTGGAATACAGAATTGGTTGGCTGAAGACAATTGTAAATAGTGAATTGCATTCTGTGTCTGAATTTAATGTTTATATGAATCATTTATAGAGACTTCTTTGAATTAGCCATGAATGAAGAAAAGTGGCATTAAAGCAAACAAAGACTTCTCCAGACCCTCCCCCCACTGCTTCGCTTCAGCTCCCATGCAAGCCACTGATTTGCAGGCTGCGAGCTGCCCTCTGGTGCACTGGAAGGCATGCCTAGTAGCAAGACTCTCCCTCCGTTTCCATCGCCCAAGGGACTTGCATTTCAAAGCTGAAAACAAGACAAGAGGAGATGGAGACACAGAAGGGATAAGGCTCAATTTCATACAAACTTTAGCTTCATTCCATCAATGAGGAACATAAAAGTAAGAGCCTTTGATCTGCTATCCTTGACCCCAAATATGTCAGGAGGATCCAGAAAAGCTTTGTGGGACAAGAGGGAAAAGTCTGTCTATAAAAGCTGAAACGCTATTAGCATTTTTAAATTCCTTGTTATGGCCTGAATAAACTTACTAGATTCCATCTAAAAACTTAATGTTGGGAAAATTATTTAGATGACTGGGAAAACACTAAAAAAAAAAAGAAAGGATTGGGGGTTTGGAATGCAGCCCCTAGATAATCGTCCCATTCATGTAAACAGCATGATGATGCATTTTTTGTGTGATGGATGGGAAAAGTTTTACATTATGGGAGGGAGCAAACTGAACAGCATGACTGGTTCAGGGAAAAGCAACTGCAGTGGCTCTCTAAGGTTAAGATATTAGAGAGTTAAGGCTTACTGGACCTTAGGAGCCACACACCTTGCTCACTGCTGGAGTCAGTGATAACGAAATAGCACGGAGGTCGCAGTGGTAACAAAGTATTCCTTTATCTCAAAGGAGACTCAAGGATTCTAATTTTTGTTATAAAATGCTCTTGGAAGACCAATAAACAGACATAACACCCTGACAAAGCAGGATAGTATGTGTCAGATTCAAACTTGAATCCATTACGAAAAGTTATGAAGGCAAATACTCAAGTGCCTCACATAACCAAAGCCAGCATGTCTGAAAAAGATGACACCTACTGTGAATGATTAAAATACTCTGCAGGGCTACAAAAGTAACCTAATTGCCTTTGGAAAAATAGATGAGGTTATCCATAAAACTAAGAGAGCCATGGAAGTTTGATGCACATTAATGTTATGCTGGAGTTAAAGAAAACACTCACACTAGGCATGATTTCCCAAGAAAATATCAAAAAAGGCATTCAGACAAGTGAAAGATTCCAAGAGCTAAAACCTGCCACAGGGTTTGTGTGAGTTCAGCCTTGCTCTGTTCCCTCGGCTACAACAGATGAAATGGCAAACAGCCCAGAAAATGATGAACCTCTACAACAGATGCTGCAGAAACCATTCCCTGGAATGATTCTCCTGGCTTACATAGGCTTACTGTGCAGGAACTCAATAACACCAAGCTCCTAAGCCAACCAGTTTGGAAAAGATCCAGGGAGACCAGGCTGTTGTGGTATTACTTACTTAATGTCCGTCTGCAGTGGACAATCTATAGTTTCACCGTACAATATGGAGATCTGTCTGGGGTGGGAGGAAGAGAAGCAAATGAGATATGCAAATGTTTCAACACATGCATATTGAAACAATCAAGCATGTTACCAGTGGTTAGACTGTGCAATCGCCAATGCTTAATACAAGGAGCAATTGAACTCTGGAAAGACTGCCAGATTGTTTGAATAAATGCTACGGGCAGCTGCAGTCCCAAAAACATTTGAGGAAAGAAGCTCATCGATGGTATAGTTTCTATTCCCAAAGTTTACCTTCTCCAAGTTCTCCAACCCTTGTGTCATGTAAAATGTTTTTAATCTATTATTATAAGCTGCTTTGAACCATGAGGGAAAGCAGGGTTAAAATGGTTGAATGAATGAATGAATGAATGAATGAATGAATGAATGAATGTGAATATCTACCACAGCACCCACTATCTTCAGTCTGGGGTACTAACCAACCCAAAATTTAACTGCTAACTAACGAAACTAACCTATCTGGCTGGCAAACAAGCAGAATGCCTTATTTATTCTTAGACCTCAATGCGATTAACATAAAATCAATGCTATTGGCATTTTGGACCGAGAGTCTGCAAAAGGGAAATGACGCATGGAGAATGACAGCCACCCTTACTACCTGCCTTCCATTGCAGGATTGGTGAAGGACTGAAAAACTAGATAGATTTGACTGGGACAAACAAACCACATCATTTCCTTTCAACTACATTTCAGTTTTGCAAGCCAGGTCCGTTTCATCTTCCTCCTGCAATCTAGACAGGCATTTAGTTTTGCCCCTCACAGGTCTGGTATTGCACAATATTAAAGAGGAGGTGGGAGGATGCATTAGCATCTCCAGGGAGATTATATAAGTAGCAAGCAGTTTTGCCTATTGGTGGCCATCTTAGAAAATTCCCACCCTCGTTATCTAACATTTCCCATCAGCTCTAAAATAACACATACACCAACCATTCTGCCGCAGGTAAATATTGCCATCAGAACCACTATGACACCACTCCACCCCTGCATATCTGACATGCTACCTTCCGTAAAGATGCCATAAGGCAGTCCTGGGCTAACTTCTAGATAGATTAACGTTATAATGCTTTAAGCCATGGTGAAGCCAGTTACTTTAAGTTAAACTATAAATCCAAATTGGGGGGGGGGGCGTTCTTTCAAATGAGGGGCGGGTTAGGAAAAATAGCCATGGACACGGCTCAGAGATGAAGGAAGAAGCACAGAACAGATCAGGAAATGGTCATAACAGGAATTCAGATATGCAGTAGCCATTTCATTTTGTTCTTCAGAAATAGCTCCCATGGAGAATTTATAATCCATCCTTTAACTTATGTACAACTGGGAGAAGCCATGGAAAACACTCCCAACTTGTATGCTACATTCACAGGAATTCTGCATGGATGTTAAGTACCTACCCCAGGGATGCTAGTTCAAGACCTACCACAGTTCTATTCCTGCTGCCCTATAGCCCACACAGAATCATGTATTTATAGGTTCCATTCAGATTCACAGAGGGAAAGAGGAAATAAACCAGATGCACCCTTCTAGGAGAAATAAAGAACCTTGTTACAGCAAACATTTGGCAGCAGCTTGAGCTTAGAAGCAGGCAGGGGCCTGTCACAGCTTTCTGCTTCCTAAGTATAATAATCTTTGAAACTGTCTTTACCAATTTGATGTACTCCCAGACTGGAGGCCTGCAAACTGTGACTCTAGACCAAATGTGGTTCAATACAGAACCAAATATGCCTCTCTTACAAAAGAAAATCAAATTTTGCAATTGAGGTGTATTGATAGGTAGATAGGCTACTAGAATAACCAATATTTATTTATTTTTATATTTTTATTTCACTTTATTTATATCCTGAAGTTCTCTCCAATGAGGACCCAAAGTGGCTTGCATCATTCTTCATTGCTCCGTTTCCCCCCTCACATCAACCCTGTGAGGTAGGCTAGGCTAATAGTATGTGACTGGCTCAAGGTCACCCAGCAAGCTTCCATGGCAGAGCAGGGAATCAAACCCGAGTCGCCCAGATCTCAGAGAGCTGCTGCAGCATAGTGGTTAAGTAGCTGGGCTGTGAATCAGCACTCTGCTAGTTCAACTGCCACTACTGCCATGAACTCTGCAGGTGGCCTTGCGTAACCACTCCCCTCAGTCCCCGCTCTGCAGCTGTATTGTGAGGATAATATTGTTAGCAGTTCGTTGCTCTGAATGTGGCACTAATCTGCCCAGAAGAGCACTATACAAGCACATCGTTGTTATTGTTATTAGTATTATCCTAGTCCATCACTCTAGCTGTTACATCGCGCTGGCTCCCAATGTGAAATGTGATGTGAATGGCCGGCAAATATATTTAGAGGATTAAAGGGCTTCTTAGAGCTGCTTTACAGAAAGAGAGGTATTAGACTAAACCAAGTGCTAACCAGTCACAGATTTGTGCCAGGTACTAAAACAACCATGCCAGCTGCTCCTGTGTCTGCTTAGTACTTATTGTAAGAATCTATATGTGCTGCTTCCTAATAAAGAAACAAGTGTTTGTACTGCAGAAACTTTATGGATTATCAATCAAAGTTATAATGAGGGGACCTGCAAGGACTTGTGGTGGGCATCTTACTTCCCCTCCTTCTCTTCCCTGAAAGTTCTCATAGCCTCTCTCCTTTCCTATTTCCTTCTTTCCTTGCCAACCTACCTTTATCTGCCCTCTTGTCTTCATCTTTCCTCCCTCCAGCTCCAAGCAGCCACTCCCTGGAAGACCTCCGCACAGTTGCTAGGACAGGCTGGCATCAGTTGCACAGTGGGAAAACCTGCAAGAAACTGTGGGGAGCGCCTCACTTCTCCCTGTATCCCCAATACTTTTTTCTTTTCCTGGCAGTCCTCATATCCTCACCTTTCCCTGCTTCCCCCCTTCCCCTTTGATCTGCCCCCTCCCATTTTTAACTATATTATTTGCTTTGTTTATACTTAGCAACCAGTAGACCTCTGAGGGGCAGGGAAATGAGGGGGGGGCACCATCAGCACAATGACGTTAGTATACTCTAGGAATTAGTGTGAGCTAGGAATTGCTGGAAACAAATTTCTGGCAATTCCTAGAGCAGACTGATGTCACTTTCTGGTTATCCTCAGAAGTGACATAATATCATCACACCTACAATGATTTTAATCTTTTTTCTCCTAACGAGTGGTGGTGGAAAACAGGAGCTAGCGGTGAGAGATCCCGCGATCCCACCTCCTTTCTCCACAATGTGGACCCGAAACAGCTTTCCTTTCCTCCCTTTCATCCTCACAACTCTGTGAAGTGGGTTAGGCTAAGACTGTATGGCTGGCCCAAAGTCACCAGTGAGATTCAAACTGAGATCTTCCAGATCCTAGTCTGAAACTCTTAACCATTATGCTATACAGGCTTTTGTGGGGTGACTGCTGTTGAATAGTAGCAAGCATCCAGTCCCGAGTGAGTCATGTAACAAGTTGCCGGTGGTTGATGGTACATCTAGCCCCAATCAGTCCTCCCTCAAAGAACAAAATAGCCCTGGAAAAGGCCCTGCCCCTCCTCCTGCCTTTTGCTGACAGAAACCAAAGCTGGAACTCTGGAAGTAATGTTGCGGTTGCCTAGCAAGGCCACTGATAGGATAGCATTTGTTTTTTAAAGCTACATGTGCTACTTCCATTATTTTGAATTCCCCAATGCATTATTTTGAACTCCCCAAATCTTAAATTTAAGATTTTTGTGCAAATCTGGGGCTTTCCTTGTGTATCTGATGAAGGGAGCTCTGACTCTTGAAAGTTCCTATCATGAAAATCTTGTTAGTTTCTAAGGTGCCATTGGACTCAAATCCTGTTTTTCTACTACAGACCAACATCATTACTTACTTGAAGATGTCTTGTTTGTTCATTGATCCAGTCTCTGGATTTAAGTATCCACAATTTGGGTCACACTGAGAATGAGCTATATTCATGATGATGAAGTCCATCACCTTGAAAGTCAACAAGGGTCTTCTCTGGGTCGAATGATGTGACCCTGTTATTTACCAGTTTTGTTGCTATGGGACATGCAATACACTTAACATTTTCTTAGAATTATTTGAAAGACAAGATAGTTATGCCTGGTGTGGGATGATATTTCACTGCTTCATATTCTGCTACATGCAAAAAACATTGCTCCCTTTTAGAAGATTGTGTTTGCATTCATCCATGTAGCTTGCATATGAACGGGAAAGCCCTATTCAAAAACGTTTCTGCTGTGTTACTAGTGAGCACATGCTTTGGAGGAACCCTGAGCCATCCCATCTTTTCAGCTCAGTTTATGCTAAAGTTCTTTTGCACTCATTTTCCCTTTTTCATTTCCTTCATCCCACATCCAATTTTTGGTAGACTTCATAATTTCTACAGGAAGGAAACAACAAAAAGAGGTCTTAAGCCTGCAGAGTTTACTGGGGGAAAACCTCACATTCTAAAGAAGCAAGCTGTGTCCTGCCTCAGATTCTGCCCACTTCCCTATGCCTGGCCTCTTTACACAAGACCTCTCACGAGAGGATGCTCAAGTGTAGGGAGATGCTGTGTTAGCTGGGAAGTGTAGTTTAAAAAGACAGAGTCAAAGGCTTTGCCAATTTCACCTCTCTAAACTAGGGTAGTTTTAAAAGACAGAGCTGACAGAGATCACTCCTGGGAGGGTTTGTTAATTTCATCTTTGCCTCCCCTTTGGGGAGAGCCTTAGAGGAGGAGGAGATGAAATTAATAAACCCTCTGATGAGCGATTTCTGCTGGCTCTGTCTTTTAAAACTATGCTTCCTGGCTAACATTGTGTCTCCCTGCACTTGAGTGTCCTCATGTAAGAGGTCTCGTGCAGACAGACATGGGCGTCTGCAGAAATAATTGGCAGGGTGGGGGGAGGTCTTTTAATGATACCTATTGTCCTAACCAGATATGTTTGGTGCTTCTGATACTATCTTTGATGAAATACTATCTCCAGTATGCTGGTCTTTAAGGTGCTCCCAGATCTTGCTCTTCTACTGCAGACCAACACGGCCACACAACTGAAACTGCCTTCAGTACGTGGTTATGTTTCAGTAGCTGTCTTCTGCTTTTTGAACTAAGGATATCCATGTCTAAACCTCAAAGTGAGGAGGTGATTCCCCTAATACAATTATTTAAGTAATTGTTTAATTAATTTTATCCCCATGCTATATGGTGTACTCTCAGGACCCACAACCTTATTTCTAATCTTTCCCTTTTCCTTCAGTTGCTTCATTGCCCCAAAATAGCTATTATGCAAACATAAACCTCCTCTGCCCTTATAATCTATGCACCCATCTGCCTCAGTGCATCCTGTTTATTTGACATAACCACCTTTTCCTCCTCCCAGTCCTAGCATGTCTCTGGGTTGCTCCCGAAAGTGAAGACAAATGAATAGATGCCTGTAACATTCCAATTTTAAAAGCTTATACAATTAAACAAAAAGAGGGTTTATTTTTACCTAGTCTTTTACCTAGTGCACAAGTTACAGGCACAGCACACACTTCCAAACTTTTTGTGTAAAAAAAAAGGGGATTAAGAAAAGAGGACTGGAAACCATGCTCTATTCATTCTTAAAGTCTCTTCTTTCCTGTTGAAATTGTGCTTATGCTTATGAATTTCAATGGCTTCCCTGTGCAATCTGACGAAGTAGTTGGAAGTGTTGTCCAGCATTTTAGTGTCCTGGAATAGGATACTGTGTCCTGAAAAATCAGCAGTGGCTGAACATAGCCTAACTCAAACACCAGGCTAACGAAATACTCTACATCCCGCAACAGCCCTGCAGAGAAGATTAGCATATCAAGCACCAATCCATATGTAAAAGAACCTTCTCAGGATACAGTGAAGCCTCCCTCCATTAGCATTCCACACCCTGGGAAATTCTTACAGGATGACTCAGCCCAAACCCACCTTCCTGAATAGATATAAATTACCTGCCAACATTTTCTCCACACTGTGACACTGAGAGATCTTTGCCTTTTGGTGCTACACCTCTGAAGATGCAAGTCACAGCTGCTAGTGAAACGTCAGGAACTACAATGCCAAGACCACGGCTATACAGCCCGGAAAATCCACAACAACCATCTACATGAACAGACATGAAATCTTGCCCTTTTCTGCTGATGTATTTTGATTGCTTCAAGTCTCCTTTTGGTTGCGTATGTCAAGCACTGAAGAATGAAGGCTGTGGCTCAGTGGCAGAGAATCTGTGCGGCATGCAGGTGAATTTATATAGTTGATCACTTGAACGTATATAGTAGAGATGAACGGCAGAAATGCTACGTCAATATCTGAATTTTGCTGCACTGTAATCTGGAGTCAGGTTCTTTCTTCATCTATTTTACCAATTGTTGAATCACAGTCTCTCCAACAGTGTCCTCCTAAGCAGAGTGACATGCTTCTAAATCAATTGAAGTCCATGGGCTTAGAAGGATCTAACCCTATTCAGGATGGTAGTTGTGTGTGTAAAGTGCTGTCAAGTCACAACTGACCTTTGGCGATCCCAGCAAGGGGCTTCCAAGGCAAATGAGAAGCAGAGATGGTTTGCCATTGCCTTCTTCTGCATAGTCTTCCTTAGTGGTCTCTTATTCAAGTATCAACCTTGTTTAGCTTCCAAGATCTGACGAGATTGGGCTATACCATGCTGCCTTCCCTCCCAGGATGGGAGTGAAAATCTTCTAAATATTTCCAAGTAATTTTGTCCTGTTTTAAAGTGGTTTTTAACCACTTCCTCACACTCTCTTTGCTTTCATTTCTTCTTTTAAGCCATGTACATCATGCAGCTGGTTCTGAAGGTGTGGGCGTTCTTGTGAGCTTTGAGCTGTATTTGTTTAGCATGTACCTGTTACAGTTGTTACCTAGGAGTAATTATTTAAGGATCCTGTTACTTCTCTCACATCACTGGTGTCTGAAACATCTGCTGGAATCCTATTTCTCCCCCTCCCCAATAACACCTGTCCAGGCAAATAATCAGAGAACTGGAGAAAAGCTTCCTTCTGAGCTATGATAGGTGAGCTATGATTGTGATGGTTCTGCCCAGTGGGATGCTCTCATTCCCTGCTTGTGCAAACGGCCCTTGAACATGTGACAGAGATACAGCCCTGCTCGGGGGTTGGAGCAGAATATGTTCTTTTGGGTGAGGGAGACCCATCCTTCTCAGCAGATATTCCACGCAGTGCCAAAATTCCCTGTTATACAGGATTTGGAGCCATCCTTGAGGTAGTGTGCCACCCCTCTTGTTTCTTATGCCTTATTCCCTTGGTTGCTGCCAGGAGGTACAGCAGCCAAAGGGTTGGTTTCATACTGTGTGTGGCCAAGGCCAGGGGTGGGAATCAAGGCAACGTGTCTTAATTAAAACAACTTTATTACACGATACAGAAGTAAATATAGTTTTAAGTCCAGAATGCAGAATAAGAAACAGAAAAGATGCTATTTGAACAGATATCCTGAGCATCTGCCCTTCCCTCCTCGCAAATGGGTGTTGTGTGTATATTAGATGCTGGTCCTTCTGTATGGCCTCAAATGCAGTTCAAATGTGGGTTGGTCATGTAAATGCACACTCAGAAGGGACAGCTCGTTTTCAGGACTCTCCCCACATGTGTCAAATAAGACCTTCACTGATCTGGCCCTTGGGTTCTGGAGCCCAAAAGCCCACCAGGCCCAGCTTGGCCAATAAAGATGTGTTAACATATCAAAGAGATGTCATGTTTTCACTCCTGGCTGTAAAATCAAGTCTATCTGCTCAAATAGGGCTTTCCCCTAGGGCTGGGAGACTCTTCAGCACTGATCAGTCATCATAACTGTGATATTCCATCTGCCCCTCATCTACTATAATGGAAACTGAGCCCAATCCATCCCATCTCAGGGCTGTGTGTGTGTGTGTGTGTGTGTGTGTGTGTCTGTAATAGAAGGGGAAAGCATTTCCTTTCTTGAGGGAAGGCCATGCAGGCAGGAGGACTCTGGGTCAGACCTACCCATTTTCACTATTCATTCATTCATTCATTCATTCATTCATTCATTCATTCATTCATTCATTCATTTATAGTCCACCTTTCTCACTGAGACTCAAGGTTGATTACATAGTGTCAGATTAGTACAATCAGTAGCAAGGGCATTTCCAAACAGTGTCAAGGACATTTTCATAAACACTGTCATAGGATAAATAAAAACAAGTTTACATAGACATAGCATTAGCAAGGATGCAATATGGAGTTAAACAACTGCTGAAACAGGACATAATCAATTCTAGGACTGGCATTAGACAACATGAAGCATAGGTAGTATATAGGAGTACATATTTAAAGCAACAGATAATCTGCAAGGCAACATAGTGCTGAAGTCTATGGTCCCTAACTCATTAGCGAAGCATCTGAGACCTCCTCCCTACAATACAGCCCTCCCATTTGAGTAAAAAGCCTTTTTGAATAATTCAGTTTTGCATTGTTTGTGGAAAGCCAGGAGAGTGGGGGCTCCCTGACCTCCTAAGGCAGGCCATTCCACAGGGTAGGGGCCACCACAGAGAAAGCCCGTGTACAGGTTGCTGTTGATTTTGCCCAGGTGCAGGCTGGTACCTTATAGGGAAGAAAAACATGGGATGTACTGTGAAACATATAGATGGTGTATCTTTCTGCCTAATCTCTTCAAAGTAATCTTTTAAAGGAGCTGACATAATGTAGAGGCTAAGACTGTCAACTGCCACATTACAGGTTCAAATCTCACTTCAACTGTAAACTCATCAGGTAACCTTAGATGAGTCTGTCTCAATTCCCCATGTGGAGTAAAGAAAATAATATTGGCCTACTATTGTGGTAATGATTACTTGTGAAATGCTTTGAACATAGAGGAAAAAACATGAGACATACACTTAAGGCATTATTTATTCTTACTGTGGGTGTCAATGCAGCTTTAATAAGGGCATATAATTTCATTTTTGAACTCCAGAAAACTACTGCGCTTTTTATTTGCAATGCTGCCAGTCCTAAATCTCAAACTAAAGAGCTCCCCTGGGTAATCCGAGTGTTTTGGATTAATGCTCTAGGGTGGAACATCTTGATGAGGTGTGAAATTTCAGGGAGGGGCAGGAAGGGATCTAGAGGCAGGCTTCTTTTGCTTGTGAGCTACTATTTATGTGGACTAATTATCCCTGGGTAGAAGGCCATGCTTCATGTACACTGTATTTGTTATGGTGATGACTGTAACTTCATTGCTCCACCATCTCAAACTGATTTGGTGGGCATGTGTGAATGCATGTGCGTGCACAGACACACAAGGACTGCTTGAGAAACTGCTTTTTTCCCCCTGAAGGGAGTGAAAGAGATTAGTAAGTGTAAACCATGGGGAAGGGAGAGTTCAAAAATTTTAATCAACACTGAATTAATCAGTCTCACAAATCAGTCTCAGGCACCTGGGAACTTTTCAAGGCCCCATTGCACACCTCACCTTCAAGCTTCTTGGCACCCAATATGCTCCTGGCAAGACCTACAAAAGATGTCACCTTTACACTCCATGTGAATCATGGTTTCCACATAAACAACAGCACATAAGGGGGAACCATTTTGCAATGACTGTGTGAAAGGGTGGTTAAAAACTGCTGGAGGGGGGAGGCTAAAAACTCATTAAGTTCTCTTGCCTACAAACTCTGGGTTTCTCTTTCACACGGTGCCACTAGCAGTCACATACAAATTTCAGCTCAAACCAGTTCACGAACCCTCAACATGCTTAGAACCAATTCTATCGGTCGGAAAAAATCAAAACAATTACTTTAAAAGTAAACCTATCTAGATCAGAGGAGGCGACTACTCACTTGCTGGACTTTAATATGCCCTGCTACCTGCCCCTTGGGCTTCTTTCTTTCCCCCGAACAATGTTTTTTTTAAAAAATATCTCTGCGCTTGTGTCTGGCAACCTGACACACACCGAAGCCTCTCCATCGTACTTTTCTCTCCATGCCAGGAAACGCTTCACAATTCACTTTCTGAATGCTGATTGGGAATCCTGAGCACTCTTCCCCCGAGTAAGTCCAGGCCTTGCTTCCCAGTAAACCAACTTAGGCTCCAGCTGCAAGCCCGCAAATCCAAGGGACGCTCACTTCCACGGAACACCGCTGCCCAGCAGAGTGGGGCCCGGCGTACTTCTGCGAATAGGCTCAAGGAGGCCAAGGCACAGAAACGAGGTCAGCCCGATAAGACAGCGGTTCAAGAAAACCGGGCGGCGGCGGCGGCTCAGCCAGCCAGCCACGCGGCTCCCCTGCTCCATGCCCAGAGCCCCTTCCCCGCGTATCCCCGACGGGGCGCGCCACAGACCCCGCTCGCGAGAGCGGCCACGCCGGCCGGCCGGCTCCTCAGGCGCTCCTCGGCATCGCCAGCAGGCGGAGCCGCCCCGACGAAAGATGGCTGCGCGCGATGACAAGGCCGTCACGTGGGGCGGCCGTCGCCCGCTTGCCCGCCCCCAGCCCGTCGCCGTCCCAGACCCTGCGGGCCGCCAGCTGCCGCCGCCGCTGCCGCCTCTCCTGCCCTCCCGCCTTCCTCTGGGCGCAGGCAGGCAGCCGGCGCGAGGAAATGCGCCCGCCCGCTCGGCTGCCGAGCCCAGCCTAAGCCTCGCCCGGCGGCCCGGCAGGCCAGCCCGAAGGTCCCTCCCTAAGCTGCCGCTCGCCACCCTCTCTCCCTTCTCTGTCCCGCACTCACAGTCTGGAGAGGGGAGGAGGGGGCCGCCGCGGAGGGAGGAGAGGTGAGTGCCTCCGGTTCCCCGGTGCGCCACCGGACTCTGCCCTGCAGCGTGTCTCCGTAGGCAGAGTAGCCAAGGCAGCCGGAGCGCGGGCAAAGGGCCACTGGGAGCGAGGCGGCTGCGAGCGTGGGGAGAAGGCGAGCGACTGACTTGGAGGGGGAGCGAGAAGAGGGTGGGGTCTGAAGGCCTTGGCATGGGGAGGGAAGGGATTGGGGGCGGGGGGGCACTCCAGGCACGGCAAGCCAGCCCCCCCCCGAAGCGTTGGGCCAGGCAGGGGCTGGGTAGCCTGGGGGGGGGGGGTCGAGCCTGCGGGCGGGGTGAGGTGGAGGGTAGTGTGGCCACGGGTGGGATTGAAGTAGGATGTGTGGCGTAGCAGGGGGCTGTGGTTGGCCCAGTGAGTTGCTAGGATATCTGTGCCTTCGTGGGGATGGAGGCGGGGGGGGGGGGTTGGGTGTCATGGCAAGATAAAAAGAGCTGAAGGGACCAGGGGTTTTTTGGGGGGGGGAGGCTGAAATGAAGTGGACAGGGAGTGCTTCTTACACTTGGGAGAACAGCTGCTGTGTTCCGAGTTTGTGTGTGTGTGTGGGGTGGGGGTGGGGATGTAGAGGCGGTGACGGTTCTGGAAGCCAGGCCCTTAGGATCGCACTTTGAATTCGGACTTACTTTTGAGCAACAGTTCAAGAGGATTTACAATGTCATCCTAAACTGAATCCTGTTCATCTTAAATATGCATAGAATGAGAGCATGAGAGAAGCGCGCAAGGAGAGTAAGGCAGATTGGTGTGTGCGGGTTTGTGGCTGACTGAGGGTGTCACAGTATGAAGCTAAGTGCTGGGTGGTTGTGTGTGCCATGGAGTACATTAATAACAATAATCCTTTTTAAAATTAAAGTTTGTATTTGCTCAAAGTGCTTCATAGGCATTTTATCAGTCACAACAGGCAGATAAGGTAGGGCACTGTTAGTACCTGCATACCAGAGGGAGAGGCTTGTCTGAGAGATACTGGCTTGCCAAAGATCACTTCATTTAAGCTGGTTAGTGGTATTCTTAAGTATGGAAGTGGAGAATTGAAAGAATTTTTCAGCATGGAGGATATGGTGACTTTTAGGGCAAAGTTATTAAGGAGAAATACCTCATGTGCCATGTTTATAGCTTGTGTTAGAATTAGAAAAGGGTGTTTTAGGGTCAGCTGTCCTTTTGGGATCCTGGTACTGAGAGAATTCATTATTCACTTTGAGGGAGCCATGGGAGATATCCATAATAAAGTTATATGTTCTACTACAATGATCAAAGATCCAGTATCGTAGAAAGTTATTTGTTTTCCTGCCTAGGCTACTGAAGTTTTGTAGAATGTAATCAATGTGTTTTAAACACATGACATGTCTTCAGTATTTCTTATTCTTAAAATTTTTAGTTTAAATGATGTGCGTGCAGGTATAGGAAAGGCTTTCCTATGGGAGTAAAATGTTGTTATAAGCGCTTTACTAACTTCAGCCATATCAGAACAGTAGATGGAAGATGTGTTTGAGCTGAGGAGCTGTTAACTTTCCTGAACAGTAGGTAGCAATTAGTTGAAGGGCTTGAGTCTACTGGGGTATAGAACTAGTAAGGGTGGTTTGTACACTTTACGTCAGTGGAGCTCAGGGCTAGTGCTAAAATGATAGTGTGGATTAATTTTTTGTAGGAAGAGCCTGCACTGAGTAACTTTAAGTTTTCCTTAGTAGATATATAAATCTGTGGAATTTATAAATTATTTCAGTAATTATTTTTCAAAATGTGCATGTTAAATGCAGTTCTGTTGAGATCACAGTTTTATCTGAAACGAGCAGCATGTGTATTTTCAGCCTTGGTACACACGTACATAACCCAAGGATTCTGGTACACATGTACTGAGGCTGCAAACATGACCCATTTTAGACCAAAGGGCAGTTGTGCAGATTGGAGGGAATTGGATGCAGCACGCTTTCCCAGTATGATAAAATGTAATGACTGAAAAGGGCTTTTAATTGTCAATGAAGTTCATATTCTTTGAGTGAATTTATGATACAGCTAATAAGGGTGAAGGTGCTGTTTGAAGGATGATGTTGTAGAAATGTTGCTGGATTTACTGTAAGGATGCGAGAAGAGCCTATACTTTGGCTAAATTGTTGGCACAAACTAGCACTTAATGAGTTGCCAGCTACTTGTACAAAATAAAGAGTAGTTTAGAGGCTGGTTTTGCAGGCTGCTAGCAGTGGCAGTGACTGTACTTCAAATGTAGACAAACTGTTCCATGTGCTCTAATATTCCCATAGTTAATTGGTAGTAAGAATAGTTTATATGCCGTTTACATACTTTAATTAGAATTCTTATCTTTGCATGTATTTATTTTTGGCCACTTCCCACATTATATTTCAGATGTATATGAAGGTCTTTTAACTGTATTCCTCAAAAAATGTAAAAGTGTGAATGTGATGGAACAGGTGTTGAAAACGCATCCATTCATATGAGAGTTAGAATTGGCTTGTGGCTCCTTGCTGAACATAAGACTTGCTGGCAAACTTTTTTTTGTAATGTATGGAAGGCCTTAACAGTTCCTTCGGGTATCGTGAAGATCTGAACAACTCACTTGTGTAACCTTTTTATCTTTAAGTGGACAAAGTCTTAAGGCCAATTTACTTTATATAAAAGGGCTGAATATAAAAATGTAAGTGATTTGTGCACCTTTTTAATGATTAAAGCTGAAGGGGGAACTGGGATATCTTCCTCCATGGTGATTGCAGTTATAGTTAAATTTTGCCCACAGCAAGTAGAACTTAATAATATTAGTTTAGTGATGCCACTTTCACCATGCTGGATCAGAACTTTCTTGGGACCTGCATTTACTTATCCAGCTTTGATGGGCTGTGGCAATCCTGTGAAAAGTACTAGAAGCTATTATCGTTTGCATAATTCATCCTGCACAATTCTGCTGCAATTTTTACTGATGTATTCATGTCCCAAGACTCCATAGTCACTACACTGTATTATCTCTCCTGTCTTGAATTTGTGGAAAGGGAAACTCATATGGGCTCATTCTGCAGTTCATTGATAGCCTTAGATTCATTTAGCTCACTGCCCCTTGTTTTCTGTCATCTTTTCCCCATTTAGGAATGCTTCATTCTTTAAACAATTGTTGGTTTTTTTGTTGGATTCTTGAATATGTTGGGATTACAATCAGAGAACGGACTAACTAGGTTGCTAATGAGTGCCGCCCCCGCTTCATATCTAAATTGGTGGTAGGAGCTATGGAAAAGCCTGAACAGCAATGAAACAGTAGAGCTCTAACCACTGTCAAATGCATCACTCAAGAACTGCAAGTATGAAGTTATTCTGGCTAACTAAGATTTAAACACAGGGTACAGACTGTGTAAAAGTTATGTCTTGCATTGATTTCTTTAATATTAAATGTGCTATTATTATTATTATTATTATTAAGATATTTTATATCCTGCCTTTCTCCCCCAAAAGCTTACAACGTTGTTCTCTATTTCTTCGTTTTATTCTCACAATAGCAACACTGTGAGGTAAGCTAGACTGAGACCATGTTACTGACCCAAGGTCACCCAGCAAGCATCCTTGGCAGGGTGGGGATTTATACCTGGGCCCCTCCCTGGTCGTAGTCCTCTAGCCTGTACATCATGTTATGGTGGTTTACTATAGAATTTGTTCCTAGAGTGCCCACACTTTTTAGATTTTTGCTAAAATGTTCTGCAAACCTGGTCAGTTATTCTGTACCATGCAAGCCTAGCTTCATTTCTGAATGAAGATGTTACTTTGAATACTTTTGTTATATAGAAAACAGATGCCTGGCTCTTGTTGATTTTAAAACCTATGAAGTAATGAGATTTGGATGTGCATGGAAGAAAATTCTGTGCATGCACTGAATGAAATCTTAGTGATGGCTTAGTTTGGGCGCATGGTGCAATATAGCCTGGATGTTACTGCTAATGGAAGGTAAAATGAGGCCACAACAAACACTGGAGAACAGAGGCAAAGCCGAAACACTGCAATAAAAATAAAGTATGAGATTCTCTTTTTTTCAAATATGCTTTTATATGCATTTTTTTTAAAAAAAATCTTTCTTGGGAATTTTTGTGATCAAACACATCTAACTTTTCTTAGTGAAACTGCAGTTGTGCCTACTTGCACGTGAACATTTCGGGTTTCATTTATTTAAGACCTTTTTGGTGCTATACATTTTTGGTGTTTTGCAATTTGCTTACTTTCAGATGCTTTTGATAGAACAGTTATTTATCCACTCAGTATCTTTTTTAAAATGTTCATATTCTCTGAATTAAAACAGGAAGTTATCTGTAATGGCATCCTAAATAGATTTGTAGAAATATATAGGCTTGGATCTTGTCAAAAATCTCCACGGATGGAAGGGTTTCCATCAGCGTAGTGTGACTTCCCTGCCTTCCTCCTCTTGCTGCAGCCCAAAATATCTCCTAAAATGCTGTTGCTGGAGGACAAGGGATTTCCCGGAGCAGCTTGGGGTAGGGGGAGAGGACTTGGCAAAAATAGTAATTTTCCCCTCCCCCTTGCGTGCAAGGAAATGATTGATGAGACCCAATCTATTCACACAGGCATTCAACTCTCAAAGCATCATTTTGCTTCTTTATTTATTCTTTTTTTACTTGTTAGTTTGCCATTGACCAACATTCTAGATCCTCCCAAGCAGGGCTTTTATTGGCAGCTCCTTCCACAGCCTTGCATGTTGGGTATTATTTTTTTTGGAAGACTATGTTGTGCAATTTAAACAGTTATACAAGCAAGCACAGCTGCTCTGTTATTTGGGGAGGAAGTTACATATGTTTGATATTAAATATCCCCCCCAAAGTTTTTAGAATATGTCAGGGTTTTTTTAAAGCATATTTTTGACAAAAAGGGGATTTCATAGCATATGATTATTGCACCTCTTTTTACTTTGCCCAGTTTCATCATTGGAAGCTTCCCTGGACTTTTCTTTGGGCCTAGTGTGGTACGTAAAGAAAAAAAAACCCACTGGTCCAGGGGAGTTGGTAGAATCGGGGATTAAAGTCACAGTCCTAAAAGCACACCCCTGAACACAGCAGTGGTAGTACTGCTACCACTTCCCCCAATGTTCTGTAGCTCAGAAACTGGGAAAACAAGCCTCAAGCCTTACTGGACTTTGCCTGAGAGTCATCTCTGCTGCTGAGTCTTCATATAAGTTACAGAGGTTGCTGGATCAAACTGGTCTGGGCACTGATTTAGGTTAAAGCCGAAGATCAATGAAATACCACATAGTTATGAATATTTCATTTATTATAAATGTGCATTAAAAGGTTTTATTTTGGAAAATATGTTAAAAAGATAGATAAAACAAGAGCATCCTAATACTCTACGTACCTGATAGAGTCTTTTGCCACTCTAAGTCTTGGTGGTAATTTGAAGATGTAACATATTCTTAGTGAGGATCAACGTTTCTTAAATCCTAGACATCATGTAAAAATGTAAGCCAATATTGGCAGAGCAGGCCAAAGGAAAAAGCATAAACTGACTTTTCCAATTTATTCCCAATTGTCTAGCAACCTGTGGAGATTTCACCCATCAGTCAGCACCCTGCAATAGCATGTGAGGTTGCTATTCTACAGCTGTGTCAAGCCCTCATAGCATTACCATGAACTAGGGTTGCCAGCCTCTAGGTGGTGACTGGAGATCTTCTGGAATTACAACTGATTTCCTGTCATCACTCCTCAGAGATCAGTTCCCCTGGAGAAAATGGCTGTTTTGGAGTCTGGACTCCATGGCATTATACAGAACTGAGATCCCTCTCCTCCTAGAACCCCACCGTCTCCAGGTTCCTCCCCCCAAATCTCCAGGAATTTCTCAACCTGGAGCTGGCAACCCTACCATGAGCACGTACCATCATCTTATGAGGACCGTAGACTGGTTTGATCAACTTAAATGGTTGGAACGCTGGGCCTTGTCTTTAACCTTGGAGACCTAAACAACAGCGCCTGTGCTGCAAAATAAGCTTCTATAGTTTCACTCTCACAGTGGCAATGCTTACCCAATGCTTACAGACCCTGGCCAAGCAGGCCTGTTTCTTAACATGGTGTAGTGGTTAGAATGTTGGACAAGCATCTGGGAGATCCAGGTCTGAACCCCTATTCTGCCATATAAGATTGCTGGGTGACCATGGACCAGTTGCTCTCTTTTCAGCCTAACCTTCCTCACAGGGTTGTTGAGAGGATAGATGGAGGAAAAGAGAATGATGTAAGCTGCTTTATGTCCCCATTGGGGAGAAAGGTATAAGTGAAGTAAACAGATAGCACTTTATTTTCCATGGAAAGCTTCAAATGTTAGACAATGATTATAAACAAAAATGTTTGAGTCACTGTTGCTATTGCCACTTCTACCTAACACACCACATCCGACTCAGATGTTGTTTTTGGCTTTGATTCAAATATAACAATAACTTTTGTCTTTGAACTAGAGTGTTTTTGAAAGGGTGCAGTATTTGCTTTGAAAAAGCATTTCAAAGACGCAAAGAATGCTAGTGCCGGTTTCGTTTTTTTATAGAAAAAGGTTTCTCCTGGGCTTACGATGCTCCAGATGTTGTTTTGTGTAAAATATGAATATCAGATAAATGAGAAACTCTAATCTTCTTTGGTTACGGGTGGTGATTTGAAGCACTGACAGAAGTGAAGTGTCCTTTTTTATTTGTTTAGAGAATTTCTATGCTGTCTCTTTAAGAAACCTGCTTGAGGTGGTTTACAAAACAAAACATCATAAAAGCATAAAATACCACAAATTATTAATTAATCCCAACATTAAAAACACAGGCAGAGTATAAAAACATAAAATATTGAATAAGTTAAAATGAACCTCGCGGTTCTCAGACTAAAAGCAGAATCCAAAATTGCTACTAAAAATCAACCTTTAATTAAAACCTGAGTAAAAAGAAACTTGGCTGGGTGCCTGAAAGAGTGTAGCACAGGCACCAGGTGAACCTCAATGGGAAGGGCATTCCACAGGTCGCATGACGTTGCTGAAAAAGCACTGTTGCTGGTTGCCATCTGCCTCACCTTGGAATGCAGGATTGCAGAGATTAAGACTTGCAAGGAAGATATTAGCTGGCAGATTGAATAATATGGGCGGCAGTCCAACTATTTAGGGCTTTGAAGGTAAGAACCAGCACTTTGAATTATGCTGAGAAACAGATGGGCACCTAGTGCACATCATTTATCATGTGGGAAGGGTGATAAATCCATGTATTCTGCCCTTGACAGTAGCTGTATTTTGGATCAGCTGAAGTTTCTGGACAGTTTTCAAAGGCAGCTCCATCTAGAGCACATTACAGTAATCGAACCTGGATGTAATCAGAGCATGGATCACCATCGTGAGCTTGAAATTTTTGAGGAACAACCATACCAAGGCTGATGAAAGGTGCAGTGTGCCACAGAGGAGACCTGAGCTTTCAGCTGTAGCCCAGAATCCAGCAGCACCCTTAAACTTCTGCTGTAGTATAAGACAGGTTGAATCCTCAATCAACTTTATCATTGGTTGTTGTGGGTTTTCCAGGCTGTATTGCCGTGGTCTTGGCATTGTAGTTCCTGACGTTTCGCCAGCAGCTGTGGCTGGCATCTTCAGAGGTGCTACACGAAACGTCAGCTGCTGGCGAAACGTCAGAAACTACAATGCCAAGACCACGGCAATACAGCCCGGAAAACCCACAACAACCATCGTTCTCCGGCCGTGAAAGCCTTCGACAATACAACTTTATCATTGACTAAGAGTCTTGGCTGGGTTGAACTTCAGTTTATTAGCCCTCACCCATCTCATTACCTACTCGGGGCACTGGTTCAGGAGTTCCACATAATATAAGATTTTATTTTATGATCAGGATTTCCACAGACCATCTGACTTAGCAGTGAAGGATAGAGATTAGTGGCATCTCACCCAAAAACTTATGATGATTTCTCCTGGCAGTTTCATGTAGATGTTAAATAGCATGGGGAGAAGTCAGGACCCTGTGGGACTCTGTAGCATAAATGCCTTACAGCCAAGCAGCAGCACCACTGTCTAGAAATGGTCAGTCAAGTAAGTGCAGAACCTCATTCCTAACCCAGTCAGCCTCTCCAGAAGGATGGTATCAAAAGCTAATTTTAACCTCCAATACCGAAAGAACAATGACACAATGGGACAAGGAGGTTAAAATTGCAGAAAAAGACGTTGATAAGTAACGGCTTGAAGAAGGAAGTGGGCTGAAACGAGTGAAAGTGAAGGAGACCGGTTAAGCTCGTCGCCATGGACACTGGTTTCAGTGAATTTAATAGCCATCATTGGCCCGTTGTGGCATTGCTGCTACCACCGATTATTTATGGACATTCCGTTGGAATTATATTGGATGGTGAAATTGTATTCCGTTGGTCTGTAATTTGGGCGTTATGGTTCTGTAAGTTTGGGACTGTATGTGATGTAAATATCGGAATTACACTGTAATAATTGTGTGTGGTTGTGACTTCCTTGAGCCTACGTGCTCTTTTGGGTTTTGAAGAATTATTCAAAGTCTGTTAAAGGACGTTCTAAAGCCTCTTTAATATGTTTAGATTGTAACAGACTTTGTACCTGTAAGTATCTAAACCTATTTATCTTATATCCAGTTTTTTTTTCTTATTTTCTTTTTTTTAAGGAGAGTACCTTCTGGTGCTATTGAATGTAATGTGTTTAGCCGTGCTTGCTCCCAAACTGCAAATTCCTGGTTGCCTTGAGCTGGAGGAAACCAATCTTGATTAATTATTGTAGACAATTTAGATATACCAGGCGATAGTATATGCCTATATTTATGCCAAATTTTAATCCTGATTTTAATATGCTCACTAAGATTGTCTTTTTTATTAGACATGCTCTTTTTATTCCAAAAAACCCTCCCTCAACTTATTAGGCTTCATATAATATTCCTCAATATGTGCCCAATTCGATCGTTTTTCTGAAGTTAATGTTCTTAAGAGAGAGGCTAGGTTAAACGCCTCATAATACTTCAAGAGATACGGAAATCTCAGACCTCCTCTGCCTTGTGGTCTTCTGATTGTTTCAAAATTGATCCTATGAGCCTTTTGTTCCCATATGAAATTATTTAATATTGTTTGCCAAAGCTTTATCTCTTGATTTGTTAATACTATGGGTAAAGCTGAAATAGAAAGAGAAACCCAGGCAAAATAATAATAACATAGTAACATTTGATTTATATTCTGCTCTTCAGGAAAACTTAACGCCCACTCAGAGCGGTTTACAAAGCATGTTATTATCCCTACAACAAATTCCCTGTGAGGTGGGAGGGGCCGAGACAGAAGCTGTGACTGACCCAAGGTCACCCAGCTGGCTTCCAAGTGGAGGAGTGGGGAATCAAACCTGTTTCTCCAGATTAGAGTCCTGTGCTCTTCACCACTACACCAAACTGGCAGTCAAATATACACCAAATATACACCAAACTGGCTCTCAAAAATAAAACTTGGTAACTAAATGCAATCTATTTGCCCAAGTAAGGCTTTTTCAACTCCATTTCTGTATTTGTTCTTTTATACTCCTATAAATACTATCATAATTATAATATTTCAACTTACCTAGATTCGTCGGTATCTGTACCTCTAGATATCGCCATTTTTCTTTTACCCAGCGGATTTATTCTTTGGACTTTTGTTTCCCTTCTAGAGTTTTTAAAATTTGTTTTTTGACTCATAGATTTATTCTAATACCTAAAATGGGTTGTGGCGGGGAGGGGGGGGGAGAGCCAAAAACAGTTTTTGCAGTAGACTGCACATTTCCAGCATATATGGCCTGGAGAACATGGATATAATTTGTTCTCACTCAGTACCAAATGTTCAGGAAGGGAAAGGCTAAGAAACTTCCCCCCGCCCCCCTGATTATAGAAAACTGGTGAAAAGCTTGTTCTGTTTTGAAGTATGCCAAGAAACAATGAAGTATAGAATAGACTCTCAGTCAGGTTTCTTTTTTATTCATGTTTTACATGTTTTCAAACAAGAATTGTACCTTCAAGTTTCCATTCTCCAAGAATGAAAATGACTGCAATGAGTGAAAATTTCACTTAACCTGTGGGCTGTTTGGAAGCTTGAGATTGCACTCTGTACCTGTTGACGTTGTCATAGTAGTTGGATGAGGGGTTGGCCTTTATTTTCTAGAACAGGTGACTTATTAATAGAAAGTGGTAGGTTTTATTACTAAGGCTGCAATCATATGCTCTTTATTGTGGAGTAAACATCACTGAACATACTAGGACTTCATTTTGAATAAATGTGCAAAGGCTCGGGCACCAAGTTAAGAGTTTCGAGTGGGTGAGAAAATAGCACCCAGAGCAATGTTCACCATGTATGTGGTTTATTGAGGCGTTCTAGAACATCCATGATCCCTCTTCTTTTTCCATACTAAGATCTGTAGGTTCTGAACTTCTAACATAATTGTGACTTACTGTAACAAAAGCTGCAATACCTGGAGGCAACTTCCACTGAAATTAGTAGGAATTACAGTCTAGTGACAACAAATATAAAATCAGTAGCAAATGGTACAGCTAGAGGAGGTAATAGTTAAGTTGATTGAATGCAGACTATGTTGTGGCTGTGGAAACTGCTGGCATTAGAGCCCTTCGGAGGAAAAGCTAAACTTTCTGGTTTCTTTCAGATAAGTGTTTTGTTTTCTTCACTCACATTTGTTACCTCTCTTGTTGCGTTCTACAACCTGTATGCTTTTCTGCAGATCCTGTCAATTGGAGTGTTGACACAGTGCCTTGTCAACTGAAGATCTTTTCTGTATTGAATCAAAACGGTGGCTATAATGATATCCTAAAGATAGTTGTGGAAGTGCTTTCATTAATTATTCACTCTTGTGCATTCAAGCTTTTAAAATTTGCTTCCTAGTTATCTTTTCTTATTTTCCGTTTTATTTTACTGTCTAAAGATTTTTTTGCTACATGTAAGGAATAGCACACATGATGCACACATTTATTTATTTACTTCATTTATACCCCACCTTTCTCCCCATTGGAGACCCAAAGCAACTTACATTATTCTCTTCTCTTCCATTTTATCCTCACAACAACTCTGTGAGGTAAGTTAGGCTGATAGTGTGTGAAAATGGATTCTGTATATGTAACTAAAATAGCAGAATCATTTTTTTGTGATACACTCTGTCTGGGAAGTAATAATACTGTTCTGAGATGGTTGGGAAGAGTGAGATTTTCTTGTCTGTAAACTATGACTGATGGGTGGCAGTTTTGTCTATAATCTCAACTCACATTGATGCATGATATTGTCACATAATACAAAATGGAGGATACTTTGCTGATTCAAGCTCACATGGTTACATTGGCTGCTGAAGCTCTTCTAAGATGGGCTGCAGGTTTTTTCCCAAACTAACTGGATACTGTTGCATCACATGATGTGCCTTTGGTTCCTGATTAAAATAGGTGAGACTGCTCTGCCTCATATAATTCATGTCACTGTGCAGAATTTTACCCAGTGTATTGGTCTGGAGCTGTAATGGCCCTTTTGCATCTGAAACATGTGTTTTTAATGTAATAATTAGGATCCGAACATCTCTGATTCTGATCAGTACTTTTCTGAGCATACCTTTAACCTGGAGTTAAAGCAATTTAGTAGGGATGGAATCAAGGACGAGAGTAGCAGAGCACAAGGAGTAGGACTCTGTCCTTGCTCAGTCAACCATGCTGTTGACATCAGCATCCAAGGCTTGGGTAAATGGTGCTGGAAGAGGCAACCCTTTAGCAGACCTGGCAGAGCAGCTCTCCATTTCCATGATGGCTCACAAACAGCGGCATGAACATCTGCCAGAAGACTGCAGAGTCATGTTGCAAGCCAGAATGGCAACAAGAAGGAGTGTGGACTCTTTGTTCCTTCCTCTACCAGCCTCTCTCTGCTCAGTTCTATGAGGAGAAATGTCTGGGTTTTGTTCTGGATCAGGAGAGTTGTCAAGGAACGGCGGGGGAACATCAGTCCCCCCCCCCCCCCAGCATAACTAAAGGGAAACTACCTGTAAGCCAATTGCTTCCCTTCCATTTAAGAGCCACTAGGTAGTCCCTGCCAGGCTTCTGAAGGCAGCATGCTTCTTTCTCTTTATTTTTGGGGAATTTTCCTCCACCTGGGATGGTTAAAGGGGAAGGTTCCCCAGTATACAAAAATGTCCCTAGATCGTCTTCGTCCTTCTGTGCAGCCCCACATTGGGACTGCGCAGGCGCAGGCCAGCCGCGGAAAAGATTTTTCTAGCTCTAAGAGATGTGAGGGGGACGTTCGGATCCACCGCGCATGCGCGCCGGTGTTCCCGCCAATTTTGAATGCATATATATCCGAACGTCCCCGGCATTCCCTCAGTTCCTTTTTCGCCGCCGTCGAAAAGGTTCTTATTGTCTAGCGTTCGTTTCAAGCGTCTCTTCGGAGTTTTGGATCGTTTCTTCTGCTGGTCGGTATTTTCCCCTTGTCATCTGTCGGGAGATACCGTTCATTATGTCGCAGACATCTTTGTTTAAAAAGTGTCATAAATGCGGCACTAAGATGACCCATTCGGACGGCCATGAGCTCTGCCTCATCTGCCTGGGCGAGGGGCATGTTGTCGAGCGCTGCTCCATTTGTATGTCCTTCACTCCGAAGGCAAGGAGTGATCGGAAGGCCAGGCTCCGTGCCTTCTTGTGGGATGCCAACCTTCTCCCCCCCAAGCCGTCAGGCTCTTCGGGAGATAGGCCGCGCTCCGCCGCTCCGTCACCGGCGCCGTCTCGTAAGTCGCCAGAGCCGCTCCCCTCGGAACCGACGGGGCAACCCGTTCCGGAGGCCCGTCCTGATTCCGGTTCCGGGGATCGTCCTTCGAGCCGGAAGGCCAAGAAGCGTTCCGCGCCCAAGCCGAAGTCCTCCTCCAAGCCTTCGGTTCGGGAGGCTGTTTCGGAGCCCCCGTCCAAGAAGGCCAAGGCGAAGTCGAGGGCCAAGGACCGTGCATTGTCCCCAGCTCCGACTGTGCTGCCTGGTTCTCCGGCCGAACCAGTCCTGATACCCGACGATGTGGTGAGTCTCCACACCCCGTCGCCTCCTTGCACGCCTCCTCCGTCGGTTCCCGAGGAATTTGTGCCGTTTCCGCCTTTCCCGGATCCGTTCCAATCTTTTGAGCGCTCCCTGCCGTCCGCCCCGGCGCCTTCAGAGGCCTCCGTTCCACTGCCGTCTACCTCGTCGGTTCCGATGCCTCTTCGCTGGCCTGCCCCGGTGCCTGCTCCTCTGCCCCCTTGCCAGCCGGTCGCGGGGGTTGGGAACATGACCTCCTGGCAGGATTTTGTGGCGTGGTTCCAGCAGTCGCTGCCCTTCCTGCAACATCCGTCGGTTCCGATGGTCTCCGTTCCGGCTCAGCCAGTCGGGCTCCCAGCACCCGCTCCTCCACCTCCGGGCTTACCTCTGCGACCGCCGGTTCCTGCAACTTATCCGTCGGCCCCGACCGCTCACCGGTCTTCGGTTCCGACGCAAACCTCGCCGGAGTTTTCGGATTCCGAGGATGATGAAGGTCTGGCGTCACCGTCGGAGTGCTCTTCAGACGCGGCCTCGGATCCTTCCCCGGATGACACCGTGGGTGGGCCCCGCTCATCGTCCCCGAATGACGATTACAGGCTATTCTCCGAACAAATGGTGCGGATGGCCGCCGCGCTGGAGATAGACGTCTCCTCCACGACCTCCAAGCCCAAGAGTAAGCTGCTGGAGGCGCTGTATTCCGGGTCCCCCGCGTCGGTGGCGTTTCCCCCTGTGGAGGATTTTGTTGATAACGCTCTCGCGCTCTGGCAGGCGCCGGCGTCCCTGTCCGCGACGGCAAAGAAGGTGGAACGGTACTACCGTTTAAAGCAAGATGATTGCCCGTACCTCTTCAATCACCCGAAACCCTCGTCGATCGTGGCTGAGGAGGGTCAGGCTCGGTTCCGTTCCGGTTCCTCGTCGGCCCCGGCGGACCGGGAAGGCAGGAAGCTGGATGGCGTGGGCAGGAAACTCTACTCATCCGCGTCTCTGGGATTCCGTATTGCCAACTTCCAGGCCATAATGGGATCCTATAATCTATTCCTGTGGAAGAGGCTGTCTTCTTACCTCTCCGACCTCCCGGAGGATCGCCGCCACCTGGTTAAGGCCCTCCAAGCCGAGGCCGTGAAGCTGTCAAAACAGCAAATGACAGCTGGCAAGGACGCCGCCGACTCTGCAGCGCGAGCGATGGCAACTTCGGTGGTCCTGCGTCGGCACGCCTGGCTCCGGTCCACGGCCCTGCCTCCAGAGAAGAAGGCGAAGGTGGAGGACTTCCCGTTCGAGGGGCCCCAGCTCTTCTCGGAGAAGACGGATGAGTCCCTCTCCCTGATGAAGAAGAATCAGCAGACGGCCAAGTCCCTCGGGGTCGCCCCCTCAGCCCAGTCGTCGGGTCCGAGGTATCGCTATGGTCGGTTCCGATCCTACCAGACCCCTTACCAGCCTTACCAGCAGCGTCAAGGGCGCTTCTTCTCGGGCCAGTCCTACGGTCACCGATCCTACTCTGCCCAGCAGCGTCACCCTTCCAGGCGCTCCGGCCGGTCCAAGGGCAGGCAACAGCCCTCTTCGCCCAAGCCTTCGACCTCGGCGCAGAAGCCCTCGGTCTTCTGACTGCGCCTGAACGCTCCCCCGTTGGCCTCCGAGGGTGCTTCCTCTGCTGCCCAGTTTCTGGACAGGCTTCGACCTTTTTTGCCCTGTTGGCAACGTGTTACTTCTGACGCTTGGGTCCTGTCCATTGTGGCCCATGGTTACAAGTTAATGTTTACGGATGCACCCCCTCTCTCTCTCCCTCCCCGTTGTTCTCCATGTTGTGATGTTGTGTTACACAATAATGTTATGGAGTTGGTTACCAAAGGTGCTGTCCGGGTGGTCAATGTCTCTACTTCCCCATGGGGATTTTACTCCAGATACTTCCTTGTGGATAAAAAGGGTGGAGGTTCCCGGCCCATCTTAGACCTTCGAGGCCTCAATGGTTATTTGAAGGCTGAGAAGTTTCGCATGCTGACCCTGGCGCGAGTCATGGAACTCCTGGAAGTGGGCGTCTGGCTGGCCATTCTAGACCTGAAGGATGCCTACTTCCACATTTCTATATTTGAGGGCCACAGGAAATACCTGCGGTTTGTGTATGGGAATTCTGTGTATGAATATACAGTGTTGCCCTTCGGGCTAGCCTCTGCACCCAGAGTCTTCACAAAGTGCATGGCCACCGTAGTGGCATACCTGCGGTCCCAGGGTTGCTTTATCTACCCGTACTTGGATGACTGGCTCCTGGTGGGACCCTCGCCTGACTCTCTCCAGGCCCATATTGCCCTCACTTTGTCCGTGCTGGCTAGGCTGGGCTTGGTGGTTAATGGGGATAAGTCTATCCTGACCCCAGGCATGGCCATTAGGTTTATTGGGGTCCATTTCAATTCCCTGCTGGGTAGAGCCTACCTGCCCCCTGACCGGTTGGCCAGGCTTTCCGCTTTGGCCCGGCATTTTATGCATTGCCGGTATCAGACTGCCCTTTTGGTTCAGACTCTGTTGGGCCTTATGGCCTCCACCACAGGGGTGGTTTTCTTTGCGCGCCTGCGTATGAGGCCTCTGCAAAACTGGTTTGTCCGGAGGTACAACCCCCTCACCATGGGTCAGCACCAGAGGTTTTCCATCCCCAGGGTGGTGCTGCGCTCTCTGGCCTGGTGGACTGTCCCTGGGAACCTGTCTGAAGGTTGTCCTTTCGGCCCCTTCCTAGCCGAGGTCACGGTTTATACCGATGCCTCCAACTTGGGATGGGGGGGGCGCTGTGGACAGCTTTCGGCTCAGGGCATCTGGTCCCCATCTGAGGCATCCATGCATATCAACCTTCTTGAGCTTAGGGCGATCCGTTACTCCCTCGCTTCTTTTGCAGATGCCATTCGGAACAGGAGGGTTCAGGTCCTGTCGGACAATACCACGGCCTGCTACTACCTCAACAAGCAGGGAGGGACGGTCTCGCTCAAGCTCTGCAAGGAGGCAACAACTCTATGGAATTGGGCCATGGTCAACAACGTCCTTCCCAGAGCCGTGCACATTGCCGGGGATCTCAACACCTCGGCGGATGCGCTGAGCAGGGTGTTTCTGCCTCAGCACGAGTGGTCCCTAAACAGGGTTTACCTCGACCAGGTTTTCCGCACATGGGGCACGCCGTTGGTCGACCTCTTCGCCACTGCCCGCAACAAACAGGCCCCGCTGTTCTGCTCCCGGGCCGGCATTGGCCGCCACTCCCTAGGGGATGCCTTCCAAATACCTTGGTCCCCAGGGCTCTTTTATGCCTTCCCGCCCTTTCCGCTCCTGTACAAGGTTCTTTCCAGGGTCAGGGCCTACCGAACCCGCTGTATCCTCGTTGCCCCTCGGTGGCCTCGCCAGGATTGGTTCCCCCTTTTGCTCTCCCTGTCCCAGGGGCGATGCCTCCCCCTGCCTCACGCCCCGGACCTCTTAACCAGGGACGGGGTGTGGCATCACGATGTGGCTGTACTGAATCTGGCTGCCTGGCTTCTGGGCAACCGGGAATGAACCTCTCTTCTGGGGTGCTTGGGGTGATCTTGAATGCCCGGAAACCGTCCACCAGGTTGTCCTACCAGAGGAAGTGGTCACGTTTTTCCCGGTGGTTGGCCCCAAAGGGGGTTTCTCCCTTTAGTTGCCCGCTCCCTGTCATCCTGGACTACCTCCTGGATCTCTGCTCCCAGGGCCTTGCGTTTTCCAGTATTAAGGTCCACATGGCTGCAATCTCTGCCTTCCATGAGCAGATTGATGGGAAGACAGTTTTTACTCACTGGCTTTCCAAGCAGTTCCTGAAGGGCCTGTTCAAGACCTTCCCTCCTAGGGCCCATCCCATTCCACAATGGAGTCTCTCCCTGGTTCTCTCCCAGCTGATGCTCCAGCCCTTTGAGCCTCTATCTTCTTGTCCCCTGCCTTTGCTCACTCAGAAGGTGGCTTTCCTGGTGGCAATCACGTCCTCTAGGCGTGTTGGGGAGCTGTCTGCCCTGCGGTGTGACCCTCCCTTCCTGCAGTTTTTCCCTGGTACTGTCATGCTCCACACTAGCATGGAGTTTCTGCCCAAGGTAGTCTCAAGGTTTCACCTACAGCAAAAGGTGTTCCTCCCTTCCTTTTTTCCAACACCTTCATCCCCAGGGGAACGAGCACTACACACATTGGATGTAAAGCGTGCTTTATTGTTTTATTTGCACCGCACCAAATGTTTCAGGAAGTCTCCTGCCCTGTTTGTGTGTTACTCTGGCCCTCGCAAGGGCTCACCTGCTTCTGCCCAGTCCATCTCTCGCTGGATTGTGTCTACGATTAAACTTTGCTATCAGCATGCTGGAGTCCAGTGTCCCTTGTTGGTTACCGCTCATTCCACTCGAGCGCAAGCTGCTTCTGCTGCCTTCCTACGAGGAGTGCCGCTCCGGGACGTCTGCCAAGCTGCGACATGGTCCACTGCAGACACTTTCATCAAGCACTATTCTGTGGATGTGCATGCACGACGTGACTCGGCTGTGGGCACAGCTGTCCTGCAGTCCTTGTTCAAGTAGACACTCACACCCGCCCCCATTGGTGAGATGCTAGTTACTCTCCCAATGTGGGGCTGCACAGAAGGACGAAGACGATAAACAGGGTTTCTCACCTGTAACTGTTGATCGTCGAGTCTCTTCTGTGCAGACACACATTCCCTCCCGCCTGCCCCGCTGTGAGTGCTTGGTTTCTTCCATTGTTTCTCCGGCGGCTCAGGTGAACTGAGGGAATGCCGGGGACGTTCGGATATATATGCATTCAAAATTGGCGGGAACACCGGCGCGCATGCGCGGTGGATCCGAACGTCCCCCTCACATCTCTTAGAGCTAGAAAAATCTTTTCCGCGGCTGGCCTGCGCCTGCGCAGTCCCAATGTGTGTCTGCACAGAAGAGACTCGACGATCAACAGTTACAGGTGAGAAACCCTGTTTTTCCTGTGCCTGACCCTATTACGCTGTTTTAAATATTTGCATAAGGGCCAGTCATTTTACTATTAAATATAGTGATGGGCCAGGAACTTAACAAGGAATCACTGGCTGGGAAGTGGGGGAGAGAAACGGTTGACAAATTCTACCCTATCCCTCAAAATTTCTACTTTGGGATCTCTTAAGCTCTCACAGACTTGAGCAGGCTGTTTTCTGTTCCCTTTCCTTTAACTGCTGCTCAGCCTCTGTCAACACTTTGTTTCTGAAATATTGTTAATAGACATCAGGCTTTTGAGGGTTTCCCCCCATTTTGGCTAATTTACAAACATATTTTTTCTGCCTAGCTAGGGCAGAGACCCCTGTTTTGTCTTTGTGTAGTGTAGTTTTGTGAATTTCCCCATCTGTACAGGGACTAGCCAGGTTGTTAACAGAGTGATTGGATTACATGTGTTGGCAGTGTATTCCTTCTGAAGTCCTGATATGAAATATTGAATTAAGGTATTTTATTTACAAGAATGTTTCTAACAAGCTTAATGCTTCTATAGCACTGTCCTTATTGTTTTCCACTTAGCATCCCCTTACCCCCTCCCCTTCACAAATACCAATTTATGAATTTGTCCACAAAATCTTTCTTTAATGTGTTCTTACTGCTGATTTGCCATAGCGCAAATTAGTACTCCTTTTGCTTTGAGGTAAGAACTTGTCATGCAATTGAATTTTTTTCAAACTAGAAAGGGCCTAGTCATAGGCAGAATTGAATGTAATTGCAGTGAAGTTTTCTGCAGTACTGCCACCTGTGTATGGAAAAGTTTTGTAAAGACTCTTGCCTATGAAAGCTCATAGAATCAGAAATCAAACTGTTCCAGAGGTATTATGACACTTTAAAGTGTTTGAACTGCAACTTGCAATGGGGAAGGGTAAGAATCCCCCCCCCCCTTTTCTGGGTTAATAATCTGAAAGCCATACGTCACAGAAAACTGTTTTTCTGAATTGTTTAACAGTGATAAATTGGAGTTCTGGCAGTATGTGTAGTTTTAAATAGGAAAATGTAGCATGAAATAAGTGCTTACAATGAAATTAAAAGGAAAATCCCGTGGGGAGGGGATGCCATCTTATGCCTATGTTTTTAATAATTCCGAAGTGTGCAGCATTTGAGAGTTTCTTTTCTTGCAATAATCATGGCACTTAAGATTAAACTGTAAGGAAAGAAGCCAAAAGGAAACCCTTGCCCAATGACAGCACTGTACACATACCTCTGCAGCAAGTCTTCTCTCCCCTGCTTATGATGTCTCGTCACAAGTTACTTTTGAAACTCTTCCAGAATCCTCATGGACTCCTGGAGCGCATCCACTGTGCTTCGCTAGTCACTAACAAAGGAAAGAAGGAGAAATGATTGTGATGTAGATGTGCTGGTTAATGTGGGAGCGGAACACAGCACATCTATAGGAAGTCTGCCCAATAACTGAGGAACGCCTCTGCTGTGCAGAATTGCTGAAGCAAAGCCTGCACAGGTGTATTAAAAATACTTATTTGGGCTGATTTTTGAGTAGTTGTGATCAAGTTAGTATTTATTTTATGGCATAAAATATTTTTTTGATCTGCTAAAAAGGAAGTTTTGTCCTACAGTATACAAACCCATGGTACTAAAAGCTTACAGTGCGTGAACCTGTGGTAATGCTGGTTGGGAAGGCTGATATTCTGGAGGGATTAAACCCAGTTGTCCTGGATGGAGTGCAGTTGGCTTTTTCAGAGCAGGTTAAGAGCTTGGGGGTGCTCCTGGACCCTGTCCTGCTTTTTGAAAAACAAGCTGGCCTGGTGGCCTGGAGTGCTTTTTAGCAACTGCATCTTGTTTGCCAACTCACTTGTTACTTAGATTCAGCTGATCTGACCATGCTTATCCATGCTTTTGTAACCTCTCAGTTGTGTTACTGCTATGTAGGGCTGCCCTTAAACAACTTGGAATCTACAACCGGTCCAGAGTGCAGCAGCCCAACTATTGACAGGGGCTAGCCATTGGGAACGTATGTTGCCCATTTTTTAAAAAAACAAACTATATTGGTTGCTAGTCTTTTTCCAAGTTCAATTCAAAGTCCTGGTTATGACCTTTAATGCCCATGACCTGGGAGCCATATATTTGAAGGACTCTTTCCTTCCATATGTCCCTGTGTGCCAGCTATGGTCTTCAGGCAGCTATCTACTGGTGATACCATCTCTCGTGGTGACCCATCTGGCATGGACCAGAGCTCAGGCCGTTTCCATTATAGCCCCTGCTCTGTGGAATGGGCTCTTTCTGAAGAGGTGAATGAGTCCTCACATTGGAGATCTTCAGGAGGCACTTCAAGGCCTGTATGTTTGCCAGGGCTTCTGAGGGTGTTTAAATGACAGGCTTCTTTATTAAGGGGGGGAGGGATTTGGGGATTATTTTAACTATAAAGTATTTATATGAAACCAGTTTGGTATAGTGGTTAAGAGCGGTGGGACTGTCATCTGGAGAACCAGGTTTGATTCCCCAGTCCTCCACTTGAAGCCGGCTGGGTGACCTTGGGTCAGTCACAGCTCTTCCGGAGTGCTCTCAGCCCCACCCAGCTCACAGGGTGATTGTTGTGAGGATAATAATGGCATACTTTGTAAACTGCTCTGAATGGGCATTAAGTTGTCCTGAAGGATGATATATAAATTGAATGTTATAATAATAATAATAAATGTTTTTAATCTGTTATTGTAAGTCACATTGTACCACATTGAATAACGAAGAAAGCTTTTTGAAAAATGACTGTACTTTGCATTCATATGCTGAGACATTTGTGATTTATTCTTGATGAGGCAACTAAATGATAGTTTATAGTTGGATGTAGTTGAATGATTGCTGCAGAAAAAATAAACTATTCAAAATATATCCTGCTTACGATCTCATTTTATTTATTTATTTATTTATTTATTTCGATTGATAAACCGCCCATCCTCAGGGGCTCATCTGCATTTTAACTCTTCCTCTGTATGTGAATAATTGCTATGTTCTGTTAGTATTATATGTTGTTTTGGTTTTAATCAATACAGTACAGTAAATCAATACAGTAAATATGGATATTCTCTCTTCAAGATTCGGGTTGTCGTTTCAAAAGTTTCTGAGGTATAGATTTAAATTGTAAGTTAATACCTGTTGTTTTAGGACTTTGTGTGTGAAAAAGTATATGTGTGTGTATTTAAAATCCTAATTATAAAATAATTATTTAATATTAGTCATTATTTTATTCCGCGTAATAAATAATGGAATTGCTAAATACTAAACATTTGTGTATGACAGATGTTCTAAGTGGCCAAGGAGCATCTCATGTTCTCATTTGTGTAAACATTAGGTAGGTGCTTATTTATAAGCCATAGTTCTTACTGAGTTGAAGGACTGAACTTTATATCTAACTTGCTTCTGAATAGTTACTTTTTAAAAAAACAATGTATTTTAAAAGCAAAGGACCCTAGTAAATCATAGTAGAGCACTATTACAATGTCAATGAGTATTGCAATTAAGTTAAATGGGAAGTAAATCATGGAGTATATCCTTAAGTTCAAAAAACAAATAATTTTAAGGAGAGTAACAGAAATCTGCTAAAGCCCTCTCCTCTCCTTTTCACATCCAATTATGAGGATAGAGTAAACAAAAAACAAAACAGAACCAGGCCCAGATGATTATAAGGTGACTAAATCAGATGGATTTGCTTGGCCTCCATGTATTTCAGTTTTAGATTAAATAGAGATGGCCTATTTTGTTAACAACTATAAAGGCAAAACTTACTGTCAAGTTTTGTGTACAGCATATTAAGCAAGATTTATTCAACTGAAAAACAAATACTATTTTTTTCATCAGACACCATAATAACATAAGGGATTTGGGAATAAAGTCTTAATCCCTAAATTCTAAACCCCCCCAAGATCAATGGCCCTTAATGTTGAGCTGTCATGCATAGAAAAGGGTTTTATTTAAGTCATTGGGACATACTTCCATGTAAATGTGATTAAGTCTGAAGTACAAAATAACTGTTAAATATTCTCAGGTAAAATTGTGAAAATCTTAAATTTTTTCTTTTTAAATTCTTAGCAAAATTTCACAAGCGACTTCCAGTCAAACTCTCAACCAGCTCTCCCAGGACATGAGTGGAAAGAACTCCAACTGAAGCTTAGAAGGGGGATATTTCTTTCCTCCAGCAGCCCCTTCTGCCTCCAGGGGGCCCCTAACCATAGTGACTTTTGAGGAATTTGAGTATACTGATTTCCCTCTAGCATATTAGCCATTGTCAAGTATTCTTCTTCAGGACCTTCATGGATACATCTGACTGGAACATCTAGGAACAGTAGAAGTAGATGTCCTGGTTAATCTTGGCAAGACTGTCTTTGGCGTAGTAAGGAATAGAAAAGTATAGAAAGCTTTGCTTCTGGAACGATAGGAAGTCTTTGAGGAACAAGAATATTGTTATGGAGGGAGTGTGCTGCAAGGTGGGGAACTCAAGAAATTCATGCTCTATAAACTAGATGCATATTTCAGGGTTTATTTAGAAGTATCTGAGTAAGTTGATGGCTTTTTGTAAGTCCTTACCCTTTAAATGGGTAGATTGGCCGAACACACACAGAGGTGGTGCTCGTGGAAGGGGCACATGCCACACTCAGCTGCTGCTGTCTCCTAGGATGTGCTTGTTAAAGAGATACACTCAAAGCCCCCCCCCCCCCCGGATGCTCCCAGCTACCAGAGATTGGTGGTCTAGTCACCCAGGACTCCCTATCATGCTGGCCTGGTAGTGGATGGTGCCAAATTATTTTGGAATGTGTTCCACATTATTAATTTTTGCAGTCATGTGTTGAGATCCCTGTGTAAGTCTTGTGTTGAGGTTGGTGGCATTTTCTCCAGTTTGTGACAAATGAGTTAGAAGGGGTCCTAACCAGACATCTCTTTCTCTAGTGCATGGTAGCTTTTCTGAGTTGGGGGTCACATATGCTGTAATGATAGTTGCTTATACAGTCCTCTCTACCTCATCCTTTAAAGAGAACCAGAATCCTCTCTCATTGCAAATTCTTCTTGTTTCAGAGTGCCAGTGTTTTTAAGACGAGGAATAAATAATATTACTGAAGTATGTAATGTAAGTAAGTGCTGTACAAAATTCTTAAATTGTCAATAGTGCTTCCTGTAAAGTTACAATATAAATCATACAATTGGAGTGGGAATTCTCTGCTGTCTGTTGATGAGGTTTTTTGATATCCACAGAAGTCTCTGCGGAATAAGTGAAATTTAGGGTGATGGCAGCAGTTTAGTAATTTGAGTAGGATTCCAGTAATATACATGTTTATCTTGTCTAATTATAAAGCTGAACTGTGTGATGTATTATTTGGGGGGGGGGGTGAAGGGGAGAGGTTCCATTACCTGTGCTGCCTTTTAAATCTCAAATTCTGAAGTAAAGGTCAGAGATCTGTGTTAGTGTGCTTGAAATGGGTAATACTGTAGAGGGAGGAAGATGGTAACATTTGTTTTGCTGTACCAGTTACTCATTTTTCAAGTTCCAAAATATGGTTCTGGTTCTACTGAGTTGCTTTAAAGGTCTGACTTGAAAATGGGATTGCTAGCCCCAAAAAGTCATAATAGTTATGTTTTGGCAAAGCTGTTTATCATTTCTGGTATTGACGTTCAGGTTCAGACTTGAGACTTGTTGTTTTACACAACAAATTGTGGCAAAAGAAAAGTGTTTTAGACGGCATATTTTGTATAATTGTATAACCCTGGAACTTTTTGATAAAAGCTCCCCTCATGTTTCTCTACTAAATGGCTTGACTTTTTCTTTACTTGTGATCTTTGTGTTCAGTCTTACAGCTAGTTCCCTTGGATATGTAATGCAAAACAACCTTGCTTAGATCTCCTTTCCCACTACAGTTCATAAGCATTTTCTCTGTTTCCACATGTATCATCAAGTTATATCTATCTAGGCAAGGAAGCAATTGGTTTTAAAGCCAAAGCTCAGCTATGGAGATCTTCTGTAGTTCCTTTATTTATGAGAGGTCCAGCTCAGATTCTTCAGAAGATAAACATGACTTTGGGATTGAGAAAACTCCTCATAGATTATCTCCCAGCAGTGGTCAGGCTATAAAATGGCAAATGGATTTTAGTAGTGGTAAATGTGCAACGATGAAACTAAATAAATGTTTCTTATTTGTCAGTGACATTTATCACTCAGGATTGAAGTGTAGCCAATGCGGATTGCTTGTGGAAACCAACTCAGTTTTCTATTTAGAGAAGCCCCCCCCCCCCCCCCCCGCGAACAGTGTTAAAAGCTCTTGGAAAAGGAATTGACAGGAAAACAGGATATAATATCCTTACAGGTTTAATGGCATTTTTATAGCCTACACTGTGTGTTATTGTTCTTCCTGAGTCTTTATAGTAGCAAGTTACTATAATTTTTAAATTAAGCAAACATGGTTGAGAGTGTATACTTTGGGTTGGGGGGGAGGGAATCATGGCGTTGTAGCGATTTTACTGCGGTGTAATCTTTCTTGGGCTGGAGGCTATTTTGTTGGTTTAAGAAAGTAATCTATACAGTTGGCAGGATTTCATGGGTGCAGATGATGAAAAAACAATTTACCCTGTGGAACTAAAAGACTAAAAAAAAAAGGAAGAGATAGCAGCAGTCTGTTACAGACTAAAGTGTACTGTTCTGGAATTTCTTAAGAAAATATTATAAAATGTGGATAAATGGCAGAAGCTTATGGGCTGCACATGGAGGAGGCTTTTGTAACATTCATTCATTTCTCAAAATACACGTATTTGTGGGTACATTTAAGTTACTAAGCAAGAGCTTTTATAGAGAAATGGAGAAAATGAAGGTATTTAAATGAAGAATTACCGTATTGTGAGTGAAATTTCCATGGGCACTTCCTTGGTGTCAAATAGAAGATAGCTCCAGGGAAAGCATCTGGCTTTCCTGAAGTATTCTTAACCTGGGAAGTTTGTATTTTATGCCTGTGTATTAGTTGCTGAATCCTTGGTCTATTGCTTTGTACAAATCTTCTGACCTTGCTGGTTGTCTGTTGTTGGTTAATAATCAAGATGAATCCCTGGAATAGACTTGTGCTTATGTTATACATTAAAATTCTAGTGTATATTACCATGTGGTCCATTGCATTCTTCTCCAGCTATACTTCTAACAAGGAAAACGTAAGTGGAAACGTATCTTGTTTATTTACTTTGTTTATTCCTTGGTTTTCTTTTGTGGGAACCCAAAATGACTTACATTGTCCTCCTCTCTTCCATTGTATCCTCACAACAACCCTATGAGGTAGGTTAGGCTGAGAGTGTACGACTGGTCTAAGGTCACCCAGTGATATTCCATGGCAGAGTGGAGATTAAAACCTGGGTGTCTCAGATCCTTGTTTGATATTCTAACCACTACACCACAGTGGTAATGGTACTGTTAACTCATTTAATAAAAATGCTGTACCAATTATGTAATTAAAATGCTGTCTTTTGCAGTTAAAGCTAAGATAGGTTTCTTTTAAGTCTTAACATGAGTCCCCTAAAAATATGAATAGGGATGAACTATAAACTCTGCGGATAACAGGCTAAAAAGAAAAATCTGACAGAATTATTGGAGGAGATCTGCTGGATGTGAATGAGAACTCCATTCCTCAAAACCACTTAGCAGTGTGTGCTTTGATAGTAGTTCAGTACCTCCCAGTGACAGGGGGGAGAAAATGCAGAGGAGGGAGTGGGGGGGAGAAGGAAAAGTCTTCGGGAGAAGGAAAGTGACAGGAGGGAGAAGGAAAGTCTGTCATCCTCGTTTAGATGAAACATGTATATGCACATCTTCAGTCTCTCTACATAAGCCACAGGTCTTCAGCTCTGTTTCTTATATGACCTTTTATCTTGACAGACTGTGAAAGGTGACAAGTCTGTCTTGCCAGCTGACATTTCCAACTAGTTGGGATGTCTAGGAGCTTTGCAGTTGTTAATTTAAAATGTTAAGTTGACACTGAAGACATAACATACATGGTGTTCTTTTTAACTTCTGATTGTGGGATATTGGGCTTAGTTTTGTGCCAGCCTTTTCCCCAGCTGTGAGCGCTAGAAGTGAGATGCTTGGAGTTTTGGCAGTCCTGTAGGCCGATAAGCAACCTGTGGATATTGCAAGCGGTATGGAAAATGGTTGTAGATGAATATCATAATTTCAAATTGAGTATTATGAAGAACAGACATTAACTGCTTGCTTGGTATGATTTTATAATTGTGTGCAGTTTGAGCCTAATTAGAAGGGAATATCTGGGGCTTTGTGGCAGGTATAGAACTCATGTATATTTAGGTAAGCTTTCTTGGAAAAGATTTATACAGTGTTGTGAGTTGGATCCCATAGAAAAGATCCACAGGTGCTAGGGAACATCATTTTTGCTGACTTCTCCCCTACTGTGGCATCTTTTACAAAAGCATATACCCTGGAAAATTTTGTTGGTCTGTAAGGTGCTACTGAACTCGAATTTTGTTCTTCTATGATAGAGTAACACAGTTACCTTTGCAAGCTTTAGCTTTTTCTCATGTTTTCTAGTTTGCTTCTCTCCTTTGTGTGTGTGTGTGTGTGTGTGTGTGTGTGTGTGTAACTTTTAACCCTTAAAGTCCTGCATGGTTTGGGATCATCATACTTGAAGAACTGCCTCTCCTGATACGTTCCTCCATGATGTCTGTGTTCTTCACCTTGAGACTTACTGGTGGTGCCCGGCCATTGAGTGGCTCGTCTCTCTTCTACCAGGTTGAGGGCTTTCTCTGTGGTGGCCCCATCCTGGTGGAATTTGCTTTCTGATGATAGACGTGCCCTGTGGGGACCTTTCTAGGTTCCACAGGGCATGCAAGGCGGAATTGTTCCAGCAATAAAGGAGAGGATGAAAGGCAGCTCTGCTTAGGATTTCACTGCCAGTTTTGTTTCCTTAAAGTTTTGTTCTACATAGTCTTGTAGGCCTCTCATAAAAGAATCGTTATAACCTATCCTGCCTACCCCCTACCCCCACCCAAAGTTTATTAAGATCTGAATGTCTGTTGTGTGTTGCGTACTTCAGCTCTGCTAGCATAATTTTGGGCTGATAATAAATAGCCTGTTCTTGAGATAATGGAGTTAATTTTTACTAGTAATGTTTTCTTTTCATGTTTTACTCAACATAAATGTAGTGTTTTAAGTCTGACACATCTTATTATTGTTTGGCATGTTGAACGCTGATCAAGGAAGGATGCCTATGGAACATGAGAGTGAGTTGACCAGTACCTTTTTATTATAAAATATTTGAAAAGGTTCTCCCTTCTAAATTGGCCTTTTAAGAAAAGAAACATGGGTAACTTCATAGATGCAGGGAGTGATACAAAGACAAGACACATGTGTGCATCTTTGAAGGGAAGTATCCCTTACAAGGAGGAATCTTGGCTAAGGTGGAGCTATGCACATAGAATTGTCAAAAGGATCCCAAAGAATTTGAGCTAAAACTTTTCCAGTTTGATTGTAGTGCATTAATAATTAAACAAAGAGATTTCAGTACGTTTTTATTTAGATCTTTTCATTCTTATAGAAGAGCCATTTGTGGCTGTTGAGGTACAATATGTTTGCTTTGAGATGTCTGCTTAGGTTGTTTTACAGCAACGTGGCCTTTTGGCATTTTCATGCACGTGTAGGATTTTTTTTCCAAATCAAAACAGTGCTCCCCTACCCAACTGCAATTTGGATAATGCCTGTTACTGTTTAATAACACAAAGAAATGTTTGAGACAGGGAAAAAGGAGGAGGGAGCAGCAGGCTAAAAATATGATTGATAGAAAAGAGTCTTCTGTGAAATCTCTTGCCTGTAGCGAACACCTCTTGGCAAAGCTCACTCTATATCACTGTTCTTGTTGATAGTTGTGCCTTGAGGCTCACTATAATTTTTTGACTGGTGTAATAGAGTAGAGGCTTGGCCTTTTTAAGGAAAAATTAATGACAGAGAACTAAAAGAGAGAAAAGTACATTTTGAGCAGGGATGCTATATCCTGTCTATGTTTTTTTCTCCTCCTCCTCCTCCTCCGTGGAATAATCCATGCTGTGGATTATTCCTATGAGTCACTTCTGTGTGAAAAAGTGGAAGGAGTGAATCTAACTTCTACTTGTGAATCAGATTTGAGGACATCATGGGGAACTCACCCATATATGATTCAGAGGTTGGAATGTGCACAAATACTTCCAGCATAATATTTGACTCATATCTGATATCTGGTGGAGCATGACTCTTTGAAAGCTTATACCCTGGAAATCTTGTTGGTCTTTAAGGTGCTATTGGACTCGAATCTTGCTGTTCTATTGCAGATCAGCATGATTACCCACCTGAAACTATCTTCTAGCACAATAGTTTCGCTCTTTGGAGCAACTGGCAATATTAGCTATTTGAATATTAATACATAAAATTTGGGTAGAGCAATAAAAAAATTAATATGATAATTACTAGAATTAGTTAATATTGGGAAAAAATTAAATTGACTTTACAAATTATAATAAATATAACATAACAATATTAGGTAAACTTTCAAAAAAATTTACTAAAAAGTTTTTGGTTTTGACTTTTACCTAGGGTCCATCCACAGTTTCATTTGAAGAAAAAGAAAATGGAAAACAGAAATAAAGTAAATTAATAGCAGCTATTAAAACACAAAAGATTTTAATGGCAGTTGTACTAAATAGGCAGGAAACCATTTCTTCCTGTTTGGAATTGCTTGGCATTAAGCCAGGTGGCAGCAAATAGCCCTTCTTTCCTAGCCTGTCTGACAAATGGCAGCATAATGAAGTAAAAAGGTAAAATGCTGTGGTGGGGCATTCTTGGCTTCGTGGAATATTTAACTATGGTCAAATAGTTGATGATAATAATAAGTGTGCTTTTATACTGCTCTAGGCGTGCCACTTGTGAAAATGATCTTATGCATGAAAATTGCAATGTTACTTGGCAGCATTGTTTTAAATATCACAAGTAGAACGTGTTAAATCTTTGATCTGATTAGAGATGTTTCTCTTTGTTCATATGGTAAAGTTCCTGTCAGTAAAGCTAAGATGCACACAAGAGATTTCTTGGATCTTCTGTTTGTGGTCTAGTGAATTGGGAAAATGGTCAGATTCCATTCATATCACCATATCATCTTGCGTGACAATTATTAAACTATCTTGTTGTTGGAGCAGATCGTTTTGTGTACGACTGTTTAAAGATATACATTTTGTAAATGAGTGTGTATCCAGCCATGCAGTTAAGAAAACATAAATGCCCTTAAGTTTTCTGAAGAAGTGACAGTTTCTGTTTGTTCCTGCTGCAGCCCTCTGAGTGGCCCGCCCTCCCCCAAATTTATTGACAGGGTTACTGGCCCTCGAGAACAGAATAGTAGGGTGGTAGGAGGGGAGAACTGCAGAAACTGCTGCCCCCTCTTAAGGAAACCGTATCGTAAGCTTTCTTATCTGTGAGCCTGGATAAAGGGAGGCCATTGTTTGCTAACCCCCTGCATTATTGCCTAGTTAGAATAGTTTTGTTCTCAGTCATGAGCAGAAAACAATCAGAGAACAGTTAGTGCCTTATAGCTAGATCGATTGGACTCAAGAAAAAGCCAATTTTAAAAAGCAGCTTTTGAAGACAGAAACTGATTTAACTGCCTTCAGACTAACTTAGAATTAAAGCTCCTCAGCTCACTTTCCAAGAACGGCTGCTGCTGTTTTTTATCAGTCTCATTACTGTATCTTCTAGAATCATTTTTGTATTGAGCCCTTAAATCCATTAAATGCTCAGTTAGACTGCTTCATTGACATGAGAACTGTGGATTTGCTGTACTGGATGGTTCCTGCCCACTCACAGTTTGATGATATTCATGTCTTGGGCTTACAAGAAGGTAGTTCAAAGAACAAGAGATGTCTTGTGGATGCAGAGTTTTTAAACAGAAATTAAGCCTCAGATGTGCTGATGATGGACTATGAGGCTTAAAGCCAGTGTTATGAATCGTTAAGCATGATATGATGTTATTGAACTGTGTTTTAGTTTTAGGAAGAACAAATAATTCTTTTCTGTGTTGTATAAAACTATAGTTCTGTGTTGTATAAAACTATAATGCTTTGAAAGAGGAACCAGTACTTGGATATTTAAATTACTGACTACACTGTTGAATACATACTTGGATCATGCCCAACAGATATTAAAATATAACCAAAGTTTTTTGGCCCTGGATTCCATTATGGAATGCGATTTCTGCTGGCACTTCCATTATGCTGTTCCCAGCATAATGAAAGTGCCAGTAGATCATGGAATTAATTGCACATTGAATTGCAGATCATTGAATTGCACAGTTAGTTGTGCTGTATATTCATGTTTTTCTTGACTGCTTTTCAAAATTCTTTGTAGCAATTGGTCATCAAATCTACTGGCCCTGCACAAGTTGATGCCACGTAAAATAATTGGTGGGCCTCTGTGGGAACATCAAACTCTTCAAGAGATGAATCCAGTCAGTTCCACATGGCCCAAGTGAGCATTGTGATACACATATGGATGCATATCTGTGCAATGATGCTTCCTTCAAAGCAGTCATCTAACTTGCTGAGCAACGCTGTGTTAAAAATTTCTGTGCTATATTGAATACAGACTTTGCAGACGATAGATTTGTCATGCCAGTGTTTGGAACGTGAATGAATGTGGTCAAAATACTGCTCAGGTATTTTGACTCTTTCTAGCTATTTTAAAAAGTAATTTTGCAAAAGAAAAATGTTAATTTAACAGTTCTGGGCACACTTTGTAAAACCTGACTCCTTTCCATCTTGCCAAGTTTTTCACCAACATAAATCTTAACAATGGAAAATATTCTCTTCTCCTGGCAACAGCAACGTCTAATACCCTTCAAATTCAGCTTTGGCGATTCCTGTCGCTTTCTTTTTCATAGTTGTATAAGTAAGATACTATGAATAATTTAGTCAGATGTAAATTATTGTCTTTTGTAGGTTCTGTATGTATAAGTGATACTGTAATTGGCACGTTTCTATTGGTGAATGGAAAGCGTTGGCAGCTGTTTGTGGCTTTGATCATTCTTGATATGTTCTTGCAAGGAAATGGTTTCGCTGGAATGGGAGAGGTTCTAGTTTTGACTGTAAGCTTGTAGACTGCATTGCTCCTGCATATTAGAAATTCTATAGGGTGGCTAGTAACCAAACTTTTAAGTTTCATTTGCGACATAGCTTCTTCGTAACACCCTCTTTTGCGTGTTATAGTGAACACATGTACATCTATGTGTAAGAAAGAACTGGCATGCATTTGGTTTAAAAATGAACCGGGGGAATAGTATAAATATTTAGTGTAAATAGCATATTCAGCAGTATACGTGTTGAATATAGCATAAGAATTATGAGTGAGATATATACTATCTTAACATATTAAGAAATCTTTTTGAAGGCAGTACTCCAGTTGTAGAATCTCATCTCAAGGATCATCAAAGCCTAATGTAAAATTATTCTGGAGGTTTATGTAAAGAACTAGAATTTAGGAATAATTACATATCCATTAAATGTACATGAGGAAGATACTGCTTTTGTACAACAAATATAGGAATATCTTATGAATTTATTTCAGAGATAAATAATTTTTGGCTCAGTTCCATTTATGTTCTTAAAAGATTGTGGTCCTTAAAACTATTCTTAATTTGTCATGTCCTTCTAAATGTTTTTGAATTCTAAAGTGTACTGTAGCAGTAAAAAAGAGCAGGAGTCCAGTAGCACTTATAAGATAAAATTTGTGGTAGGGTATGATCTTTCATACATCACAACTCACTTCTTCAGATACCAAGTAAAGTATACTGTGTTTGCCATATCCATTACAAGTTCGTGAGAGTAAAATTATGCAAGTTACAGTAAAACAAAATTAAAGTGAACTTGAGAAATTGTATGTGACAGTCTACTTCGTCACTGTTTTGTGTCGGAAATTGTATATATATATATATATTTTAAAAATTGGTGTATGTGGGCTTCGTTTATTTTTTTAAAATCTGCAGTTGCATCTGCTGCCTTAATGTTTGGTGATTATATTAAATAGATTCTATGTAGGCAGTCTTATAACAAATTACCTGTGCTAGAATCCAGAGAGAAATGTTAACTCTGTGTATTGCTAGAAGTGCTTATGTCTGTTTCAGCATTTCTTCAGCACTATATTGGATTTTCGCTAATGTTATGTCTTTGTAAATTTGTGTTTATTTACCCTTTGGCATTGTTTATGAAATTGTCCTTGATACTGACTGTACTAATCTCACACTGTGTGACCTGCCTTGAGTCTCAGTGAGAAAGGTGGACTATAAATGACATAAATAATAAATAAAGAAATAAATAGATGTGGTGGGCTCCATGTACCCCAAGCAGTACCAGAGCCCATCTGACAAGCTGTTCCCTAAAGTTTAAGAACTTCTATAGCAGGTTCCAGTTAACATGAAGTTTCAGTTTCCTTTTTAAAAAGTTCTCCAAGTCTCCTGGATGTATATGTAGAGTACTTTTGTACAAGAAGCTCTTTGGATCTTGGCTTTAGCCTATGTAAAATTCCTTGAAAATTAGTCTTGTAGAAACATCTGTAACTCAAGTCCAGGTTAAGCTATTTATTTCGATAGTTTTGCATATCATTCTTCCTCGTAGGAGTTCAGAATAGCATTTTAGTCTCACGATAACTCTATGAGGTAGGTTTGGCTGTGACACGGTCAAGACTAACTATTAAGCTTTCTGGTTGAGTTGGGTTGGAAATTTAAAAGTGAGATCTCACATCTAAACCCCTAAGCCTAGCCATTACATTCTACTAACTTTGTTTTTACAGCTGTTGCCAGATTGTGGCTACTGGTGATCAAAACACCCAGGAGTAGTTTAAACATGGAAGAAATAAGACTTTTAAAACTAACTGAATATAATAATGTGATTGCTATTTTGAAAGTCTTCCTCCTCAGATTAATTTGTTCAGCCAGCACTGCTTTATAGCAAACTAAAGAGAAAAACTGGTGTAGTTAGTAGCCTCCTGAAAAATGATTATTTATGCGGTCCAGAAAAGTATAATCTAGTGTGTTTTACAGAAAGAAATCTTGTTATTTTGCTTTTTATTGTTTTGATGCCAGGATCAGAAAAAGCTTCAGTAAGAATAAATGTCATTTTGCTTGGCAAGGGACATCATTTTTGAGGTAAAATAATTAAACTTTTTTGTAAAATTTGGGTTTTCAGATGGCAGGCCATTAGCAGTTGCTACCTCACTCAGTCCCAATTCAGAGAATTTAGTACTGTTCTCCGTAATCAATTAAATAGTGCCATGTAACTGTGTGTGTTGTTTCCAAGGATGTTTGAACATGTACATTTTGGATTGCTATGGGTTTCTTCCATGTTTTCCAATCCAGAATTATTGAAACTCCTAGGAAAAGGTAAAGGTGAAAGCACCAAGTCATTACTGATGCATAGGGGGACATCACATCACGACATTTTCTTGGTAGACTTTTGTTACAGGGTGGCTCATATGCAGTTGGAATTCCTTGTAGTTCTTGTATCTTTTGTGATTTTTGGAGACGTACAGTAGCTAGTTTATCTCATAGAGAAGCATGAGACAAGCACTTAGTATGATTAAATAAATGGGTAGATATCAGTATTCAGACTGTGCTTTTGTTGCTGCTAAGTGGATGCATTAACATTAATTTACTTAGCTGTATTGTCTATCCAAAGGCTCAGGATGGATAACATCCCATTAATGTGCACAGCAGTTGTGTTGTCTTATCCAGTGAAGCTTCAGTTCATCTGGAGTTTGAACCCCTCATCATCTGGAAGGGCCATGGCTCAGTGGTAGAGCCTCTGCTTGGAATCCAGAAGGTCTCATGTTCAATCCCTGGCAATGAAAAGGATCAGATATTAATGTGCTGTGAAAGACCTCTTCCTGAGATCCTGGAGAGCTACTGCCTGTCTGAGTAGACAGTACCAATCTTGATAGACCAATCGACTGATTCAGTATGAGGCAGTTTCTGGGTTCAATGTACAATTCATTGGACTGCACTTCAGACTTAAAGTTTAATCTCAATGCCACATTGCATCTGACTTTCTGCTGTACAATACAGTATCTGTTCCACTGCTGGAAACAAGGCCATGCAAGCTGCAACACCACATTTCTTGTGCTAGACTGCAACATGAACTCCTGAGGCTTGTGTAATTTCTTCTAATCTTATAATGGTATCTCTTCCTGTTTAACACGTTTATGAAATCAGGGGAGGAGCTTAGACAAGCCATTCTCTCTCTCAGCCATAGTTTCCTCCCTTCTTCCTCAATATGGGAATAATGCTTACAGGCTTACTGTAAGAATTATTGTGATGATATATGTGAACAACTCCCTGCATTTATTTTAAGGCAATTTTTATAAACTTATTTATAAATTTATTAATGGTAAAGTAATTTTTCCTGAGTATAACACTGCATTTTTTTAAAACAATGTTAGAGGAAGAATGTCTGAGATGAATCTGTACTCAAGTTGAAAATGCTTCTGTAACTTTTCAAGAAAATTATAGCTGTTAATGCATTTTAATTACAAGGTTCCTTGCTAAAATTTGCTTTATTTCTAGCACATAAGTATAATCAGGGCTTTTTTTCAGGGGGAACGCGGGGGAACGGCGTTCCGGAACCTCTTGAAAATGGTCACATGACTGGTGGCCCCGCCCCCTGATCTCCAGACAGAGGCGCGGAGGGAAATCTAAACTCCCCTCTGTCTGGAGATCAGGGGGCGGGGCCACCAGCCATGTGACCATTTTCTCTGAGGGCAACCCACTGAGTTCCACCACCTCTTTTCCCAGAAAAAAAAGACCTGAGTATAATTAGTTTCTAACCAGCGTTGTCCATGTGAGAAGGGATATGGGTACAGTGAGGAGTATACACATGTGAGGTTTGTGCACATCTTGACTTAATGCGAGTTAAAAGTGTCATCTGGATCAAGGCCTGTAACTCTGCTCTTCACAGCTAATAGAGATCAACAGTCTCTCAGTGGTGACCCTTGGAATGTTGGGGTATAACAGATTTCCAAACTACTGTGTCCCTTTCAGATATGCATGTACTGGCATTCTTTCCAAGACATTTTCATAGTTGAGGTAGACATCTTTGGAATTTTGGATTCCATGTAGTTGCCTAGCTTAATTGTATGACTGGGCAAACTTTGCCTAAATGGGTGGGTGACCAGGGCCTATACTGAACATGATTAGTAATACTGTGTTGAGAACCCTCAGTACTTGAAACATTTCGCATATACCATGATTGTTACTCTTAAGTATTGTCATGTTTCCTCATTTACATACCATAAAAGGGACTTAACACCATCATGGTATATTTTCAGTAATTATTGGCAGCACAGAAATGGCTGTGAATACACAAGGCCTCAGTTGTTTAGGGTTATTGCTTTGCAAATGAGCTCAGTGTCAAAAAATTGTCAAAGCGATGTTTCAGGGTATGGACCAGTTGATAAACAATTCGACTTTGATTTTCACAACACTGTTAAATCTAATAATATAGTGTATTATAGACACATCTCAAAATTTGTTTACTTCATGAGATTCATAAAGGGAAGGATAATGCCCTTCTTGTTGTGTTAAAAGTAATGCTAGGTAGAAAAAATATTTCTTGTCCCAGAAGAATGCTTGGGTTTTCATGTTTTCCATTGTTTATGTGAAGAAAAGATAAGATGGGAGTAAACGATTGTTCAAACAATTTGATTCCTTAGAGCCCATTTCATAACAGAAGATCATTATGTCAAGATTCTCTGAACATATGCTTCATGTTTTCCTATACTAACCATTGTCGAGTTGGCAAAGAAGTAATATACCATTTCTTTGCTCTAAAAGAACCCGTTGCATGGAGCAGAGGGCACCTGCATTCATGTAAATAGATCGCTGATTTGGGGGGGATTCCTGCCAACATATTGATGGTGAACATAAGAGATAGTGGGGTGGAAGAGGAAGGCAGGAAAGCCCTATGGTGTGAATTAGAGGTGGGCACGAACCGGGAAAAAAACGAACCATGCAGTTCATGGTTCGTCCTGTTTCACAAACCACAAACTTTGCCCCAGTTCGCAAACCAGTTCGTGGTTCATGGGGTTTAAATGCCCTTTTCCATGTTGCTGCGAAGTGGCACGGAAAGGGGCATTTTAACCCTGCTGGCTTGGATCAGCTGTTTGTTGGGGAGATCCCCAACATTGGAGTTTATTGGAGTTTAACACGAACCAAATGAACAGGCAGACCAGTTCATGGAAGTTTGTGGAAAATGGGCTTCCATGAACCACTGGTTCGCAAAGCACGAACCGGCCTGGTTCATGACGAACTTTAGTTTGTCTTGCAGTTTGCGCTCATCTCTACTGTGAATTATTTCTTCCTCTGGTCAAGTCTTGGCCATTTCGCATTGATCGTAAGAGTTGGGGTATGCCAATCAACCCCAAAGTTCTGTCTCTCTCTTGGACTCTGAACCAGTCCTGGGGATTCTGCCCACAAGCAAGCCCCAGAGACTAGCGAGCCAATAGGAGGCCCTGGAGCTCCACAGAATGGTGGGGGGACAGGAGTTTTGATACATTTTCCCCTTGAACAGGGATATTGCAGCTCTGGATAAATGCATAAGCTGAGTTAGGCTTTTTATTTTGGACTTTTTAGTTAGGATTTTGTGGTCTGGGAGGGGTAAGAAACTTGTTTAAAGAAATGAACAAGCACCCTATAAAGGGACTGTATTGGTACTGATGCCAGGTTCTCTGAAAGTTTAATAGAGCAGCCTAGTACTTGAGAAGAAGCCTGTCAGTAGTGGTAAAGGGGTTACAGAGAAACCGTACATGCTGAAGAATTGTGTCTGGGGAGAAAAGCCCCTCAGTGTTTGTGTTATAAACTTAGACTCCGGTTCAACCAGTTAACTCCCAGTGGGGGAAAAGTATAACTTCTGGGAAGTGGAGTACAAGCCAGTTGTATCTTTGTTCTTACTCTTTATTCCACACAAAACCCTTAACTGTTGCTATTTTCTGTAACTAAATCTTTGGTGGTGGTTCTGCCACCTCTGTGTGCTGGCTGTCCAACCAAATCATTTGTGGGAAAGAAGTTTCTAATCACCTCACTATGAACTGCCATATTATAAGGGTCACAAATAAAAGCCCTTTAGGGGACGCAAAGCTACTATCCAATTAATATAAGCTTGTATACTCTCTTTTTATGGATGCTGTGGCAGTTGAGGTTTAAACAGGAGGAAAGGAGAGATCAGTGTGTGTGGGTAATAGGACAGCATTCAGTCCAGACAGCCTTTGAGTTCAGAGCTTTCCCTCTTCATTCGGCATCACATCAGGGCTGTTCCACAAGCCTCACAATCACATTATATAATGAAAGTGGTGACAACCAGGAGCGAACCATCACATGCAGCTATACCTGTTGACAGTAAAGGGGAGTAGCACCATTTCTTTGAATTATGTACATTGCTTTAGATAGAGCTCTTCCTTCTTTGTTAGATAGTACATTGTTTAGAATGGCACTCTTAATGGATTGATTAGATTTCCTCTTTGTTGTTCTGTGCCAGTTTGGAAGTACTTTTTTCTTTCCTCATTTTGTTCTCAACCATATTGTGGAATGTAGATAACTAATGGCTTACAATGCACACTCAACCCTGTTAAAGCCCATAATTTTGTTTTTGATATTCTAAATTTCTTTTCATCAAAGAAAGAAAGAAAGAAACCCTTTTGAAATACTTCTTTATAACCTTTGGGAATATACAAATGTGCACTTAAAGGCTCCTGAGATTTACAGAAAGTTGGAAACACATTTGCAGATCTTGGCAGGCAGGCAGTGACTGAAATTGGCTAAAATTAATGTGCTCTTCTCTGTTCCCTTCTGGCAGCTTAGCACATACATTGGTGCATGGAGAAGAGATCAGAGAGGCAAAAGATCCTGGCTTTTCTTTGCCTGTGATGAATTTTGGGTGGGTAATTGAATGTGATAACTGTACAAGTGTGCTAAAGTGAAATGTTCAGTTGACTTAAATTAAACCCACTGTGGCATCTGGTTTCCAGTTCCTGCTGTATTCCAGTCTCCAGTCTGTTCATCCTGCCTTATTTTGACTGTTTTATGCTAGAGTATAAGTGTTTTATACTACAGTGTAAGTGTTCTGGTCAGATCATTCCGATGTAATGTCCAGTATTTCTCTTGGTGGTGGTGGCAACGATTACTTTGGGATACAGCAAAACAAATTTCATAGCGAACAGTTACTTGCCTCCATATTCCTGTAATTTCACTAATAACTATTAAGTATCTGCAAAATTGAGGAAGGTAGCTATGATAGATGCCACCTTCAGTCTTCCCGCTGTGAGGCAGATATTCTTGCCAAAATTCAGTTTCTTTGCTTTGACTGAGCAGCCCCAAGTAGTGTGTTAATATTTGTGGTTTTGAAAGTCCCACCCTGACGCACAGATATAATTTTGGCCTTTAGCCCAGCTCAGGAACTTGATGGGGAAAAGCTGGAGCCCTCCTCCTTTTTGTTGGAAATGGCTCTGGAGTCTGTATAACATTCAAAAAGAAATAACTTTATTTGACAGGTAGGGCTTGAGTAAGTGTAGTCAGGGGATGGAAAAGCAGAGGTAAAATTTTGTTGGTATTACAGAATACACTTCATGAAATAGGCGAAATAGTATCCTTGAAGCTTATTTTCATATATTCTTGGTTCTTAACAGTGAGAAGTGTTTTACTTAGTAATTTAGGTACAGCAACAATGTTTCTTCAGGAGTTTCCAATACATTTCATGTTTTCCGGAGTTAGTCACTTTCTTTGTGCATCTACCTTACTCCTTTCTTGAAACTAGGGGGTATTTCTATCTCCTGAGTAGTCTATTGCTGGATGCAGATGTACTGAAACACTTGTGTGTTCTAGTATTCTGGGTATACATTTCTTGGCACGTTCAGGCCATGTTGTCCTCATTGAATTGAGTAGGAAAACTCTTCTGCCTTTGAACTTGGATAATTGTCTACTGACAGATTAGAAGGAAAACTGCAGAATGAACACCACAAAATAAAAGCTCTTTTAAGATACCTGCTGTGTACTGTTGCGCTGGTTCCAGAAAGAGGTGCGAAACAGGAATAAAAGGCTTCCTCAGTGCACATTTTATTTTTTTAATTGGAGGATGATACAGTTAAAGAAATAATCTTGCCTATGCTGTTTTGTGTCTCTTCATAACAGCCTACATGAGTGGTCGCTAATGAGTGCGATGTGGACTGCCATATAATTCCTGGATTTGGCAAGAAGGTTAGACTATTCATCTATTTATTTATGTTATTTATAGTCCGCCTTTCTCACTGAGACTCAAGGCGGATTACATAGCGTGAGATTAGTACAATCAGTATCGAGGACGTTTCCATACAGTATCAAGGACATTTCCACAACAATGTCATAGGATTTTACAAAGATGCAGCATCAGCAAGGATCCAATACAGAGTTGAAGAATTGCCGAAACAGAACATAATCAGTTCTAGGACTGACATCAGATAACATGAAACACAGGTAGTATAGGAGTACATATTTGAGCAACAGATAATATGCAAGGCAACATGGTGAAGTCTATGGTCCCTAAGTCATTGGTGAAGCATTTGAGACTCCCTGCCTACAATACTTCCCTCCTATCTGAATAAAAAGCCTTTTTGAAGTACTATTGTTTTAAGATATTGAGACAGCATAATAGCAAGTGAAACAAGAGTTTTCCCTTCCTTTAAGGGTCTCTGTCTGTCTTAACAATTTAAAGCCAGGACACATCACCACTCTTGCTGAAATGAGGAAATTATTCTTCATGGTAAAATGGAATGTAGTATTGAATATCACAACCAAAGTTTGTTTTCATAATGCCAACAAAACTGTAAGAATGTTCAAAGGAAATGCTTTTAAATAGGCATGCTATCTTTTAAAATCTCCCTTCATTGCAATCAGAACTTCTATAGATTTGTCAAAATGGTTCTAAAACTTTATTGACCAAACCGCTGCCTTTAATTATACGATGCCTGTTAATATGACTGACCACTCCTGAGGCTAGACTTATCTAAATTTGGGAGTTCTCAAACAGAGAGAGCCTCCCTCCCAAGGTAAAGAGCCTGCATAAAAAAGAGCCCCTTGGTTGCATGTGATGTTTCTCTACTCCCCCTCCCCCACAGATGGATAATGTATATGGAATATGGCTCTCTACTGCACTTGTAAAAATGAATGAAATGAAGCACTGTTTGTGGATCCACCTGGCACAGAAAAAGTGAACTTCTGCTTGATCTAGAAAACAGCCTCGCTATTCTACATGGATTGGGACTGGTACATGCCAAACATCGACTGCATATGTACTTTGTGGATTGGCTGTGCTAATAAATCAATGTATCTAATCTCATAAGAAAGGACCATGAGGACCTTCTGTAAGAAGCACTAAGTAGCTCACCAGATGTGAGGTGGGGAGCTCTGTTCAGGATACTTACATTTATCTGTTGGAGCAATAAGCTGGTTCCTACTTGTCTGGTAGATGGGTGAATGAGCTGTCCCCGTTCATGGCTGGCTGGCTCTGAGGATCTGAGAGGATGCAAGATGCTGACCAGAAGTGTGGGACTGCTGCTGCTTCCTGCATTTAAATCACGTGGAATTCTTTCTTATAGTCTTAAAGAAAATGTGCATGTTTCTGAGAGGGAGCACAGTGTACCACAGAAAGGGGGCGTGGATCTTCCCACTCCACCAAGCAAAGTTCAAAGTCTTCCTCCAGCCTAAGGAGCCTTTCTCCAACTTGAAAGGCTCTTCTGTTGTAGGACGAGCCATTTAAGTTAGAGGAAGACTCCTTGGAGGATGGTTGGATCTGGCCCAGGGCTGGATTCTCAGTATCATAGTGATCTCTTGGCAGGTTAACAGGACTTTCATAGGCAAGGGAGGCGTCCTGTTTTAAGCTCAAACTAGATGTGAGATCAGATCAATTGACTGCAGGCTGTCATGGGGTTTAAAGATCAAAATCAGCACTGAAGTGGAGCAGGAAGCATATTTATTTATTTAATCACATATTGACAATTGGTGTGAATGATGAAGAACAAGCTATACATGTGCCCACTGTCAGCAGTAGATAAGTGATCACATCTGCATCATTTAATGTTCCAAAGTTATTTTCAGTGGTAACTTCGTGTATTAATTAATTGCAGTAGCCAAGCCTGGAAGTTACAGAAGAATGGAGTAGCTCAGCAAGGTCAAACCTAGATGGAACGAAAACCTGTATGCCAAATTTAGATGCAACAGGACAGTTCTGAGAAACAACTCCTACTTGCTTTTTAAAAAGTAGATTAGAGCCAAGGAGAACCCTTAAGTTCTTTACCTGATCAGTTGCAGATAAATGAGTGACTGTGACTACCAAAGAAGCGTATCTCACTCGGTAGAGCACACACTTTCCATATATAAAGTCCCCTGTTAAATCCCTGACAACTCCAATGAGAAAATCAAATGATGAGCAAGGCTTCAGCCTCAAAAGCTCAAGTCAATACAAATAGACAATACTGGTCTGGATGGATCAGTGGCCTGATCTGGGTAGAACAGCTTCATGTGTTCCACAGTGATATTTTTCAACTAGCATTACCTCTGTCTTGTCCAGATTCAGTTTCATCTTGTTCATCCTCATTCATTTGACCACTGCTTCCAGGCACTCAAGCACCAAGTTCACGAAATATGTGTTGTGAACTTGTTTATGGGGATTAATAACTCTAAACTACCTTGGCTAAACAATATGGGAGTGCAATGCAGTGTCTAAACCCACCACCACCCAAAAAGGACAGAGGATTTGCTGTGCAGAAAATAGTGTTCACTGCACTATAAGCTAATTAGAGATATGTTCATAGTATAGAGAATAGAGTTGTGGTTGTGGTCTCTTTAACAGCAAAGGGGCAGGATGCTGCAGAACTTAAGATATTCATTTATTGTGGTATTAGCTCCTGCAGATGACTGTGTACAAGAAAGCGGTGGGCATATGAATACCAGAGCTAAAAACTACCTCATATGGAATTACCTAATACGAGAGTGCAGGTGACAAGGTTACTATCGGATACAAATGACTCCGTTCCTCTTTCTGTGGCAAAATATATAGGGGCAATAATTAAATATCAGAGAAATGACATTAAGTAAGGTTCTTCCCATTTTAATTTCTGTTTAAGGCAATAGCCATATGAGCAGTGCTAGACAGATAGATTAGCCAAGAAAGTGATGAGCATATGATCACAAGAGCTAAGATACAACAAGTTATCAAAATTAGTATAAAAATCAAGGGAATACTAACAACAGATTAGGGAATCTCACAAAGTGTTAAGGATTTGGCAGGTTGAGCAATTTTAGTGATTTATATTTGCAGAATTATGAGAGTTCTTGCCCTGGAAGAGTTAGAGTAATGCAGAACAAAAAAGAGAACTATTCTTGTGCGCTTGTGTTATCCGTAAGCTATAAGAACAGGGATGGTTTTCTCCTTTGGTTAAAAAATGCCACCATTTAGAGGATGGCCATATATCAGATGTACCCATGTGCAGTTTGCAGGCTTGTTAGAATCCGTGAAATCTGGATATTTTTCCCTTTTTTATATTGTCTTGGAATTCCTTTTGCATTTTGAGGAAGAAACATGGCCTGGCAGTGATACCACTACTGAGAGGGGACAGGAACTTCACTGCACACTTGTGAGTATTGAGGAGGAAATGTGCTCCGTAGCTGCTGAATTCTGAATGGAATGCAATCTATGTTCGGAGGGGCTCTGCTCTTCTTTCCCGTGTGTTCTCCCGGTTTTGCTGCTAGGATCAAAGAGGCTTTCCCTGGGAAAGGAGTAGGTTGTTGCTGCTCAGTTTATAGATGAACTTTTTAGTCCCTTCTCAGGAATTTTCACAGGCCTGCACTATGGGGGTGTGCACACACATACACCACAGGTTATCATCCTAGCATCGCAACAAGATTGGTTGAATATTTATGATGCAGCTTTCTTATCTGAAGTTTCATAAGAAGGCAGCAGAAAATTATGATTGGTGTCCCTCCCTTGCCAATGAGCAGAGTAATACTGTCGGGGGCGGGGGTGATACTAGAAAGTAACCATTGACTTATTAACTTCCCCTTAATAGCAGAAAGTACTGCATGCTTCTGATGCTAAGAAAATCATAGGTAGGTACAGCAAAATGCTGCATGTAGAACTCAGGCAGGGGCATAGTAACCTCTCCTCCTGGAACTGAAATGGTCAAAGGCTGCTTACTTGCCTGAGTCAGCCACCAGCTCTGAACTAGGCAGAAAATCCTTCCTGATCTCTAATATAGCAATCAATTGTACTCTGAGACTGAAAATAACGTGACTCACAGTATCAGTATCCATTGTCATTTCCTTGTGCATTCTAAATGGGTATGTCTAATCTCTCTTGCAGCTTTTGATGACAGGAATTTGGGTTATTGGCTGATTTTGCAAACAGCCAACATGAGAAATAACAATAACCCCATAGAAGAGAACGGTGAGGATTTTGAAGGCAAAGATGTTCCCGAAGTGCACTGAGCTCTGGCTTTTTAATACTAGTTATGTGCATCATATTGAAACATTGCCATCTGCAGAGATACAACTTTCTAAACTTGGGTTGACTTAGAAATCTGTAACTCTATTTAAGACTGTGCTTTAAGACTTCAACATCTTAGCAAATTTTGGGACAAAGAAAGTTGTTGATTATAAAGAAAAAGAATAGTTCCATCTGCTAGGAGCATAATTAATGTCCAAACTGTGTGGAAGCCAAGCAGAGATTAACAGTTTGAGAATATTTGAAGAACGTAGTGAATTTGCAGCCACTTTATATGTGATGTTTTTCATATGTGATATCCTCTCTGTAAGAAAAAAATCTGTGCTATCACTTCTGGAATGCATCGTGAGCTTTCCTTTTGTCACTCACAACTATACAAAACAAGAAGTCAAGGAGTTAATAGAAGCAGGGAGGAAAATGTAAACACAGTGAGTAACATTCTTGCTCCTTTTGCAGGCTGTGTTGTGTGATACTTTTTTGGAAACTTGGTAAAGATATTTTACTTTGAAAGATAAACACTGCAATTAACTGAATTAGTTAAAAGAGTGCTAAAGGTTGACTTTCCTCTTACGTGCTACATGTAATAGTAAATGCATCTCTACTATTCCATTTCTGTACTAAATAGAAAAGAGAAGGTACTTAAATTTAAAACAGTGTTTTTAGACATTTGGGGCAATATGTAAATTCAAGAAAGTACCGTGGAACCACATAGTTTTAGCATTGTGTCTGTGGTCTGCACATGAAAGAAATTACACTTTAAAAAAGAATATATAGATCTGTAATGAGTGGTTTGTTACAGAGATACATAATTGCTTTAAATTACTTCTGGCAAATGGACAAAGATAGCAGCATCGACCCATTATTAAAAATCAAACAGCAGTGTAATACCTTCTAATTAAGACCAGCCAAATTGGCACAAAATAGTGAGCAAGCTTTCAAGTTCCTGGAACTCATCATCTGGTTGGATATTTAGCACAGAAAAGCAAGGAAAGGGGAAAGAGAAGATGCTTCAGGCCATAAAAGAAAAGTTCAGTCTGTAATTTGTAACCCTCTCGAAATGGAGGTGAGGACGAACTAGTGTCTTTTAATAAACAGTATTATGCTACTGCTTTTTGGCAAAGATTCTCTTTTATTTTTTTGTTATGCCACCATGGGACCCAGCAAAACAAGAAATTCTTCATCAGCTATCTGGAAAGCCTCCCTCATAAGCACAATGTTTTGTAAAGCTTCTCCGCCTATTGTTAACTCACCATAGGCAACCAGCCAGGTAGCTGTTCAGAAGCCTGCTTACATTTGATGTAGCTGGGAACAGATTAACTTAAAAGCTGACAAATACATAGACTTGGTGGGTGGAGGGGAGTATAGGTAAGGCATGGAAGGAGTGGAAAACCATGTGCTTTAACCCTGAGCTTGCGGCAGATCTTTGGATGCTCTTCCTTCCGTTCTTGAACAGTGATTTACTTAACTCATGTTTTGATATGTAAAAGAGTTGATTTGTTTTGGGCTGATAGAATATATTTTTTCAAATATCGTATTTAAGGACAGGATTTGAAATTTTCATATAGTGTGTTCAGTTGTGGTCTCTATGGAGATGAAATGACCCATTCCCAGCTCTCCAATAAAACTTTGTTTGTACAGCCCCAAACTTGCTGTTACAAAGGTCTGTCTATCACCGCCCTCCCCCCACCCCTAGTTCTTAACCTCAGTCTGGCTTCAGAACACCATGCAAAAAAAGTTCTCTTATTGAATCGTCACCAGAAGGGTCATGATGATAAATACTTGTTCAGTAGGAAAAGCAAGAGAATTAGAACAATTAGGTATTGGAATTGTGTTCCAGACTTTTCCACTGACATAATTTAGATTAGTTTGTCCTGGTTTACCTCCTGATTCTGTAGAAAAAGGATAATATGTCTTCATGTGCATAACAGAGAGAGACAGTGAGGATAATGAATTCTAGTACTGTTAAAGAAAAGAGGCTCCTTGTGCAGTCAGATGGCTGCTAGGAGAGCTTTTCTAATTATTATGATATAATACTGGCAATAACATCAATGGAAAAATTTTCTTTTTAGCATAGGTGTATTCTGTTTTGGTACAACAAAATGTAAGAGATGGTGGAGTACTGCTATATATTTATTTAAATGTTTGAGGACGTTCCGTTTCATGGAATACTGCACCATGTTGGAATGACATGTTTAGTACTGTCATTCTGAAGGAGTTGGCCATTTATCTAGATATGTAAAGTATTCTTTAAGGATAGCCATACAGTTCTATGATGGGAAACCAGTAGGAGGCAGGCTGCTTTCAAAGATTCCTTCTGTATTTTTGGCTTTTGCTTTTAGACCAATACATCTGTAAACAATTAGAAAAGAAACTGCCTTGTCTCTGCGTTCCAGTTTTGCCCCTGCCCATAGCTGAAGCTCTAATGATCAATTAGACTTCATGGGCTGAGGAATTAGGACATTTTGCCTTAATCTTTTTGTTTTGTTTGCCATTCTTACTGAGAGTAGGTCCAGAGGAGTTAGCCGTGTTAGTCTGTAGTAGCAAAATAGTAAAGAGTCAAGTAGCACCTTTAAGACTAACCAAGTTTACTGTAGCATAAGTTTTTGAGAACCACAGTTCTCTTCGTCAGATGCATTAATTGAGAGGTTAATCATATTTTGAAGATAGTCCCAGAAAGGAGAATAGAACGAGTTCTCTCCATTTCATTATTCATTATTTCATCATTAAAGTTGGTTTAAAGTCTTAAAGGTGCTACTGGACTCTTTACTATCTTACTGAGAGGTTAATCATATTTTGAAGATAGTCCCAGACTTTTCATTATACATTATACGTATATACGAATGATGTCTGCTCACAGGGCAGATTTTTCCCACTCTACCAGTTTTCAGTTTGATATACTGAACTTTTTTATGATTTACTACTTCCAGTTTTATCTGCGTTCATTGTTATAGAATCATTTATGCCTCCTGTGGTGTATAAATGGTGCTATAGTAGTCAGGATGGCAATTGTTAGTACTAACAATATTACTGCCAGCTGAAATAGTAGCATTGCAAGTTCTGTTACAATGAGCATTGTGCTGTAGTTTGCATACAATTTTGTAGTCATAAAGGTTATTTCTTAACTCTTTTTTTCTTTTTCCCGTTTCATTCCCCCGCCCCTTCTCCTTTTTTTAGTCCTCAAAATTCCTGTTGAAATCCTAACAGATGTAGCTTTCTTACAAATGTACCTTTCTTCTTTTTAAAAACAAGAGCTTTTATAAGTTGTAAATTGCTCCTTGTAAACTTAAGAGCAGTGTGTTGTGTAGGTTTGGTAATCATAATGCAAATAAAAGTTCTCGTCGCATAACTTTTAAGAGCCCGAATAATAACTGAACCAATAATAAAACATACTTTAAGACATATGTTGTCTTTATCTGGTGAAATCTTGAGAGAAAGGAATTTATTTCGTTGGAGGAAACAAACAGATTAACTGTAATTGAATAGGGTACAGTACACAGGCTAGTTCACTGGATTGTTTGACAGTAATATAACCTCATTACTTGTGACTTTGAAAATAATCACACATACACACACACCCTGCAAATGAACATTCCGTTTCTATTCTGGTAGGTATGGAATTACTGGACTATTGAGCTGTTTGGACTACCGGCCATTCTAAGAAATCATGAGAATGTATATAGTTCCTAGGAAACAAAGGTGCCCAAACCAGCTACTGGCATATCAGTAAGTAACTCTAGCTTATTTATAACGTTATGTTCAGTGGCAGTGGTCCAGGGTAAGGCATATAACTCTCCAGTGACTGCTGTTGTAAGGCAGTCGTTGGTACACAAAATTCTTTTGCCCTTCACCACTGGTAGTGGAGAAATCCTGCTCTGGATTGTGATTAAAATTCAAAAGATTAGATGAGTGCTGTAACTGAATTTCAATCTGCTTTCTGTTAGTCAAGTTAACTTTAATGGTTTGTCAGGGAAGATACTTATTTCTTCCATCATTCAGGTCAAGGTAACTTACTTAAGACTCCAAAGAGGTCTCCTAATCACATACAGGCCAGACCGCGGTAGACTTTGTTCAGTAAAGTTGCTGCATGGTATACCCTCCAAGCATATCCTGAGCCAAAGTCATCTTGCCTTTGATAATTTAGTGCTAGTATTAGCAGTGAAATCATGGCAGCATTTGGACTATGATCTAGCAGAAGTCAGTTATGGCTGACGCTTTTGCCAAAGCAGTTGCCTCAGAAAATGATCCCTGTCATGAAACATTTGTTTAGCACTCTTGTACTACTGTATATTTCATGTATTTCTCAAGAAATAATAAGGCTGGTTATATATCACTGTTTCAGCCCCTCCTTTGAAAAAAGAAGGAAAATATCAGAAAAGTGTTGGTGTATAATTGATCATATTATGACTCCAAACACATTCTAGAATTTTGTATATTGGAATGTACCATTATACTATGTATGAACAGAACAATTCCACTCAAAGCATATTGGATCATTACACTCCCAAGTAGAAAGCGTTGCTTACCAACTTACTAGTGAAATCTATGTTCCTTACCTTGGACTTAATCTTTCGTAGTGTGGAACTTCAAAGTTGTTTCGGTTTTAACTCACTAGGCTGAAAAGATCATTTTACTCCCTTCGGTTTACATGTTATGTAGCTGCAGGTACTTTACCGGCGTTGAAAGAATTCCACTGGCTTGCACTTCATTTCCTAGCACTATTCAAACTCTTGGTTTTGCCCTGTAAAGTTCCAAACAGTTTAGGATCAGAGGCAGGCCAGAGCTACCTTGAGCTGGTCTGGAGAGGCAGCGTGCACGTTTGATTATCTGAAAGACCATCTTCTCTCGTAGGCTCATCTAGGTTTAGAGGCCTTGCTGTAGGTGTTCCTAACATTGATAGTTAGCCCCCAGACATGAGGACTTTTCTTTTTTTCTTCTTTCCCCATGTATTGAATGTACACCCAGCAATATTCATGTTTCACCAACTTTATTATCTTTTAGGCCTCAAGTCAAAAATATTTTATTTTCTTGAGCCTTTGGTGGATGGTGGTACTACTTTCTATTGCTCTTTAAGCAATTTAGTTATTGAACTTTTGATGTATTGGATTTTGATATATTGGATTGGTTCTAAACGACTAAAGTGTCTTGGGGGCATGGTAGAAAAAAGATGTGATATAAACACTTTACACATTTCAGGCAGTCATGCATGCACATGTGTAGTTAAGCTGGCGAACCCAGCAAGGGGCTTGCAAGGCAAGTGAGAAGCAGAGATGGTTTGCCCTGCAGAGTCATTCTTGGTGGTTACCTGTCCAAGTACTGATCTTGCTAGCTTCTGAAATCTGATGCACTCAGCCTATACCACACCACCTTCTCTCCTATTCAGGCAGTATTAAACTCGATTCATTTCTTAGTTTTGTTATTGGGATAAATGACACCAATAATTTTTTATCACACTTTGTGAATATTATTTGTTTTTGATTACTTTTGATCTTTAAACTGTAAATGTGGCTTAGTTCTTGGTAGTGTTTGATACACTGGACCATGGTAAACTTCTGGACTGTAGACTGAGAGATTCTGTTCTGCTATAGTGAAGAACTGAATGGAGTCTGATCTTGTCAAAGAAAGGGTGCTGCTGGTTGGATATTAATCTCACCTAGACATGGGGTTCCTCCTGTGCTGGATGGGATTGTACTCCTGAAACCTCAAGTTCACAGTTTGGACCTAGCACCGCTCCCGAGTTTCTAGATAGCTGCTGTGGCCAAGGATTGCTTTTATATCTTCTTGGGGAACTTTTTTTTGCCACAGTTATGCATGCCTTGGAGACTTCCACACTGGGCTGTTGTAATGTACATTACGTGGGGGCTATCTTTTAAGTTTTCTGAAACGTGCAAACTGTCCAGAATTAGGTTGTCTGATGGTTAACTGATCATATTAATCCAAATGTGGTGCTACAAAGGGTCCCAGTGGTTTTGGGCTCAGATCAAAGGACTGAGTTTGACTTTAAAACCCTTAATTGTTTGGGACCAGGGTGCCACAAGCACTACATACTCTAACATGAGCTGACCTGTCTGTGCTGCCAGAGGCAGGTTTTTTTCCGAGGATTTGGGAGGAGGGGGTCAAAAAAAACCCTCACTTGAAACAAGATATTTTGGCTAGATAAAGTCTTTAACAGGGCTGAGGGAGAACTTGGCATGCAGCACTCCCTTGTTACAGGTGAAACAAAACAGAATCCCTTAATTTAGAAGAAACAAAAAACTCTTTTACTTAAAATGCTCCAGTGCAGGCAGACAGGTTCCAACAGAGGCTTCAGTGCAAGCCAGCCCCAGTGCAGATAGCATCCTTGTGTTATATGTACTGGGCCTCTGCTTACCATGCCCAGCTTCCAGGACCAGCAACACCTGGCAATCTGTTAGATCAAGCTGGCCTGGGACTACTGTCTGCACCGGGCACTCTAGTAGGTCTTTTAACCCTTCCGTAGGCAGTCACAAGGAGGAAGTAATCCTGCACCTACGTAGGACTCTTTAGTGCTAATATCCTTGAAACCAGAATTGGGTCACCTGACAACATCATATCCCTAATCCTTCTGGGGGAGGGGGATTCTTCCGCAATTGCATTACACTGCCCTCTTTAGGCCAGCAGTAGAGGCCCTGCTCTGTATGCTGGATCAGACAATAGGGCCTTCTGAGTGGCTTTGGAACTTCCTTCTCCCAGACAAATGTTTGGACTCATCCCTGTTAAGATTCAGGAACAGACTATGGCGATCATTTTGAGGAAGTGATAATGATGGTCAAGATCTGCTGTCGGTGTTTATTTAAGTTTTGTTAATGTTGCATTTTCATTGTTAAGTTTTCTTTGGTTTATTCTTGATTGTATTTGCTAATTGTTCTGATCTATTTTTCATTCGTTTTGTGGTTTTTTTAACGTTTGTTCTAAGGCTTAGGGGCGAAGGTTACTGAAAAGAAAGATATAAATGTTTAAATAAAACAACATTGCTATTCTGTGGCCATGTTGGGTAGCTTGCGTAACTGGTATCAGTCTGTTTTCTAGTAACCTTTCTATTCCTGTTGTTGGCTTGCAATGCACACTGTAAAGCTCTTCATTTTCCATCCTTGCTGCTGTTTCAGGATCTTCCATGGTCAGTAGCAGAGGAAGAGCCCAAAGACAGCTAGCTGGCTATCATATCATTTGCAGCCGTACAATGCCATCCATTGCAAGCAGCAGATATTTTCTTTTAACTTGTATCGGTTTTTAGCAGCAGCTATACAGAGTGTCGATCTTACTAGCTACCATGAGCATGCTATGGGAAGGTTGATGTTGGTTTGACTTCTGACTTTAATCTGCAGGAGGCTCGAAGACTGTGGATATGGTTACATTTGTATGCAAAGGATGGGACGTGATGGTTTTGGGGTGCATAGGCTCAGAGTATGTATGGCAACCAGCTACAATATATGTCAGCAACCCTTAACTGAAACCCCACCTTTTGTACCCTTCAGTGTGGAAAATTGCCCTGTGTTCTTAGATCTCTCTCTAGGAAGTTAATTTGAAAGTATATGCTGATTCAGGTTGAAGATTTGTGTAAGAATATAAAGCACCATTTGTCTGTTACTACAGATGCTGCCATGGAAATCACGTGCTTGAAATAGCTTTGTAAAAATTTGCTTTCATAATTAGAGAGCTGCTCATATTCTAAGAAGAACTGAAACAGTCTGTTGCATATTACAAATGACTCACCCATTCTGTATGATAAATCACTTATGTTTGGAACTGTTGCCACAGCACTGCACTCTGGAAATGCTCTTGGTTGGCTTAAGCAAGCTAGGTAAGGGCTTTCTCCTAGGAAAGAAGCTACCGCTTAACCACAGAGGCACTTCTTTTAGAGGTCTAGCATATTTTATTGTTGCGTGTTTTGCTGTTATAGATGGCAGAAAATGCTAAATAATCAATCAGTCCAGTAAGATGATAAAAGGAAATCCCAATATTTATGTGGTCAAATTCAAAGATTTTTCTATGAGATTATTGAATATAGCACTTGTGCCTCCCCCCTAGGATTTTGGATCTGCCAAGTTTATTTATTTTATTAACAGATTTATATTTCTTTGTGGCTCAAGTGGTTTAAAGCTCCAGGATTAAAAACACACAAAATATAATAAAACCCCAAGAAAATGTCTGCAGCTTCAACTTCAGTAAAAGCCCTTGCAAATAGCATGACCTTACAATATCTCCTAAAAACTCACTTCCTCAGGGAATCTTTTCCACAAGATGGACGTCACTGTCAGGAGGGAACAGGCTCCAATAGATGCCAACTGGGGCCATTTTAGTTGGGGGACAGAAAGGGGGGGGCAAGCTGAAGACTGCAGTTGACATAGGACAGTTTATATAAAATATGTAGAACTAGTATTAATGCCAATTAGCTGCAGACCTACAGTTTATGATTATTGGCTGATGTTACTTTGTTGAAAGCATTTCTAAAATGTTATGTAAATGCCATCATTTCAGGTCAGTGTGAAACGGTTCAGTTGTAACACTGAACCATGGTTTGGTATTGTATGATCCCAAGGCTCAGTCATGTACTTTGGTTTCCAGTCATGGTTTGGAGAGCAAGTAGTTAGTCTGTGTGGGTATTTGAAGAAGGGAAATCTGATGCTTGAAAGCTTACATCTGGAAAATCTTGCTGGTCTCTAAGGTGCCACTGGATTCAAATATGACTGAGTATTAAGTGTTATCTTTTGTCTCAAAACAGGGAGGTTGAGTTTTGCTGGTGATACTTACTGGGTGGCCTTGGATCACTGGTTCTGTTTCTGCCTAACTTATCTTGTATGTTATGAAGATATAACAGGGTGAGGGGGAACAACCATGCCCACCCTCCTGAGTTCACTGGAGAAAGGATAGGATAACAATATGAGAAACACATAGATGGATCCAGCATTTCAAGAACAGCATTTATTCAGTAATTGTAACTTGAAAATTCTAATAAAAAGCCATTTAGTTACAGTTGAAACTATAATATGATAGTAATTGCGGTATAATAATATAGATTTCATTTTCATGTAAACTTTTAGTAGTACGTGGTGATCCTTCAGACAATTGATTGCTGGAGTTCTTTGGCTTGTATGCTGTCGGTGTTGATGAACTAAGTGTATTAATGCCAAAGTACCCCTGAGAACTTGAGATTGGATGTACAGGAAATGTTTTCTGGGACTGTGGTTTATTTTGTGTGTGTGTGTGTGTGTGTAGTGTATGTATGTATGTCAGGGGTCCCCAAAGTGGTGCATGTGGGCACCATTGCACCCACTGACATTATTCCTTGTACCCACCAAGTTTTTTTTAGAAAGTGGGTGGGGCCAGGTAGGGCTTTTGTCAAGCATTGCTTCTGATTGACTATTGGAGATTTGATTGGCTGTGCAGATCTTTAAAAACATTGCTTTGGCAGAAGCTGTTTCCATAGCACAAGGATCTTCACTGTGTGACTAGAGCTAAGCTTTAGCAGCCATTTTGTGGCTGACTCTACCTCCTGCAGCCGTTTTGTGGCAGCCATTTTGTGAATTCTAAATGTGCCCACAGGCTCAAAAAGATTGGGCCCCTGATGTACTTCATCAATGCTATGTTGTTCTCTGCAATTAACCTAGAGTGGCTGTCCTCCATTTTATCCTTAAAATAATGTCAAGCTGTAGGCAGGGTTGCCAGGTCCCCATTCCCTCCTAGTGGGGTGAATGGACATGGCACTTACCCATAGGAGCTCTGCAGAGCATGCCCATTCTCCCTGTGCAATGTTTTCACTTCAAAGACCAACATCATTGTGCAGGCCCCAAGAGTGCTCCTGGGTTTCGTGCTGGGCTGATTTGGGCTCTGCTCCTGGGTCCTATGTGATGACATCACTCCTGGAGGCAACGTTGTTGCCTCACACTAGGAGCGCAGTCCGGAAGGCCTGTTCTGCACCTTTCCCCTTGTTGGTCAGGTGAGTGGTGGTGGGGACTGGTGATTGGGAGCAGAGATATCCCATGCCGACTGGGAGACTGGCGACCCTAGTTGTTGGTTAGGCTGAGACTGGTCCAAAGTCACATGAAGCTTCTTGGGTAGTATTGGATCAACAGTAACTTAGCAAGGTTCCATGGCAGAATGGGGAATTTGAACCTGGGTCTTCTAAACTCTAGTTAGAAATTCTAACCCCTACACTACACTAGCTGTGTTAAAAGCGATTAGTAATAATAGCATCAATTAGATGAATAAGAGTGTGGGGCAAATATGTTGCTAATGAGGGAGGGAATAAGTGATGGTTGTGAGGAAAGGGAATGGTATAAGTCCACGCAGTCATAGGATATGCTTTGGGGTAGAGGTTTTGCATAGTATTTTGCAAGTGATTGTTTAATATAAAGGAGAGGCCACATTGTACACTGTGCCAGCACCTTACACAGTTATCGGTAGCAGATTGTGTGAGAAAAACACAGATATGATCTTGCTCCAAATCTCAGAAGAAAACTGAATTTTTAAGGCATGTTGTGACACAATAGCCTCACGCGTGGCTTGCAAGAATCCTCTTTCTGGGTCTGTTGAAAAATATATAAAAGCAAGTAGTGTAATTTTTAGAGCGCAAGTGTTCGTGTGATATGTAGAATGTGAAGGCATATCTTATAAACATGTACCTGTTACCTAGTAAATTTGTATTAACTTTTTATAGAACTCAAGAGTAGTGTGTTATCACCATAAAACCGTGGGAAGTGATTTACTGTACAATCCCATGCAGATTTCATTGCGCTTAGAGTGGAATTACTCCGCACACAATTGCAATGAGAGAAATGGCTTGCCCCAGAATACTGTCTGAGTTTCAACGCCAAGTAAGAGTATGAATCTGACAGCAGAATCCTAAGCAGAGTTACTCCCTTCTAAATTTGTTTAAGTCCATGGGCTCAGAAAGGTGTAACTCTGTTCAGGATTGCACTGTGGATTTTCAACACCCGAATCTGGTGCTTAAAATGTCCTGCTCTACTAGTACAGCAGCCAACTGTGGGTTAGGAAATTCCTAGGGATTTGGGTGTGGAAACTGGGGAGGGGGGGGAGGACTCGAGCAGAATATAATGCCATGGAGTTCACCCTCCAAGGCAGCCATTTTATTCTGCTCTCTGTAATCTGGGAATATCTCTAGGCACCACCTGGAGGTTAGCACATTTAGTGCTAGTTACTGCTTCTGTTAATTTGAAACAGCATCTGTTTCAGTTCTTGGAAGCTGGTCACATTCTTCCAGCATAAGTACATTCTTCTCAAAATTTATAGGGTTGGTCTTGTTACTTTCTGGGGCCTTGTATCTCAGTAGATCAAAGAATGTTCTTGTTTGGTTTTCAGGCAGGCACTGTACAACCAAGAAAGGAATTTTAGGATAAACAGCAGATTTTGTCTTTTGCTTGGATTTGAGCCAAGTGATATTCTGCTACAGGTAACATGTACCAAGAAAGTGTTTCATACTCCTGAGTTTTATTTTAAAGTGATTTTTTTCTTAACTGTTTTGCAGCTTATAGTTGTATAGATATTTTGTGTAGGATCAATCTTTCTTCTTAAGTGGTATATTTGAAGTTTGTCTCTCTCTTTCTAGAGAAAGAAATATTTAGATTCATTCACTGACAAGTGTATCCAATTGTTTGTTCTTCCCCAATAAGTAACTGAAGTCTGTACCCATATAGTTTTTGGTCCCGACAGGCCTCCATCTCAGCAACCGGGACAAATGGAGTAGAATGCTGATTTCTGGGTTCAAGAAGAGTCTTGGGAGAGGGGGCATTTGTAGTTGCAACCAGGAATAAATTAAGGCCAGTCACTCTTGCCTCGGACTTCCTTAATCCTCACACTAGAGAAGGAGGAAGGTCAGTAGTAGATGCCATTAACGTAACTCTGTTTGGATAAAATAAGCTGTAATTACTAGTATTGTTTTAAGGTATGCAAGACTGGAGAAGTATATTATTTGTAAGGTAATATATCAGTGAATGACAAATTTTGTGAATGGAGTTCTTTGTTTTGGTAGGAGGCGACTCAGGCATGTCTTCAGCAGTTTGAGAGGATGGATAACAATGCTGTGACAGCAAGAAACAAAATAGGTAAGCATGGGGCCGCTTAGTTCTTTAATAGATTTATTTGTAAAGTTCTGAAACAAGCAAAAAGATTCAGAGTGCCTCATTAGAAATATAGAAACTTGTTGGAGTTCTTTAACTTATATAGGCATATCTTTATTCGGCTACATTCTCTTCTGTTCCCTTTGGCACTCTAACAGTGAAATCCTAAACAGAGTTACTCCAGTCTAAGCCCATTGATTTCAATGGGTTTAGATGGGGGTAAATCTACATAGGATTTCACTGTAAGTAGATCCTTTCAAAGGTCATACGTTACAAAGGTATACTAGATTGTGCCAGACTTCTGTTAACTATAATGACATTGTCTTTCATCATATTTTGCCTTTTCCCTTTTTAGTGCACAGAATGTTTTTTTAAAGCTAAAACTGGAATGGGTATAATCATAAGCATAATGACTGTACTGTTCATTATTTTACTTTCCATCTCACATTTTCTTCAAGAACTCTTTAAAAGTATTAAATATTGAAAACACACTGGTAGGGCAAATACAGTTTTAAAGCTTTAAGTTCCCTTTCTGTTCTAGATTCGCAGCAGTTCCGCTTGTATTTGGATTATGGTCTGCAAGTTCAGAGCTGCAGGACCTGTTATATTGTAATGCAGAATCTGAAAACTACCTTATGCAGAAATCCTTATTTTGTTTGTGTGTCTTTTGATAGTTGACTAGTTGGTTTAATCTCTGTATTCACTTAGCCTCTATTATCTCTTCCCTTTGCCCTTCTGCAGACTTTGAAAGGCTTATCTACTTTACTCACTTCACTGTAATAAGAAGTCTTTTATAAATACTGGTTGTCTATGGATTTTATTCAGATGAATGATGGCAGCTATCATTCCCCCCCCCCCCCCCCCGCCCCATAAGCAATAAGAGGCAAAGCTGTTTCTTTTCCAATCTTCCTTTTTATCACAAAACAGGTTTAGGGCTTTCAGCCAACGTTTTGGCTGATTAATTCCAATCAATATATAAAATTTAGTTACATGCATTTGCATCTTTTCTCTGCAGCCTCCAAAATTCCCTTGCATGTCCCTCCATCGGTATCACCACTACAGAACTGCTCCTGCCCCTAGGCTGTGCGGGATATATTCTCCCTCTGAGGCGGAGGACATCTTGGGTGATTCCCACCGTCCAATCAGGGAGGCAGGAAGTTAATTTTTCTTCCTCTTCCTTGATGAGTGGGACCACCCCTTGACTCTTCAGTTCTTTTCCTGCCTCAGGGGAGAGCAGTTCTTAGTAGGCTAGCTCTGCTATCTTCTTTCCTTTTTTCACACCTTCTACTCTCTTATTCTTCCTTATCCCAATCCCTTCTTTACCCACGCTTCTCTCTACCTTCCTTAACCCCTTCCCTCTCTGTGGAGCGGCTGGAAGGAGATCATCCCATCGGGGACAGATGGCCTCGAGGGAGTCATCGGACTCCGAGGACAGCTTTATGGAGAGGGCTGAGGGTTGTTCCCCTGGAGCCGTCCTTCCGGCGGCGGGAACAAGCCCTGCCGGCACTGGCTTGCCTACTCGGTTTGCGCGGCTACCCGGCCATGGAGCAGCATCAGAGGAAGCGCAGCCCTCTAAGAAGCAGCCTCGACTTTCGCAGAGGGAGCCGAAAAGACCTGCATGTGGCCAAATGGAGCACGAAGATGGCTCGGCAGAGCAGAGCCCTTTTTTGGCGGGAAAAGCCGCGGCTGGCCATTTCCCGCCAATTTCGAAAGACGTGCTTGCCAACCTCCCGGCGGGAGAAATGGCGTCAAATCGACCTATTTCCAGAGAGGGCTACTGCAGAGAAGCTCCAGATCAGCATGTGCGTGATTCTACTGCCACCTTATCACCAGTTATAAGGTCAGTAATTAGACAAACATTGAGAGACGAGCTCAGGGCACTCTGCCAAGCAGAGGGACCCAGAACTTCACGGACCGCCTCTACCAATCGACCCGAGAAGTCTCAGAAGGGTCTGGGCCAGAGTGGTATGTGGCCTACTAAGGCAGCCAGAAAACAATCCCAGGGATGGGTCCCGGACAAAAACCCTGGTTGGGCAGATGAAGCCTCCTCCCCCAGTGAGGGTTCTGAAGAGGGGGAGTTTTTATCTGAGGATGAACATGATATGGAGATCAGTACCCCTGAACAATCCAATAGGCTCTTCCAGGCTGATGATTACCAATATCTGTTAGCCAAGACTTTAGCAGCCTTGGATTTGAGGGAACCCAGTCCAGGGGGGGAGGAGGAGGAAGATCAAAAACTCCAAAGGGCCAAAGGGAACAGGGAATTCTTTCCCAGGTCGGATGAGAAACCCAAAGTGTTCCCATTCCCAGATTATTTTGAGCGTCAATTAAAAGCTGAATGGGCTATGCCGGGAGCTTGCAAACAGGTCCAAATGCAATTAAAAAGTTACATGCCTTGCCTAACTTTGCCGCAGAGTTATTACAGGTTCCCATTGTGGACGCTCCAGTGGCTGCTCTACAGACCCAAGGTCTGCTCGCAGAGGATGGCCAGGGTAACATCAAAGACCCACTAGACAGAAAGGGAGACGTGTTCCTGAGAAGAGCTCATGAAGCCCTAGCCTTCTCCATCAGAGCCTCCTCTATAGCATCTATCGTCTCCAGGGCGTCCGTGGTGTGGACCAGGAGACTTCTTCAACTGCTCCCAGACAACAATAGAAGTCTGCTCGAGGGAGCGAATAGGATCTTAAAAGCCTGCGCATTCGCGTCAGATGCCACTCTAGATGCCCTATTGTTTTCTTCTAGAGCGATGGCCGCCACCACGGCTACCAGACGTCTACTCTGGCTTAGAGCTTGGCCAGCAGATCTACAGGCCAAAGTCATCCTTATGGCATATCCTTTCCAGGGAAAGAAGCTTTTTGGAGACCAATTAGACAAAATTCTGGTAGAAACTAGGGACAAAAAGAAGGCCCTTCTGAAGTCCATAAAGAGACCTGAAAGGCGGTCTTTCGGCTTTCAAACCTTCAGATCCCACCATACCCTACCCAGGCACCGTCAAGACCAAAGACGTGGATGGAATCCCCCAAAATCTCAACCACGCAGAGGGAACTTCCAGAACAGGTTTAACAGGCAGCAGGGCCATCGCGGCAACAGACAAGACCCCGAGGACAAGGGGCAGAAGCCCTGACTCGCGACCAGCTCCGGTGGGGGGCAGACTACTTCTGTTTCAACAAGCCTGGATGGAGTCCAAAGCAGATGCCTGGGCCACGGAAGTAGTCTCTCATGGTTACTCGATAGAATTCGTGTCCTTGCCACTGGAGCGTTTTCTAATTTCCCCCTTAAAGAAAAACCCCATCAGAAGATCCATCACAATGCAGGCCATTCAGCATCTGTTGTCCATCAAAGCGGTCGAACCAGTCCCTCCCTGCGAAGAGAAACACGGTGTGTACTCCATTTTCTTCACAGTCCCCAAAAGGAATGGGGACTGGAGGTCAGTCCTGGATCTGAAATATGTGAACAAGTTCATAAAAATTCGGCACTTCCGGATGGAAACTCTCCGATCCATCGCAGAGGCTCTACAGCCGGGGGAGTTTTTAACCTCGATAGATTTAACCGAGGCTTATCTACATGTGCCAGTGTCCCCAGCGCATTGGAGATTCCTCAGGTTCTGTGTGAAGAACCTTCACTTTCAGTTCAGAGCAATGCCTTTCGGCTTGGCAACCGCTCCCAGGGTTTTTACCAAGCTGCTGATCGTCCCAGTCCTCAGGTTGAGGGAAACGGGCATCCACCTACACCCTTACTTGGACGACCTGCTGATAAGATCGGGATCCAGAGAGGAGTCCATCCGGGTGATGACATTCACCATTCAGTTCCTGGAGAAGCATGGCTTCATAATAAATCTAGCCAAATGTTCACTGCAACCCTCTCAACGCCTGGAACATCTGGGACTAATTATCGACACCAAGGAGGGCCGATTCTTCCTTCCTCCCAAGAAGTGCGACAAGACCAGGGTACTGGCAGGAGCAATAATCAAGCAAGCTTCCTCCATGCTCATGGATTTGTCGAAGTTCATGGGCCTACTGGTATCCAAAGCAGAGGCAATCTACTGGGGTCGATTCCACTACAGACCACTCCAAGCCTTGCTACGCCCCTTTCCAACTGCAGATAGCACAGCGGTCGAATATCAAGGTGCAGGTGCCCAGAGCGCTCAAGGACAGCTTGATGTGGTGGACAGTGGATGCCAATCTACAGCAGGGCAAGAGTTTCCTCTCCCACCAGCTCATACAGATATTCACCGATGCCAGCCTCAAGGGCTGGAGGGCGACGTTGGAGGGCATTCCAGCCCAGGGCAAGTGGTCCGAGAAGGAGGTGACTCTTGCCATCAATGTCCTGGAACTGAGAGCCATCCTGCTGGCGTTGACACACTTCAGGGAGAGGATCCTCCACAGCCATGTCCTGATATGCACGGACAACATAGCCACGAAAGCATATATAAACAAACAAGGGGGATCCAAGTCATCTCGACTCCAAAGAGAAGCCTGCAAGATCATCAGTTGGGCAGAGTGCAATCTCAGGTCTATCCAGGCGGAACACATAAGAGGAGTCCTCAACGTACATGCGGACTGGCTGAGCAGGGAGTCCCTGCATCCGGGGAATTGGTCTCTGAAGAAGGAAATGTTCACTCTCATAACAACGCACTTCGGAATTCCACGAGTGGATCTCTTTGCCTCTCACCTAAACAATCAAGTCCCCAGATTTTTCTCCAGGTTCTTTCATCCGAGGGCAGGGAGCACGGACGCTCTCAATTCCCACTGGCCGAAAAGTTTGTTATACGCCTTTCCTCTGCTTCCAACCATGCCCAAACTTCTGCGGAAGATCAGGGAACAGGGAGCCGAAAAAATATTGGTCGTCCCTTGGTGGCCACGGAGACCGTGGTTTTCGTCTCTTCTGCTTCTGTCAGTAGCGACTCCACTCAAACTCCCGGTGCAGCCAGACATGCTACAGCAAGGTCCAATCTGGCACCCGCATCCGGAATGGTGGTCTCTGACAGGGTGGACATTGAACGGGGCTATCTCCAAAGAGAAGGCTATACTCCAGAAGTCATCGAAACTTTTTTTAGCGTCCAGGAAGAAGTCCACTGTCAGAATCTATAACGTCTCCTGGAAGACATTCAACAGATGGTGCAGGAGGAAAAAGGTGTCCGCTCTCAATCCACCAATGCAAGTGATCCTGTCTTTTCTGCAGGACGGGCTAGACAGAGGTCTTCGACCGGCGACCCTAAGGCGACAGATTGCAGCCTTAAGCACAGTCATCACCACTGAGGAAGGGGCCCCTTTAATGGAACATCCTCATATCAAACGATTTCTTCGAGGTGCAACCTTAATGAGTCCACCAGTGGTCCACAGGTTCCCGACATGGCGCCTGAACATAGTACTATCAGCTCTTACAAAACCGCCATTTGAACCTCTCAAGGAGGTTTCTCTCAGGTGGCTCAAGCTCAAGACCATTTTTCTCGTGGCCATAACATCTGCGAGGCGCATCTCAGAACTGGGCGCACTATCAATCAGACCAGAATTGTGCGTTTTTCATAAGGACAAGGTGGTCCTGAGGACGGACCTGGCCTTCATTCCCAAGGCTATGTCTAGATTCCATCGTTCGCAGGAGATGAATCTTCCATCGTTCTGCCCGTCCCCTCGTCATCACAGGGAACGTGAATGGCACAACCTTGATGTCCGTAGGGCTATCAAGGCCTACATTATTAGAACAGAACCGCTTCGTCAGACGGACTCTCTTTTTGTGAATATTGCTCGTCCCAAGCTTGGACAAAGGATGTCTTCCTCGGCTATTGCATACAGCATTAAAACATGCATCGCAGAAGCCTTCAGAGCACGTAAGTTGGAAGTACCATCGGGAATTACGGCACACTCGGCCAGGAGTGCAGCGACCAATGCAGCTTTAAGAAAGAACGCATCAATAGATGACATCTGTAAAGCGGCCACCTGGTCATCCGTGTCCACGTTCATTAAACACTATCACATCCATACATATGCGTCAACTGATGCGGCGTTTGGAAGAAGAGTGCTTCAGCATGTACTAATGGACGAAGATCTCCCACCCGAACATTAAAGGACTGCTTTGGGAGTTCCCAAGATGTCCTCCGCCTCAGAGGGAGAACGGCCCTTGGATACTCACCGTGAAGGGTCCTTCTCCTCTGAGGACAGGAGGACATCTTGCCCTCCCAAGATCTTCGTCATCTGCAGAAGCCAAGCCTGAGCCGCACTCTTCTTCCTTCCTGTTTCTATTTTTCCCTTCGTGCAATGGCACCTGAGTACCATTAACTTCATAATGTCTGTTTTACACTTTGTTTCTCTGCTGTTAGTTCATGGTTGCAGAGCATGTATAGTGTTGTGTCATTGTAACGTTCTTTTTCATAGTTGTAGTTAGGAACTATAGAAGGACGGATACTGCTGAGGGGAGTCACCCGAACTGAAGAGTCAAGGGGTGGTCCCACTCATCAAGGAAGAGGAAGAAAAATTAACTTCCTGCCTCCCTGATTGGACGGTGGGAATCACCCAAGATGTCCTCCTGTCCTCAGAGGAGAAGGACCCTTCACGGTGAGTATCCAAGGGCCGTTCAGTCTTCTTTCTCATTGGCTTTAAACATGCTACATTATGTCCCCTTTTCTTTCCTATTTCCAACTTGTATCTGCTTTTCAGGAACCAAAGGGCTTGAGCTGCTTATACAGATTCATTGTGTGCAAAAAAATGTAAAGAATAGAGAAAAAATATTCTCTGAATAGAGATTAATTGTGCTAGAATTCACCAGGAGTGAACCTTAGAATCTATTTTCAGTACCAGGGCTTAGTTCTGGGATATGTGATGGTAAAGGGCCTGTGTTACTGTTCAGCAGCTCTTTCCCGTCCACACTTGTAATGCAAGTGATATGAATTTCATGCAGGCCTTAGACTCAGCACCTCTTTCCCCAGGAAAAAAAGCATTTCCCCCATTTTTGTTTTTAGTACAATAGTTGTTCACAAAACTGCATTCCTGGTTTCCATTCCCTCTTCTAGTACCTGTTTACAAAAGAACTGTCTGCCCTGACTCCATTCCTTGCCATCACCCAGGGCTATGTTTGTGCCAGAGGTCAGGTCAGGGTTCTTTCAGTGCCTATGCTGTACTCACAGAATAGTTTTTCATAATAGCTCCCAGAAAAGTCCACTACAGGTTCTCCAGCCTTTTTAATTCTTTATAACCTGTTTCAGAGTTCTTCCTGGAATAAACACAGAGTCTTGAGAGGGGACAAGATCAGCGTAGTAAGAATCTCCATTGCCTGTCCTGTCCTTCCACAGTGATTGAGAGTTCCCAGAGTTGGGAATAAAAGAAACTCTGCCAAAATGAAGAGACTTTTAAAGTATCCCATTTCTCCCCTACTCTTCTTAGCTTAACCAAAAGGGGTGGCACTCTGTCCCTCACCTTTTTCCACTTTGATGCCGGGCAAAGTTTCACCACCACAAATAGAACGCTGTATGTGTAGCACAGAAAAGCAATGTAGCAATCACATTTTAAAAATAAATATATAATACATTTAAAAACATACAGATAAAAGAATGGCTATAGAATTAAGCACTAACACCAATAGCAGCATTAAACTTACAAAACATTTTAAACCTGCAAACCAATTAAGACAGAAATAAAACGATATAGTATTAATCAACCTCTAACAGTATTTTACCCCCCCCCCCAGTAAAGTACAAGCTCAACAAAATGCCTGGGTGCATAAATAAGTGGTATTAACAAGCTCACCAACAGTTTGATGGATGAAAGGGGGTCCTTACATAATGAGGGGGTGAATAAACAAATGGCTTTTGCTTAGTCTATTAAACATCTGTCCTATTTACTATTGTATATACAATGGCCTTTCTGTATAATTATAATGTAAGTGCAAACATTTAGGTAATTAAATCTGAGCTACATAGCTATGTGGGTAACAGTACCCATGTAAATCCAGTCAGTTGTCTTAAAGCCATGCATCCAAGCTGAGCCTGAACCTGTTTTTTTTTCTCCTGTGGACAAGAACTGAACCCGGTCATTCTGCTGCTCACTGTTTTTTAAGGTTCAGCTGAACCAACAATGCAATCCTAAACAGAGTTTAAACTCATTGAAATCAATAGACTGGAATAAGTCTTCTTAAGATTGCACTACAAGTGTTTTCAAGTTAGGAAACAGTTCTGGTTCATAGAAGAGAAGTCTCTGAACCAGTTTTGAGGCTAGGTTTCTGGCCGGGTTTGGATCCCCGTTTAAAATAATAGTCACCCTGAAACTGCATACAGGCAAGATGATTTCATAAATTTATTGTATTTTAAATAAATTTCCATGGCATACTTTCCCCATTTTGTGACCAGATATGAATAAATACTGGTTTCAAGCATTTGTTGTTTATACATGATACAACAACAACAAAACATTCATTAGCTTAATACATGGAGCAAAATTACTTTTTGTATTTGAAATTTAAATGTATCTTGTAAATATAGCATCACTACCAATTTTGAAATAGCTGGGTTGCACGCACATATGCATGTATTTTAAATTGTTAGTATACTATAATTTTAGAATGGATACTTCACTTGGCTCAAAAACAATTTTTTGTTATTTTTGTCACTTACCCGAAAGTGATATGAGTGATCTTACAGCAGATTTTTATTGCACATTTAGAATATTTGTTAGTTTAGAAATCAGCATTCTCTAATTAGATTTTCCTTTATACTGTGGAAATTAGATTGCAATGTGGTTTTGTTCAAACATGAACAGTCCTTTCATTTGCAATCTCTGGAACTGTTGAAAGCAAAGTTGTTTTTGTTAAAAGCATCTGAAAGACTATTGCTGTGAAGATTAGAGGGAGGGGATTTCTGAAATTGGTCAGAACCAGAATGTTTGCATTCCTAAAAATTGTACTGAAAATTTCCTTCTTAAAAAAACAAATGAGTTGCAGTTATCACTGTACAGTATCAATCTTTCTCTGCAGGTAAAATTTTTTTTTTACATCCTTTCTCATGAAGATGTATGTTTTCAAGGAGGCTTCTATGCCTGTACAGCACCCCCGCCCCCTGCCACAGTACCAGTGTTGCTTCAGTTAACACAAAGCTGCATATAATAAAACATTCTGTCCTATTCCAAAGGCCAAAGGAGAAGGCAACTAAGTCTATTATTAATTAAAGGCAACTTTTTGTATTGTTGCTAACATGCGTTGTTAATAAAGTAGAATATTGCTGTGTTTGGGAAGTTTGTATTTTCTAGAGGGAACAAAAAAATTCAGCCACCATTTAATTTAGAGGGGAATAAAGGGAAAGAATCTTCATTAAAATGTGACTAGTGTATGGAGCTGGGGCAGTAATCTAAGTGGGGGATTGTCCTTCCTTGAAAATTACTTCTGAGTTTTGTATTTAGAAAGTGTTACCCAATAGCTTTCCAGTCTTAGTGGACCTGTTGACAGCTTTTGATATTGTTGAATATACTATCCTGATAAAGTGACTGGAAGGCCATAGGGCTAAAGAGAAATTGCATCAATCGCATCAATGGAACATGGCCTGTGGTGTCCCTCAGAGACTGATTCTCTCACTGTTGCTGTCTAACATCTATGTATGTCCTTTGATAGAGATCATCTGGAGCCTAGAGGGTTAACAGTTATCAGTATGGAGATGACATCTAACTATACATTTCTTTAAGGCACCAGGAGTGGTAGTCTTGGTGTTAAACCTGTCAGGAAAGAAAGAATTGATACTGGTAGGGAAGGCTGATTGTTATGGGGCACCACTAATACAAATGGATGATGTTGATGGCCTGCTTCAGTAACTGACTTGGTGAAAAGCCTGAGAATAACACTGAATCCAGTGTTGTTCTTAGAAAAGCAAGTTGGGGAAGTGGCTAGGAGGGCTTTCTGTTGTCTGTACCGAATGCTTCTACTGGCTCCCTGTCTTAATTGTGTTAACCTTGCTGTGCTGATCCATGCCACTGTAATCTCAGGGCTAGTTTATTGTAAGCATTGTATGTGGAGCTGCCCTTGCAAACTGTTCATAATGCTGCCACTAGATTATTGGCTGGTTTAAGCCAGCATGATCATATTACACCTTCACTGGTTACCTATTTGTTTCTGCGTGCAATTCAAGGAGCTGTTTATTTTTAAAGCCCATCATGGCATGGAACTAGGGTTGCCAGGTCCCTTGAGTCCCTCAGCGGGGGACTGGGAACCTGGTACTCACCCTCCGCTCTCTCCTGCGTGCCGTCTCTCTCTCTCTCGCTCCCACACACTCTCCATCAAACATGTAAAGCAGAGTAATTTTGATGAATGTCTTCGGTAGCTGCTTGAGATATACGTTGCAGGTGTTACAGTTAATTTAATGTGCGTTTGTTTTGTGTGTTTTAACTATGTTTTTAACCGTTAAGTTTATACTTTGTAAGTCATCTTGGACATTGTGGAAAGGCAGGATTTAAATATTTTAAATAAAATAGTGGAATTAATAAATCTTTTTTTCTTTGTAAAGGCTTTATTCCCCAAACATCTTAAGATAATCATGAACGTAAATCCATTGATCTATTCAGGGCTTTTTTTCTGGGAAAAGAGGTGGTGGAACTCAGTGGGTTGCCCTCAGAGAAAATGGTCACATGGCTGGTGGCCCTGCCCCCTGATCTCCAGACAGAGGGGAGTTTAAACTTCCCTCTGTCTGGAGATCAGGGGGCGGGGCCACCAGCCATGTGACCATTTTCAAGAGGTTCCGGAACTCTGTTCCCCCGCGTTCCCCCTGAAAAAAAGCCCTGGATCTATTTAAAGAAAATACTGTTTGATTATACAGCTATGAAATTCCTTTCAGCTTCTGAATGTTCCTGCTTTGTTAGGCTAGTTAATACTAGATAGTTATTCTGAAGATGTCTGACTCTTAAGGTTAATTTACATGATGAAAGGTTGAGTGCCTATGATTGGTTAGTGACTGGGGCTGAGATCTGTATGATAGGAGATGCAGTATGTATCCTGAACTTGAAGATTCAGAGATTGCGTAGGAGTTTATGCTAACTCTGAGACGTTAGATAATCCTTCAGCCTTCTTGGGATGTAATCCTTGGAGAGAACATAACTTCTTAGCTTAACTAATCTCTTAACCTTTGTCCTGTCCAAAGTACATTTGCACATGCCCAATTTGTCATGTAGCTGGCCCAACCCGTATAGAAAGTAGTAGTGCATAATCCTGAAAAAGAGAGTTGAAGCAAAACAACTATGTCATGTAAAACTCTGCAAGAAAATTCATCCCAACAACATCCTTCCTCACTTCTCAGGGTGGATAAAAATCAATTTTTTTAAAAAAAATTAAAAAATGGATTTTTAAAATTTAAATCAGATTTTTTAAATAAAATGTTTTTTGAGGAAAATCTATCTAAAGATTGTTTTCCGTTTAAGATACATTATATCTAAAGGTTATCATCATGAAATAAGGATTAGTTTTTAATTATGTAGCATGAGGCAGTATATTCATGCAATGTTTAAATTTTTTGATAAACAAATTCCATTAATCCATTCGCAATGTCATGTTCTACCAGAGGTTTCTGTAAGATTATTGGGCAATTTTTCTACCTAGATTATCACAGATGCTTGGTTTTACAATTCTCAAAACTGTGAATTTGTATCTACAGAGGTCACAGCAAAAAGGTTATAAAATAAACATACATAGTTGAGAAAAAAGACCTTAATCCCATTGATCCTTTGCAAATCTTTGTACACAGAACCAACCCCTTACCTCTTAAGTGCTAAGTTTCAAAAAATTCAGTGAATAGAAGATTGTTGGGAGTAGAATAGATCTGCACAAGAAGCTACGTGTGAGGAGTCTTTATGTAGAATAGAATGAGGGCCAAGCGACAAGTGACGAATGACACTTGAACGGCAAGTGTATTTCTCCCTCTGAGGCGGAGGACATCTTGGGTGATTCCCACCGTCCAATCAGGGAGGCAGGAAGTTAATTTTTCTTCCTCTTCCTTGATGAGTGGGACCACCCCTTGACTCTTCAGTTCTTTTCCTGCCTCAGGGGAGAGCAGTTCTTAGTAGGCTAGCTCTGCTACCTTCTTTCCTTTTTTCACACCTTCTACTCTCTTATTCTTCCTTATCCCAATCCCTTCTTTACCCACGCTTCTCTCTACCTTCCTTAACCCCTTCCCTCTCTGTGGAGCGGCTGGAAGGAGATCGTCCCATCGGGGACAGATGGCCTCGAGGGAGTCATCGGACTCCAAGGACAGCTTTATGGAGAGGGCTGAGGGTTGTTCCCCTGGAGCCGTCCTTCCGGCGGCGGGAACAAGCCCTGCCGGCACTGGCTTGCCTACTCGGTTTGCGCGGCTACCCGGCCATGGAGCAGCATCAGAGGAAGCGCAGCCCTCTAAGAAGCAGCCTCGACTTTCGCAGAGGGAGCAGAAAAGACCTGCATGCGGCCAAACGGAGCACGAAGATGGCGCGGCAGAGCAGAGCCCTTTTTCGGCGGGAAAAGCCACGGCTGGCGATTTCCCGCCAGTTTCGAAAGACGTGCTTGCCAACCTCCCGGCGGGAGAAATGGCATCAAATCGACCCATTTCCAGAGAGGGCTACTGCAGAGAAGCTCCAGATCAGCATGTACGTGATTCTGCTGCCACCTTATCACCAGTTATAAGGTCAGTAATTAGACAAACCTTGAGAGATGAGCTCAGGGCACTCTGCCAAGCAGAGGGACCCAGAACTTCACGGACCGCCTCTACCAATTGACCCAAGAAGTCTCAGAAGGGTCTGGGCCAGAGTGGTTCATGGCCTACTAAGTCGGCCAGAAAACAATCCCAGGGATGGGTCCCAGACAAAAACCCTGGTTGGGCAGATGAAGCCTCCTCCCCCAGTGAGGGTTCTGAAGAGGGGGAGTTTTTATCTGAGGATAAACATGATATGGAGATCAGTACCCCTGAACAATCCAATAGGCTCTTCCAGGCTGATGATTACCAATATCTGTTAGCCAAGACCTTAGCAGCCTTGGATTTGAGGGAACCCAGTCCAGTGGGGGAGGAGGAGGAAGATCAAAAACTCCAAAGGGCCAAAGGGAACAGGGAATTCTTTCCCAGGTAGGATGAGAAACCCAAAGTGTTCCCATTCCCAGATTATTTTGAGCGTCAATTAAAAGCTGAATGGGCTATGCCGGGAGCTTGCAAACAGGTGCCAAATGCAATTAAAAAGTTACATGCCTTGCCTAACTTTGCCGCAGAGTTATTACAGGTTCCCATTGTGGACGCTCCAGTGGCTGCTCTACAGACCCAAGGCCTCCTCGCAGGGGATGGCCAGGGTAACATCAAAGACCCAATGGACAGAAAGGGAGACGTGTTCCTGAGAAGAGCTCACGAAGCCCTAGCCTTCTCCATCAGAGCCTCCTCTATAGCATCTCCAGGGCGTCTGTGGTGTGGACCAGGAGACTTCTTCAACTGCTCCCAGACAACAATAGAAGTCTGCTCGAGGGAGTGAGTAGGATCTTAAAAGCCTGCACATTCGTGTCAGATGCCACTCTAGACGTCCTATTGTTTTCTTCTAGAGCGATGGCCGCCACCACGGCTACCAGACGTCTACTCTGGCTTAGAGCTTAGAGCCTAGCCAGCAGATCTACAGGCCAAAGTCATCCTTATGGCATATCCTTTCCAGGGAAAGAAGCTTTTTGGAGACCAATTAGACAAAATTCTGGTAGAAACTAGGGACAAAAAAGAAGGCCCTTCCGAAGTCCCTAAAGAGACCTGAAAGGCGGTCTTTCGGCTTTCAAACCTTCAGATCCCACCATACCCTACCCAGGCACCGTCAAGACCAAAGACATGGATGGAATCCCCCAAAATCTCAACCACGCAGAGGGAACTTCCAGAACAGGTTTAACAGGCAGCAGGGCCATCGCAGCAACAGGCAAGACTCTGAGGACAAGGGGCAGAAGCCCTGACTCGCGACCAGCTCCGGTGGGGGGCAGACTACTTCTGTTTCAACAAGCCTGGATGGAGTCCAAAGCGGATGCCTGGGCCACGGAAGTAGTCTCTCATGGTTACTCGATAGAATTCGTGTCCTTGCCACTGGAGCATTTTCTAATTTCCCCCTTAAAGAAAAACCCCATCAGAAGATCCATCACAATGCAGGCCATTCAGCATCTGTTGTCCATCAAAGCGGTCGAACCAGTCCCTCCCTGCGAAGAGAGACACGGTTGCTATACGCCTTTCCTCCGCTTCCAACCATACCTAAACTTCTGCGGAAGATCAGAGGACTGGGAGCCGAAATAATATTGGTTGCCCCTTGGTGGCCATGGAGACCGTGGTTTTCGTCTCTTCTGCTTCTGTCAGTAGCGACTCCACTCAAACTCCCGGTGCAGCCAGACATGCTACAGCAAGGTCCGATCTGGCACCCGCATCCGGAATGGTGGTCTCTTGACAGGGTGGACATTGAACGGGGCTATCTCCAAAGAGAAGGCTAAACTCCAGAAGTCATCGAAACTTTATTAGCATCCAGGAAGAAGTCCACTGTCAGAATCTATAACGTCTCCTGGAAGACATTCAACAGATGGTGCAGGAGGAAAAAGGTGTCCGCTCTCAATCCACCAATGCAAGTGATCCTGTCTTTTCTGCAGGACGGGCTAGACAGAGGTCTTCGACCGGCGACCCTAAGGCGACAGATTGCAGCCTTAAGCACAGTCGTCACCACTGAGGAAGGGGCCCCTTTAATGGAACATCCTCATATCAAACGATTTCTTCGAGGTGCAACCTTAATGAGTCCACCAGTGGTCCACAGGTTCCCGACATGGCGCCTGAAGGTAGTACTATCAGCTCTTACAAAACCACCATTTGAACCTCTCAAGGACGTTTCTCTCAGGTGGCTCAAGCTCAAGACCATTTTTCTCGTGGCCATAACATCTGCGAGGCGCATCTCAGAACTGGGCGCACTATCAATCAGACCAGAATTGTGCGTTTTTCATAAGGACAAGGTGGTCCTGAGGACGGACCCGGCCTTCATTCCCAAGGCTATGTCTAGATTCCATCGTTCGCAGGAGATTGATCTTCCATCGTTCTGCCCGTCCCCTCGTCATCACAGGGAACGTGAATGGCACAACCATGATGTCCGTAGGCCTATCAAGGCCTACATTATTAGAACAGAACCGCTTCGTCAGACGGACTCTCTTTTTGTGAATATTGCTCGTCCCAAGCTTGGACAAAGGATGTCTTCCTCGGCTATTGCATACAGCATCAAAACATGCATCGCAGAAGCCTACAGAGCACGTAAGTTGGAAGTACCATCGGGAATTATGGCACACTCAGCCAGGAGTGCAGCGACCAACGCAGCTTTAAGAAGGAACACATCAATAGATGACATCTGTAAAGCGGCCACCTGGTCATCCGTGTCCACGTTCATTAAACACTATCACATCCATATATATGCGTCAGCTGATGCGGCGTTTGGAAGAAGAGTGCTTCAGCATGTACTAATGGACGAAGATCTCCCACCCGAATATTAAAGGACTGCTTTGGGAGTTCCCAAGATGTCCTCCGCCTCAGAGGGAGAATGCCCCTTGGATACTCACCGTGAAGGGTCCTTCTCCTCTGAGGACAGGAGGACATCTTACCCTCCCAAGATCTTCGTCATCTGCAGAAGCCAAGCCTGAGCCGCACTCTTCTTCCTTCCTGTTTCTATTTTTCTCTTTGTGCAATGGCACCTGAGTACCATTAACTTCATAATGTCTGTTTTACACTTTGTTTCTCTGCTGTTAGTTCATGGTTGCAGAGCATGTATAGTGTTGTGTCGTTGTAACGTTCTTTTTCATAGTTGTAGTTAGGAACTATAGAAGGACGGATACTGCTGAGGGGAGTCACCCGAACTGAAGAGTCAAGGGGTGGTCCCACTCAATCAAGGAAGAGGAAGAAAAATTAACTTCCTGCCTCCCTGATTGGACGGTGGGAATCACCCAAGATGTCCTCCTGTCCTCAGAGGAGAAGGACCCTTCATGGTGAATATCCAAGGGCCGTTCTCCCTGTTCACTTGCGCTCCACTCAATCCACGCCGTTCAAGTGTCATTCGTCACTTGTAGCTTGGCCCTGAGTCTTTATGTAGAAAACCAAGGCAGATTACACAGTGCAACTGAAAATACAATATAATCCAACAGTCAGGAGTCATTGAGCAATGTACAATAATGAACAACTGTTAGGACATTCAGTGAAAGAGATACAGTAGGCTATGGTAGCAGAAAATTTGGAAAACAAACATAAAGCTGAGCACAGAGATGAAATCTTTCTGAAATACAGGATAACTAATTTACATGGCATGTTTAACAGCGTGGAAACTCTCTAAAAGGCAGATATCTACATCAGCAGACAGTACCCAAGAGAGCAGCATTTAGTCCATGACCTCTCTTTGAGTTACTTCTTACGACACAGCTGTATAATCTAGGTAGAAAGCCCTCCAGAATAATTCAGTTTTGTATAGTTTGCAGAAAGCCAGGAGAGTGGGGGGCTTTCTTGACCTCCTTAGGCAGGCCATTCCATAAAGTGGGGGGCTACCACAGAGAAAGCATGCATGCGGGCAGCTGTTGCTTTTGCCCAACTGCAGGGCAGTGTCTGCAGAAGGTCCAGTCCAGATGAGTGAAGCTGCTGTGGTGGAACGTAGTGGAAGAGGCAGTTGCATAGTTATAAGGGGTGAAAGACATGAAGGTCTTTGAATGTGATTAGCATGACCTTGAATAGAGCTCAGTAGCTGATAGGAAGACCGTGGAGTGACTGCAGAATAGGAGTGATACGCATACTCCGTCTAGCTCCTGAGAGCAGCTAGAGTCTCTGAGTCAACTTTGAGGGGAGACCTATATGAAGACTTACTGGAAGCTTCAGTCATGGTGCTGGCCTTTGGAGGCAAGATGGGTGGCACAAGAAATAGGACCTCTTTGGCAGCTGCCCCTACAGTTCTGGAATACTCACCTCCTTTCTGTTTACCTGGTACCTTCATTGAATATAGTTCAGCACTGGGCCATTTTTTTTTATTCTTTGGCTTTTAATAATACTGTGTTAATACTCCTACTGTTCTGCTTGGTTTCTGGTATTTGTATCAGGATCAGCACATATCTATATATCCAATTCTCTACATGACCCTATCTGTGGTTACTTAAAGGTTAGAGACTGGAGCCATAGAGAGAGAAGTTAGATCATTCTGCAAACCAGAAGAAACTCCTCTCCATTTGAGAGTTAACCCTCCCCCCCTCAAATAAGCAGCTTTTGTAGCATTAAGAAATGAATGTGTAATGTCAATAAAGGTTGCTGCTAGATATAAGGAAGTGAATGCCCTCAGTGGCAGTTACTAGGCAACTGCAACAGTATTTCCAACATTTGAGCCTTGGTTTCTGTCAATAAAAGGCAGGGAGAAGGCCTAAGCCCCTTCTAGGGCTGTTTTGGCCTTTGAGGAAGACTCATCAGCGCTAGGCCTGGCAGCAACCACCGGGCAACTTGCTATGGGGTAATTTGAAGCCACCCTCCAATAGTCAGGATGGAGCATTCGTTAGAGTTTCACATTAGGATCTGGGAGACCCAGGTTCAAATCCCTACTCGGCCATGGCTGCTGTCTAGGAGTCTGGGCCAGTCACACGGTCTCAGTCTTAGCTTCCTCACAGGGTTATTGTGAGGATAAAATGGAGGAGAAGAAAACAATTTAAGCAGCTTTAAGTCCCTGTTGGGAGAAAGATTTAAATGAAGTAAATTATAAATAAAGGTGAAAACTTGTAGCGGGAGTACAGATTAAACGTTGATTGGCTGTTGGATGGGAAAGGAGAGAAAGAAAAAGGAGAAGATATGGGGGCTGCCACAAGAAGGGGAAAAGGAAATAGTGGGGAAGGGTATACAGGGGGAAAAGATATGCCCCCCCCCAAGTCCTTGCTGGTCCCTCACTCATGAGTTTTACATTATTGTGCATCACTTTTTACATTTTGTAATGGAGAGGTGGTCAATAAACATTTTAAATACACGCTGTTTTAAATACAAACTATTTTAAATGCATTCTTTCTCTGTGATTCAGTAATATGGCTTTACTTTCATCATATACATTGATTTTGTTTGTAAAGCTAAGTAAGATTCTGTTTACAGTAACAATACTGTATTAGAATATGACAGTTTGTAACCTGAGCTTGTGCAAACATTTTTGCGGTCAGGGAATGAATTTTAGACTGTCACAAATGTATTTAGTGTCAAAAAATCTTCAGTTATAAAGCCTCAGATTTGGTTAGCTGATCTGAAGATAATGGGAGTGGGGGAGTTCACTTTCTGGAAACGATGAGATTCATTTTGTTTCCATCTTATAATTGCCACTTTTAATTTTAAGCTCTGGAAGACAGAACTTGCTGGTTGCCACACCCAACATGCCATGAAATCTGTGTTCTATTAGCACTCCCATGCTCATTCTCTAGTCTCTGCAGACTTCAGCGAAATAGATCCAGCTCTGGTGATAGGCTTAAAGTTCCTTATAACGGAAAATACTTCCTCCTACATAAGTCACAGGCTTTCTGCAGATGAACTGGATTTCCCAGTATGGTCTTGCTCCTCCTCTTTCTCTTAAAAGCTGCTGACATTGCTTTGTACACGGAGAAATGCAGCTGGAGAACAAGCTTGTGGCTTTGGTATGAATGTTTTATTTAAGAGCTTTATCTAAGCATATATAATTTACAACCTGTGTTGTTATTTTGCTGCTTTCTGTGAAGGCTTTTGATGGAATTCCCTGTTTATGATTAAATCAAAAGGAAAGAAATGGAAGAATCTCTGTGAACACAGCAGGGAAGTTTTTGTTAAAGGTTTCTGAAAGTTAATCTGCTGAAGTGTCCTCTGCATGCATACAAGTGAAGGCAGCAATCAGAAGAGAAGAGCAGAATTTTCTCAGTTAATGTTGCAACAATTAAATGTATTTCAGTATACAGTAGACCTCTGAATACTTAGGAATGGTACGATGTGCAGCAGAAGATTTGAGAAATTTAAATGGAAGGCTGATTGAGAGCATATTTAATTAAAATTCAAAGCTTAATATAGTTGTAAGCGTACTAATTTTATAATGGCAGTTACAAGCACTTTTCCTCTTTATTGAGCCCTTAAGTTTTTTCTATCTGTAGAAGAAATTGTCATTTCAGAATAATAATAATTTGCGCTTCACTGTTGAATGTGAGGATCATTTCATGGACAGAAAAATGCTTATTTTCTTTTATAGAAGTTTCTTTTTCGTTATGCACCAGTAGTAAATCTTTATATAAAGCATCCCAATTTGGAGTTCTCTTATGTTTCTATAGTTAACTTCCTCTGGATGATGTTGCATCTTTGATAGTCACTTGGTGACTCACTGCATAATAGGATGATGGTAACTGTCACAATTGTTTATATAGAGGTGAAACAGAAAAAGTACGGTGTATTTTTAGCATCTCTAAACACCGTGTAGGTGTTCAAAACAGGATGGGCCAGCACCTTGCAATGTGTTAGTTCTCTGTGGACTATAGACTATATTGGTTTACAATTTAAAGTCCACTGTATTAATGCTTCACTGACAGTACAGATCAAAGCACAGTACATCCTTCTAAGTCAATTGAAGTCAGTAGGCTTAGAAGGGTACATCTCTGCTTATGATGAAACTGTAAGAAGTTTGATTGCATTTGCCGTTATTGGGGGCATTTCCAATCTGTGAATGCTACAGGTGTTCTTTTAGCAAAATGAACCATTTAAAAGCAGAAAGTATAACTTTTAAGTTCTTTACCGTAGTTTATCTGCATTACATTTTTATCCTGTTTAGCAAATGCAGTTTTTCCTCTCTCTCACTTCTGTATAAGCTATGCCTGGGTGTCTGTAAGATTATTTGTAGATTCTTGTTTAAGCAGAACTATTTTAAATCCTATGTGCATAAATTAAGATTATAATATGAAACAAAATAAAAGGCATTTCAGAAATTCAGTGTAAGGAAAAGCTTTATCTAAAAAGACTCCAGTAAACAAGTTACCTTAAGAATTCAAATAAAAGCTTTGATAAAACTGTAGTAAATTTACTTTTCCTTACAGTTTTGCAAATCATAAATGGTAAGAATTTTGGGCTGAGAAATGAACTTTTCTCCAGAGGATAAAACGTTGAGGGGGAAAAAAAGCAAAACCTTGCATGTAGTTTCAGAGTTAAAGAGTTATGTAACATTAGGAGAGACTGATAGTATGATGAGGTATGGCAAAGAACGGTGTTTTTAATTTAATACTTTAACATTTCTTGAATTGACGTTTTCTGATTTTTGAAGTTAAAAGTAATTCTCTGTGACCCACTGAAAATAAAAGATAAGTAGCATGTAACTTGCTTGTCATGTTTCCTTTCCCCCCATCATGTGTTTGGCTCTTGCTCTCAGTTTAAACGGATACAGTGACTCACTGTTCGTATTGTTACACACTTGTAGAAATGCTTCAGAATCTTAACATTTTACTGTTTGCAGTGGTCCAGGCTATGGTTGAAAGTTGCTTCGTACAGGACGAATGAGGCTATACATGTAGGTGCTCCAAAAGTACTGCACAAGAAGGTAGTTTGAATGTGTTTGATGGAAGGATTAATAGCTTGAATCCGGTTGGCTCTGTATAATAGTTAAGCCATAATTTTTGCTTTAAACACTTGTGTTTAATAGAACCTCTGAATTAGGGTTGCTAGCTCTGCATAGAAAAAGTCTTGGAGATTTGGGGGGGTGGAGGCTGGGGAGGGTGAGATTTGGGGAGGGGAGGGAACTCAGCTGGGTATAGCACCATAGAGTCTACCTTCCGAAGCAGCTATTTCCTCCAGGGGAACGGACCTCTGTCGCCTGGAGACCAGTTGTAGTGCTGGGAGATCTACAGCCACCACCTGGAGGTTGGCAACCCTAGTATGAATAGCTGCAAGATTTATTCTTGAGCTGGCCAAGGCTCACTTATAATTCAGGAACCAGGAGAAAGAAGAGTGAAAATAGAAGCCCAAATAATTGAGCGAGTGAACTTGTTTGGAGTGGATGGGCATCAAGTAAACATGTCATGGAGCACACTATTCTAGCCTTAGAAAAAAAAACATTATCTTTGTTTTTTTATAGTTAATGTTTACAGATTCAGATTTACAATATTTGGCAAATATTTTTAAATTGCAACATATACCAACTGCTGAAAGCAAGACCAAGACCGTATCGTTGGCATAAAGGAGAATAGAAATAGAGTGACCTGCCAATTTAAGGGCATGTTGATCGGTAGATGCAGTTTTTTGAAAGAGGTTGTATAGAAAACGATTAAAGAGATGGGGAGCAAGAACACAGCCCAGGAATACCCTTGTAGTGACAGTGACCATGCTGGTAAGATAGCCTCAGGTATTGTTATTCAACCTCTATGTAAAGCTTTTAGGAGAACTTATTTATAGCTATGGAATTGGATGCCATCAATATGCAGATGATACGCAGCTCTATATCTTATCCAAATCCTCTGATGATTCAGTAGAGGTACTGAGTAGTTTGACAGCTGTTATCAATTGGCTGAAAGCAAACAAATTGAAATTGAACCCAGACAAGACAGAAGTGAAGCTGATTGTGGAAAAAAGAGATCCTGAAGTACATTTGATGGGGTTCAGTTGACCTTGGCTGACTCAGTTAAGAGCCATGGGGTTATACTAGACCCAGCACTGCTGCTAGAGAAATAAGTAAATGCAGCTGCAAAAAAAAGCCTTCTCCCAACTCTGACTGACCTGGGAGATAGCCCCTTTATCTTGACATTGCCAATCTGGCCACCTGATTTCATGCCACGGTAATGTGCACTCCACATACATCTCTTCTCAAAGTCGTCTCAGACTCCAGCTGGTGTAGAATGGTGCAGTTTGTTTACTCTCAGGAGCTAGACAGAGCATGCCTATCACTCCCATTGTGCTGTCCCTCCATTGGCTTCCCATCTGTTACTGGGCTCAATTCGAGGTCATGACTATCACATTGGAAGACCTTCATGGCTTTGGCCCCCCATATCCATACGTCCGTCTCTCCCCCTCTGTTCTGCCATGGCAGCTTTTCTCATCTAGTCAGGGCCTTTTGCAGATACTGTCCTTCCGTTGGGGCAAAATCAACAGCTGCCTGTACACTTGCTTTCTCTTTGGTAGTCCCCACCTTATCTAATGGTTTGGCTGAGGAGGTCAGGAAAGCTCCTACTTTCCTGGCTTTCTGCAAACTCTGCAAAACTGAATTATTCGGGAGGGCTTTCTCCCCAGATTACAAGGCCGTAGCCCCCAGAGAGATGCTTTGGTAGGGACTGGGACTGTACCCTATGCTATTGGGTTCTATCTGCTGATGTAGCGATGTATCTACTAGGGATTTTCCGTGTAGTTAACATGCCAAGTAAATTAGTTGTCAAAACCTCTCTGTCCCACAAGGACTTATGGGGGACAGGGAGGGGGTCTTATGGGGGTCAAAAGTAAAAAATACTCAAAACTGGAGAGTAAATCCTCACTTCCAGAGTAGTAGAGCCACCACCAGTCTCTCTGGCTAACTTTCAACTTGAGACAGAAAGACAAATCTCAAGTCCTATCATGCCTTAAGTAAAAAGAAGTCAGTCCTGCAAGGTAGACTGTTTTGCAGACTGAGTTCCACAAAACAATTAGTTAGGTAGCTTTGGCAAGTAGGCCAAGATGCTGGATTCAGACTGAAGCCCAAATAACACCTCAAGAATATGATTAATAAAGGTTATTAAAAGAAGTACAGGAGAATACAATTATAGAAGTGTGCAAACAGGAGAAGAAAATAACAACAAGCTAAATAACTATCCTAATAACACTATAGAAGCTTTCAGTCCTAAACCCGATGTTACCTTATCCAGCTACAGTGCAAAGGGTACAGGCAAAATTTTGTAGCCCAAAATCCAGGGAAAAGAATTCCAGGCTGATTCCTGTCCAATCAATTAGGCTCATGCACAAAAATGGTGTATAATTACAGGCACCCCCCAGCAACCATCCCAAAGATGTTGTCAGGAGCAAGGATGTAACTAGAATGAAGATTCAAGCTTTAAGGCCACCTGTCTGCAGATAGCTTGAGCTATCAGTGAGTTGTTTCCCTTATGATAACGTGTCTTTGGCACCTCCTCAAAATTAGCAGCAAATCACTCCACTTCCAGAATGCTGTGCATTAATGAGATGGAATGTGAGTGCAAAATTCCCTTCTGTGTTCTGTCCTTGAAGCTCTGTTATCTGTACCTGTGGCTAATTCCATCTCACCCTTATCTTTCTGGGAACTTGCAGTGTCATCTTGACTGCACTTTCCTAGAGGAAAAGGCCTTCTCTGCTTCTAACTAGGCCAAGAAGCCCAAACCAGTGTTTGAAAAAGGCCAAGAAACAGACTGGGCATAGTCAGTGTCTTGACACCAGTATTATTATTCCTATTGCAAAAAGGTGAGGGGTTTGTACAGAAAGTTTTGGGTCACTTCATGAGTTCATAGTTGAGGTGGATTTGAACTTGTGTTCAGAAAATGTGGCTCATGATATTTCCTTCACTGTTAAGACTTTTGTTAATAATCCCAATTTTGACTCGACTAACCTATAGGATTAAATAAAATGAATCTAATTTTTAATATAAAGGCTTGCACATTTTTTCTGCTCTTTGCCTGAATGGAGACATTGAAAATTACTGACCTAGACAAACTAGCATAGGACAAAAAAGATTCCTGAAAGTGATCATACAGTGGTTGGTTGTTGTTTCCAAAGTAGGCCATGTTGTTTAACATTCTACCAGAAAATGAAGCCATGGCATACTTTTTGAATGAATCAAGTTTCTACTGATTGTGTTTGTGGTAAGCTTATGCTTCTGACACTTTTGTCTGTTTAATGCTCTCTTGTGTTCCGTTTGGAAATAATAGTGTGTCAGCACATTCATTTCAGTCCAGGGAAGTTTGAGTGATTGTAAGGCCTACAGCACAATTTGACTGAATTAATTGATAGATGACAGTGTAATTCAGATTCATTCTTAAACATGCCAAGTTGAAATAAAGGTGGGAAAGGATGCTGAAGCAAACCACTGCTTCTTTGGACATGTGTGTTGGAATTATTTTCATAGATTTTTTTTTGTTCTCTGTAGCATTGCCAAATACTATAGGAGAACAGTATGATGTAATGTAGTGGTTATATTACTGGGAGACCTGCATTCAGATGCCCACTAAGCCATGAACCTTACTGGGTGGTCTAAGGCAGGTCACTTACAGTCAGCCTAGTATACCTCATAGGGTGAGTTTGAGGATGACGCGAGAACTCAACAATGCTGCCCCTAAATCCTCTAGAAAATGTGTGGGATACAGATGTGATAAGTGTGAGTTTCAGGCTATACATTTGAAAATTATTTAATCAATCTTTATGTTAGATCCTAAATGGGAATTTGCAAAATGGAAATAGTAATGGCTAAAGTCAAGCATAAGCTAACAGCATTTATTTTCTTATTTATGTCATTTATCTCACTATTTATGTCATTTATCTCATTTATGTCATTTGAATCTCACTAAGATTCAAAGCGGATTACACAGTCTGAGATTAGTACAATCAGTATCAAGTACATTTCAATACAGTATCAAGGACATTTCCATAAACAATGCCATAGGGTAAATAGATACAAGTTTAAAAGACATAGTAATAGCAAGAATCCAATACAGAGTAGAAAAAATACTGAAGAAGAACATAATTCTAGGACTAACATTAGACAACGTGGAGCACTGGTGGTACATATGAGTACATATTTAAAGCAGCAGATAATATGTAAGGCAATATAGTGATGAAGTCTATGGTCCCTAACTCGTTAGCGAAGCATCTGAGACCCCCATCCCTACAATACCGCCCTCCCATTTGAGTAAAAAGCCATTTTGAATAGTTTAGTTTTGCATCATTTACAAAAAGCCAGGAGAGTAAGGGCTCTTCTGACTTACTCAGGCAGGTCATTCCACAGAATAGGGGCCACCAAAGAGAAAGCCCGTGTACGGGCTGCTGCTGACTTCACCCATGTGCAGGCTGGCACCTGCAAGAGACCCTGTTCAGATGAGCAAAGCTGCCGTGGAGGAACATAGGGAGGGAGATGGTCCCGTAGGTATGCCGGACCAAGGCCATGAAGAACTTTGTATGTAATAACTAATACCTTGAACTGAGCATGGTAACTGATGGGTAGCCAGTGGAGTGACTGTAGGATGGGAATGATGTTCATGCTTCGGCTCACTCCTGATAACAGTCAAGCTGCAGCATTTTGCACTAATTGGAGCCTCCTAGTTAACTTAGATGTGAGACCTATGTATAGAGTATTACAATAGTCAAGCCTTGATGTTACCATAGCATGGATTCAAGTGGCTAGGTCACCCGTATCAAGATAAGAAGCCATCTTCCAGGCTAGAATGAGGTTGTAGAAAGCATTTTTTGCCGCTATCTTAACTGGTTTTTCTAGTAATAATGCTGGATTCAGTATAACCCCTAGGCTCTTAACCGAGTCTGCAAGGGTCAGACGAACTCCATCGAAAGTGGGGAGTACAATGTCCTTAACAATCTCTGTCTTCCCAACAAGCATCACTTCAGTCTTGTCTGGATTCAATTTCAATTTGTTGTTTTTCAACCATTTCACCACAGCTGTCAGGTAGCGATCTAAGATTTCTACTGCATTCTGTGGGGACCTGGATAGCGAGATATAGAGTTGAATATCATCTGCATATTGATGACTTTCCACTCGATAGCTGCAAATGAGTTCCCCTAAAGGCTTTACGTAGCGGTTGAATAACATGAGAGATAAGATTGCGCTCTGCGGAACCCCACAAGATAGTTCCCATTTGGGAGATTGCTGATCTCCTATGGCAACCCTTTGAGTCTGCTCCAAGAGAAATGATTTAAACCAGTCCAGGGCACATTATTTGATGCCCACTTCTGTTTCTAAACACCTCAACAGGATGGCATGGTCTACTGTATCAAAGGCTACAGATCATCCACCAATGCTACTAGTGCTGTCTGTGTCCCATGCCCTGATCTGAAACCTGACTGGAAAGGGTACAGAGCTCTAGAGTTATCCAAGAAGGTCTGGAGTTGGTCAGCTACTGCTCTCTCAATCACTTTGCCCAGAAAGGGCATATTAGAGACTGGGCGATAGGTGGCCATATCATTTTGTTCTAGGGATGGTTTTTTAAGTAGCAGACAGATAACTGCCTGTTTGAGCCACTGGGGAAAGCTGCCCTGAGTTAGTGATTGATTTACAATAGACCTCAGTGGTTCACTTATGTAGTCCTTGCTTGATGTTAACAGCCAGGATGGGCAAGGATCGAGCGCACAAGTAGTGGCTTTCATAGACATCAAGATCCTGTTAAGATGTGTCATTGTGGTTGGTCCAAAGCAGTCCAAATGTAAGCTGAATGGTGTATTAAGCATTTCTTCTATCTCGTTTGCATTGTAGTTAGCATCTAGATGAGAGCGTATTTGTGCTATTTTATCTGTGAAAAGGTTAGCAAAGACCTCACAGCTAATTGTCTGTTCTTGGGACTATAAAGGTTCAGATTTAGGGGTTAGGAGGCGTCTGGATATCTTAAACAATTGGGATGGTTGTGAACTAGTCGACGCAAAAGTTGCCGAAAAATAATGTTTCTTTGCTGCTTTACAAAGTGTAAATGCTAATAAAATAGTAACATCATCTTCCCTTTGCATGTGGAGCTTTCCAAAAGTCCTTTGGCAGTTCTGGGAAAAAGAGGTAGTAGGAGGATTGGTTGGCATAAAAATTTATAGGCAGAGGAGTTCAGTAGGGCTAGAGGGGTTGTTGAGAAGGAAGGAGGGAGTGATAGGAATAGGAAAATCAAATGTGTGAGAAGTAAAGAATAGCGAAGAGAAAGGTGGGCCAAATATGGATAACGAGTGATATAATACAGTTGGCTCTTCCATGGGTGTGGTCCAGGAAAGATGTAATATTTGTACGTGCCTGATTGCCCTAGTTGACTATGCCCAAATTGATGGTGGGTAGTAACATAATATAGCAGTACACGCTAACTCCTAGTCATCTGGGGATAAAAGGATATGATTTGTTTATTTCATTTGTATCCTTTCTCCCCAGTGGAGACCCAGAGCAGCTTACATCATTCTTCTCTGTTTTACCCTCACAACAACTTTGTGAGGTAGGTTAGGCTGAGATTTTGTGTGGCTGGCACAAAGTCAGTGAGCAAGCTTCTACGGAAGAGTGGAGATTTGAACTTTGGTCTCCCTGATGTTAGTCCAACACTCTTAACTACTACACCATATTTGATATGTTTTGATTTTCATATATTGCTAGCTTTTGAAGCAGGCTTGGTGAAAGCTGTTGATGAACTAATTTACTGCCTATTTGTTTTGTGTCAATCTTCCTTAGTGTGTGTTTATAATTTTAAACGTTAACATTGTTTATTATGGGAGATGGGTTTTCGTTTAAGCCTTTGTTAGTGGAAATGAGTGCATTCTCAAGGGGTTCTTTACTTGGAACTAGTTTCATTATTTCTCTTTGGTTTGTCACTGTACCCATATTCTCATTCCATCCATATTGTTGAGGGATAGGGGTTGTGTTTCATATTCACTTTAGACCAGAATTCCAGAGGGACACCCATGTTAGTTGGACAGCAAAAAATAAGCAGGGATCTTGGGGTACCTTAAAGACGAAATTTATTCCCATGTAAGCTTTTGCAACCTGAAACCCACATCTTAAGATGTCATCATGAGTGAATTCTTACCATGTACTTGATGGCAGTGCTAGACTTCGTGTTCACAGAGTGGTCAGGTACATGTCTGAGAGAGACATGTTGGAATGGTACCTCAGCTGCCCTGGACTCATCTGATTGTTTGCAGATTATAAAGAAAACATCCTTTGCCTTGTTTTTTTTTACAATATAATTGGAGAAAAGGAAGGAAAACAGGTTTTAAAATAAAATGGTTTCCTTTTTTGTACTGTGCTTTCATTGTGTTTCAGCATCAAGAGTGCATTTATATTCCCATTAGGGTTCTCATTCCTTTTAGTTTTTAATTGTAGGTTATTTTACTTCTATACCATGAACGTGTGCCTGCCCATCTACTAACATACATGGGTATGTGTTTGCATACGCACACTATTTCTCCCCTTTAATCTTGATATATCTAACAAAGACCAGTGCCAAGGAAGCTCATGTCGCAATCGTCCAAGCGCTTTTTGTGGTTTTATTGCTTCAGATTATTATGTCTGTTCTTCTAGAACCCATAGTTCCACCTCCATCCTCGTGTCTGATGTTTCTATGCCCTTGGTTAGTTTCTGCTGCCGGTTCTGATTTCCAAAGCCTGTGTAACTCTGTTTCTGGAACTGTGGCTTCTTGTGCCCTTTCATCCTTCTGGCATCTTCCCACGTAGCAAGGGTAGTTCTCATTTAAATGCTGACGTGGGTGCTTATTGTAAACAAGATAAGTCAGGTCAACAGAGTTTGAAGGAATGGCTGAGGAAAACCGCTTCTTAACAATATGGGATGGCTCAGTATTCAAAGAACCTTTCTCAAGCCAAGTTACGCTTCATGATGGCTCAGGGTTCATTTTTTAGAATCTGTTTTCCCAATTTTCTCTTACCTGTTGGAGCTCAACCACTGGAGTGACATGGCTTGCAGTGCATAAGGGAGTGTGGAAGATGCTTCCATGCAAAGGATGGCACATCACGCTGTTTCTGCCTGTGATGCCAAAAGTTGTACATCTGGAGTTTTGATGATGGCAACTCTGCAGTGTTTGGCATTACGGCTGGATCTTCCAACAGTAATATGGAAGCGCTAAAAGAGAAATGAGAACCAGCAGCAATAGGATCTTCTGAGAAGAGCTGTGGTGGTAGAATAGCACTAGGATATCAGTACCGCAGCATGCTTTATTGTTGAGAAGACAGTGCTGTTTCTTGGTTGTTCTCACAAAAAGGGTTATTGTTTTGGTTGCTCTGTAAAGTGCCACACACATTACTTTAGCTTATAGAATTATTTGTAGACATCTCCCACAACTTCATGAGGAGGTAAAATTGAGAAGTGTCAGTCCACAGAAACTGAATTGATTCATTCTTTTATGATCGTAAGACAGGCAGTTTTGAAGTCCTAAAATCACATTCATCTGTAATAACTTTGTCATACACAAATTAAATCCAGTGTTTAAAAGGTATGCCTGTGCCTTCTACTGAGCCAGTCACCATTCTTGGAAAGTTTATCCAGCTTTAAAGAGTTTTAAATATGCCATCTGTTTTGCCTATTGCCTTTGGATATTTTTTTTTCCTTTGGGAGAGTGGAGAAGGATGATATCACCATCCACTGATTATTTTTCTTCAGACAAATATCCCAAATCAAATTTATTTACTTAGAAAACCCTACTAATGGCTACATGGCTCTGCTAGGCCAAAAGATTAATTTGTATTTGTCCCAGAAGCAATCACTGAGTAAAAGGTTTAATTGTTCCTTTACCCACTGCTGGGTTCCTTTCTTTGTTCTTCAGCATATCTGGGCAAGGGGGAGAACTAATCAAGCTGCTTGATTAGTTGCAACACTTTCCCCAAATAGATATAAGAGAGCACTAGACTGATTTGTTGTTCTGTCTACAGGCCTGATTACCTGTGTATTTTAAATCCTTGCCTGTATCTTCTTAGTGTGGTAACAACGAGAACTGCTTACAGAAGAGACTGTTACCAGAACTGCTATTTTAAGGGGAAATTAGCAAGCAGTTTGGCTTAAGTTAGTATGGATCTTTACCAGTGTATACCAGAGTCCGAACTTCCGGATTGCTCTCACAATAAAGAGGCGGCAACTCATCAATACAAAATGTGTTTACTAAAATGTTGCATAAGCCTACAATAACACAATCATACAAGAGACATACAAGGGCTAAGAAATAAAGATTAGAAAAATAGAGCCGTTTGCATTTGCACGTACCCACTAAAGATCGATGGAACGGGATGATACTTCACCTGATCACGGCGAGCAGCAGAGACGGTAGCAGCGAAGCGGGGCGATATTTAAGGCCTGCACCAGATATGCAGAGTAACAGTCGGGGTCGGGAGAGGAATGGCGCACGCCTCATGGCAGGCAGAGCCTGCTTAAGTACCCAAAAATGTACCCTGAGGTGGGGGCCTCCCAGGTGGTTCTCAGGAGGGGAAACAAAAGCTTAATGGTTCTACAACTATCGCTAATGGGCCACTTTAGTATCTGAATATATGACTGTGACACCTTGGGAAGAGGGGACAAAGGAGGGGAGGGAGTGCTGGGCGGGTTGATCGGATCTGTCAGGAAGCTGGAGTTGTCTTGATGGGATCCACCCCTGGAATGCAATGGCTGCATTGATATGTGTCCATTAGGTGTTCTGGACAGTTAGCACGTAGCCTTCATCTCAGGGCGGCTTCCAGCGATATGCTTATCAGGGCAAGGCTGGACTCCGTGAACGTGACAGGAGCCTGATCTTGGAATGGCAGCCTCAGAGCAAACTGTCCATGGCGACTCTCTGCTGCCTGAGAACATGGCTTCTCTTCCGGCACTCTTCGTGGGCTGGCTAGCAGGCTGCCCAGTGGCGGGAGCAGACTCAGTGACCGTCCTGCAAGGAGCTCCCCGTGGGAACTGACCAGGGGGTGCCTGGCCAGGCTTGCGGAGGGCCCTCCCAGATGGCACTGTGCTGCTAGCGGCATGGTTCTGGGCCCAGGTGGGGTTTGTGTCCAAGGAGGCAAAAAACAGGTGTTGGTGACACAGTCCATAACAGCAGAGAGCCAGGAGGCAGGCATGGGCAATGCTGCCCCTAACAGAGTTCTTGGCAGAGTCTTAGAACTGCAAGGCAGGAAGCTGACATAGTCCATAGCAGACTCCATAACAGGAGCGGGGGGGGGGGGGTCCCCACTGGTAACAAGACAGTAAAACATGTTTGATCCCTGCAGTGATTTTATAGCACACTGCAAAACTAATAATAATAATTGTGCTTATATCTCTCTTCTAGACAGATTAGTGCCTCACCCAGAGTGGTGAACAAGTTAGTGTTGTTATCCCCACAATACAGCTAGGGAGCTGGGGCTGAGAGGAGTGGCTTACCCAAAGCCACCTACTGAGCTCATGGCAGAAGTGGGATTCAAGCCAGTAGAGTGCTGATTCACAGCCAAACCACTTAACCACTGTGCTACAGCAGCTACTTTTAAATTAACTACTTTTAAATTGCCCTTCAAACACTCCCTGTGCTGAAAATGTAGAGACAAACTGTTCACTGTTACCATACCCATATTATATGTGGGGGCGGCCGGGGAGGGGGGTAAGCAGAGAGAGATTATGCCCAATTTGTGGGATGGTAGTAACACCAGAGAAGGAGAGAATTGCTTACCCCCTGTTACGACCATAATGCAGACTTACTTTGCAGTAACAACCATTCTGTTACGGTTTCCATGTTTCAGATAGAGGTTCAGATGGATTACAGAAAATATACAACTGTTTTCAGATAACTCTATTTGTTAATAGTGACTGTGTATGTAACAATCTTGCCCTAAGACCTTGTGGCCAGAAGCACAGAGATGGCACTAGTCATTATCTCCTGTGGATGTTTTGTGGAGGGCAAATGGGAAACATGCAATTGTGGGAGAAGCTCTGACTGCATAGTGAACACACTGGAGTGTATATGAACCCTGCCAACATCTACCAATCTTGGAGCAGTGTGCTGCCCTATGAGTGGCACACACCGGGCATCCTGATGGTCCCCTGATGTTGCGTGGCTACCACCTACATACAGAATGTCAGAAGATTGCTGGAGGTGGGGTGAAAAAAGCTGACTCCTTTATTCACAGGTAGTTAGAGGCATACCCATGTGGCCTCCAGAAGGCATATGTTTGATTCCCAGTAAGAGGGAGCTTGCTGTAATACAACACTTCCTTTTGCTTAGCAACAGGCTGTGCAGGAGAAGAACAGGAAGCATCGGCCAAACTAGACCCCATGCCTCCTGCACTCAGGAACAGTTTTCTAACTGGTCACCCAACTGGGTGCACAAGAATGAGAAATACCATAGGGCATTATGTACCCTCCAGCAGCTTTGCTGTTCACAGCAGCCATATGGAGCAGGACAGGGAAGAGTGCAGAGACAGGCAGTAGGCAGTGGAAAACTATGGTTGCCAACCCTGGCTTAGCAAATTCCTGGAGATCTGGAGGTGATGACTGGGGAGGAAGCTCAGCAGGGACTTGATGCCCTCCAAAGCTGCCATTTTCTCCAAGGGAATTGATCTCTGTGTCTGGAGATAAGTTGTAATTCCAGGAAAATTCTGGGCAAACCTGAGAGTTGGCAGCCCTAAGCATATGCAATACCCCTGGTTCTGTTGCCACATGTGGAGACCCCTGAATCAGGCTGGCTGAACTTCTGAGTCCGGCTGAAGTTTTGCCCCATTGAACGTTATTATGGGCTGCTCATGCCGATTGGCTGCCATTGTCATATCTTCTGGATACTCCGGTCTGTGTTGGAGATATGCCCATATAAGGCTTAGTTGCCATCCTAGGCCTTTAGAGCTGGGCTTAGGATGGGGCTCTAATGGTCCAGTCTTAAGCAGAGTTACATTCTTTTAAGCCCACTGACTTCAATGAACTTAGGAAGGTGTCATTCTGCTTCAGACTGCAATGCAAAGAACCAAAAATCTTTGCACAGTCATGTTGAAAACACAGTATAGCAAAAACTATCCACACAATTTTTTTTGGATTACAGCAACAGTAAATGTAGTTATTACCACTGCAGCCACCCAGCCCCAAAGCCAACACTCAGTTGACTGCCAGTGTGGTGTTCTCCATTCCCTTGCATCAACCACCTTATGATTTTATCCTTTCCAAAACTGTGACATTTTTAAAAAGGTTTATAGCTCCTTCAATATTAGCTTGATGTATTGCAACTAGGGATGTGCAGCAAAAATAAAAGGGGGACTGCCTTTAAAAGGATGCAACACGAAAATGCTCCCAGCTCTGCATGGGAATTAAATAGCCTGCCCAGTTCGACCCGCCTCATTACCTCAGTATACTAGTTGTCCCAAAACGGAGGCGGTCATACATAGTTGCACGTTGCGATACATTGCCGACAGCCCAGATGAAGGGCTGCTTCCATCGGATCAACGCTTCTGTGACTGCCCTTTGGCATTCGAACATTCCCGACTCCTCACAATTAAGACTATTACTGAGTAGCTTTTGTAAAAGCTGCATTGCAGGCGTGGCAACCTTTTCCTTAACTGTTATTTTTAATTCTTATGCTTTGTTAGAGTGTATGGCCTATGGGCTGCTAAGATGAATAAACTGAACTGAACTGAAGGGGGTTTATTTGGATCCAGATACTGGGAATACCATAAATATTCAGTAGTCCTGATATTCGGATCATATTCTCTATTCGCATCCAGTTTTATTTGGGAATCCCAAATCTATTCAGCCATTATTCCCTATGGAAGAAATATTTTGGGAACTGTAGGGTCTCTTTCAAGCAAATTCCACCAAAATTGTGCCTAGTCATTCCTGTCCACTGTTTATTCTTTATGGAAATTTAATTTTTTTAATAAAACAAGATACCAAAATGTAAATTATTAAAATAAAACCTATGAGTATTGAACAAGTACATGCTAATTTTTTTTAAACTCACTTAACATCTCTCAAATAAATCTAAGATTGATTTAAAACCAAATTTACTGTGAGATGCATTGAATTTTAAAATTGGCACACATCTAAATATATTTTTCTCACCTAGACCTTCATGAGATTTCTTTCAGCAAAATCCTATCTCCTTATCTGAGTGGCATCTTACACTAATTACACGAATTAATCTGTGCTATCTACTGAAGAATGAGCCCCGTGGTGCCGAGTGGTAAGCTGCAGTACTGCAGCCCAAGCTCTGATCATGACTTGAGTCTGATCCTGGCGGAAGCCGGGTTCAAGTAGCTGGCTCAAGGTTGACTCAGCCTTCCATCCTTCCGTGGTCGGTAAAATGAGTACCCAGTTTCCTGGGGGTAAAATGTAGATGACTGGGGAAGGCAATGGCATATCACCCCATAAAAAGTCTGCCAAGAAAACGTTGTGATGCCCATGGGTCAGTAATGACTCAGTGCTTGCACAAGGGACTACCTTTTCCTTATCTACTGAAGAATCTAAGATTTTTTACACATCACAACAATTTAAAAAACTGATTGTTTTTTAAATGTAGCTGATTATTAGATTATTAATCATGTGACATTTTGCCTAGCCAAAAATAATGTCATGTCCATGTGCAAGATAAACTATATAAATCATTAGAAGGTGAGAAGGTGAGCAGATCATGATGGGTCCATTCTAACAATTAAAGAACCATATCTGCTACTGTCCACTGCTTTCCATTAGATGTCAAAGATGAAAGGAACATTTGTAGTTATACACCTGTTAAAAAACTAATACACATATATAACTAGGGATAATGTGATCTAATTCATATTCCCATTACATCCTGATTGGCCAAATAAAGAGCTCATCTACTCATTGGTTACTCTCTCCTCCTCCCTCCTCTCTCACTCCCCCTCTTCTCCCTTGTGGGTAAAAAGCCGGGGTGGGGGTGGGGACAGGCTGGAGAAACAGCTAGCTAGCATTAAGCTGGTTGTAGCTGCATTTGCGGCTAAACCCAAATATATTCTAGATTCTCTAGTTTTATTTGTTATAAATACTGAATTGCACACCCTTAATTACAATTTAGAATTGATTCCCAGGGTCCAATCTTCCTGAAACTTGGGGGGCCTTCAGAGGACAGTCAGGAGTACATTTCCTGAATATTTGATGAAGCTTCCTTGAAAAACACCCTCCCCCCAACCACACAGGTAGATTTCCCCAAAGAAAATAATGGCCTAATCTGGAATTCTCTAATCTTGCCGAACCAGATTAGAGAATTTTACCTGGATTTTAGGGAACCTGGGTTTGTTTGTTTCCCTGAAACTCAGATCTGGATTTCCTGGAATTTTGGGGGGGTGCACACCCCTAAATGTCATCCCTCTGTAAAATGAATGCCATAACTATTTAATTTTTATTTTTAACTTGGGGGCAGGGGAAATTGTTTTTCTTTGTATACAATACTTTAAGCAATGTGTTTCAATTTACTGCAGAATGCATTTCTCAGCATTTCTTCCCAAAAAACTTTTAAGTCTTTTTTTTTTTTAATTAACCTTAAGAAAGGAAAACTGAAGAAATTACTGGGGAAATGTTTAGGGAAAGTCCAAGGCTTAGTGCCTGAAGAGGGTCCCAGATTCAATCCCTGGTATTGCCCATTGAAGGATCAGGTAGTAGATAAGAACTTATGCCTTAGACCCTGGAGAGTTGTTGCCAGTCAGAGTAGACATTACTGACCTTGATAGACCAATCAGTAAACAACAGATTCATTTTAAACAATGTGCTCACTCTACTGTTACATCATCCAGAATTCTGAGATGCTTGCTGAGCAGCAGAATGAATTTGAGTGCAGAACATATTCTATCTATACTTTCTTTGTATAGCAGGACCGGCAAACACTAGTTTTGCTAACTGCTATAATTCAGACTTTCTTCCCTTTGTAGCAATACTGAAGAATATTTTGATTTTTACTGAGGTGAGATTCATGAACAAAAGATTCCAGGAAAAGACCGATATTTTTGTGGGCCTTGCTTTTTTCTTTTTCTTCTTTTTTTTTTTTGAACAAAGTGCTTCTTGGTAGCCTTGTATGCTTTGAGGAGTAGATCACGGTCATCAACTGTGTGGCTCAATGCTGGGATGAAAAAAAGTTATAGTTAGTTCAACTCTTAGAATATCAGACTTCAAAAAATTCCAGGTTAGCCCATGTTTTAGATAAATGAATTTGATCTTTTTCTTTTATCCTTAGCTGAAAGTAGTAAGTTGAGTCAAGATAAATGCAGGATCAAGATGCATCATGGCCAACAGCATTTTCTCATGGATCCTCATTGAAGTTGCTGCTGTTTTAGTAAAAGAGAGAACACAACTTTGGTGTGCTGGGTTGATATCTTAGCCAGCTTCCATAAAAATTACCTCGCGTAAGCTATTCTGACTGAACTTATCTGTTGTTTAGCAAGCATTAATACCTCTGTAATAATTTCAAGGAATTCCTTTTTCTTATCAGCAATCTAAATGTCTTGATTTGAAGCAGCCATATCCTCACAAATTCTTGAGTTTGAGGATTTTTTTCATACATTTCACATGTAGAACAAACACCCTTTAGTTGGACAATCTATTACTGGCTTTTTAAAATGTCAGCTTTTTCGTGATTGCCAAATAATTGAATTCCTAAATCTTTGGCAAAGCTGCCATGCATTTCCCAATGACAAACTCCTTACTGAGTAACCATGCTGTGTCTCTTTCACAATCTAAAGTCACCAGACTTGTTTTGTAACATCTCCTGAAGACTCTTTCCCACTGAAGGCCTCCTGTTCCTCCTTATTTACTGTCATTATCTTTGTTCACGTCTTGATCTGCGGTTGTACATTTAACAAATTTGACCATTTAACAGCATTATCAGTAGTCATTCTGAAGATGTGCTTCACAAATATATATAAAACTAGTTAATACTTAAGGAATACTTGTTTGGGGTTTTCTGAAATATGTGTCTCAGAGATTTGCTTCATAGGATAATTTTCCCATTGTTATTCAGAAAATTCATTATTTTAAATCGAAATAATATATACAAACATATATGTGTTATTACATAAATTACTACTGCACATCTGCATTCCATGTATTTAATCCTATGCAGAATAAGGAAGCAGCAGACCACCTCTGAATGTCTCCTGCCTTGAAAATCCTACAGGGTCGTCATAAATCAGCTGTGACTTGCCCATACCAAAAAAGTCTTAATCTGTTTAAACGTCTTTTTCATTTTTACCGTCCAATCGCTCTTTTGAAGTACTATTTCTATTTTCTGATGTTTAGGAAATACAACATATGCCACTATTATTCATTTTTAAACAACAACAAAAACATTTTTTGAATTAGTTAAGCCTTATTAAGCACAGACAGTTCAGGGATACATTGAAAATTAATATCCAGGCTTGCTGATATTACTGTATTTTGGATTTTCCAAAACCTTTGAGTACGTATGCATTTCCACAACATATGGAAAAAATGGTGCAGTGTCACCACTACAAAACCAGCACCTTGCTTCATTTTCCAGATATATCCTGACTGTTCTTACAGGAGACCAGTGCCACTGTTTAACCATTTTTGTCTCATATAGGTATTTTTTATAATTGGTGTTTTGTAGGCAGTTTTACTTAAAACTGACGTATAAGAGATCACTGCACACACAAAAAAGAAAATGTGTGTCATCTCTCCAGACTTGAGGTAATTCTCAAAGTAAAAGTACAATAAAATAATAAATATACTACATATAATATACTACCTTAGTGGTGGTTTACTAGAATTTTAGTTGTCTGTATTACTTTCAAGATGAAGCTAATTAAAAAAAAATCCTTTTCCCCCGTCTATATTTGAAATGAGAGGTTGGTAATGGTTCTGATCATGTTCATTACTTTTTCTAAAGCCTCCCTGGATGGCTGGGCCAATTTCTCCCCCTTCGTTAACTGTAAGTGGGAGACAGAGATCAAAACAAGGCCCTAGCCATTTGGGAAGTCTTGCACAAAAGAACAATCAGATTAAACAGCATCACCTTTCAAAATAAGCTCTCTTTCTTCCTCTTCTCACAGTCTTCCTTCCTATTTAAATATATCCCATACTCACAACTCTTTAGAGCTATATTTTTTTCTTTCAAGAAGCCCACAAACTTAGGAAAAAGAGATAAGAATTTACCATTTAGATATGGCAAAATGGCAGCAAGGAGGGAACTACAGTGCCAAGGAAACATGGGACCTTTTAGCCCTCAATTTAGGAGTCCTTCACACTGAGGTCTTGTTGCTGGATAACAGTTTGTGAATGAGCAAGCCTTTACTTTGGCAGTAGAACTTCTAGTCCTAGGCCCTGCATATCAGTCTCTCCTACGTAGGGTTGCCTCAGGCTAGCAACCGATGGGAGAGTTTGGGGAGCAGGGACCTACCTGTCTAGCATCACCCAGTGCCATGATGTCACTTCTGTGTGGATGATACACCTGTAGGACTTGACGCCTGTATTCATACGAAAGGAGTTGCAGACACGTTCTTGAGAAAGCAGCCAAGCCCCTTCTCGGATGGTGTCTGGAATGATGAATTTCTCCAGCAAGAAAAAAATATATTATTGGACTAATTAATAGAACTATACTTAGTTAAGTATTACAATATGGATGATCCTAGGCTCTATGATTTTACAATTCAGTTACTTAATGAGGGACATGATAGATGTTTATAAAATTATGGTGTGAACAAGAGGATACGAGGAACTGTTTCTCCCTCTTCCATAATTCTAGAACTCATAGACGCACAATGAAGTTGAAAGGTAGACGTTTGGGAACAGACAAAAATCAAGTGCATCTGTACTAGGTTTGTGCACCCCCCCCCCCATTGGGAAATCCAGATTCAGTATACTGGAGTCCCCTCAAAGTTTGGAATTCTGGGAATACCAAACTAATTCTCTAATTCAGTTCAGCTATATCAGAGAAATTCAGTTTTATTTGGCCATTATTCCCTGTGGGGATATCATCTAGGGGCTATCCGATGTGCTGGGAAGGTCATTTTTCAAGCAGATTTGTAGGAAAGCTACTCCTGAGTGTCCTATAAATACTGCCCAATTTTCAGGTACATTGGATCCCGGAAGCCAATTCTATGGGCCCTGAAAGAAGGTGCCCTCAGCCACTCTCTATTCCCTGTTGAGAAAACTAAGTGTCCAGGGGGCTGGGGTGGCTTTTTTCAAGAAAAATCCACCAGATTTGGAGGGTACCTACTCATGACTGTCCTCTAAAGACCTCCCAAGTTTCAGGAAGATTGGACCCCAGGGGCCGATTCTATGGGTCCCTGCCCTGAACAAAATGCCCCCAGCCACTCCATTGTTTCCTATAGGGAAAAAAGTCAAAGCTGACTCCCACTGCAGAAACATACTGGGGCAAGGCTGATATGGCCAAGGCACACTCCAAAAACAAGCTCTTCCCAGAGAAAGCTCAACAGAAGCAAACTGAAGCAAAGGAATGCCTTGTACTTCTGGCTGCTTGGTTCTGTTCTGTGGTATTCCCCCACTGGATGAACTCAGTGCTTGGCTGCTGTGAAAGACACTGGTTCTGTTGGGCTAAGTTGCAACACTACCCCTTGCTTAAGTTTGGTTTGGATGGAATGAGCACAGTACTCTGGTGTAATGTTGGTCCCCTTGCTTCACTTGGGGGAGATTCCATTTCCATGCTTCAGTTTGGTTCTGTTAGGCTTTCTCTGGGATGAGCTTTCATTTGGAAATGTTCCTTGGCCATGGCAGCCTTGCCTCAGTGTGCTTCTGCAGTGGGAGTCTGCTTTGATTTTTTCTCCATAGAAAACAATAGAGTGGCTGGGGGCATCTTGTTCAGGGGTCCATAGAATTGGCCCCCAGTGTTACCCAAATAGAAGGTCCCCTTACTTGGTTGGGGGAATTATTGTTAAAGGAGTCAAAGCGAGTGGAGTTAACTGGGAATCTCCACCTATGCATACTAGGATTGTTCCCTTAGAGAACTCTCTAATATATCAGGCAGATGTTCAACAGGAAATGTTTTTTTTTATTAAAAGAAATAAAAGGCAATGGAAGAAGCACAAAATACATACAGCACACATAAGGCTAACTAAGAAAACAGTGAGGAAATGGGAGAGAGTAATTTGGGAAAGTCCTGAAGAAGGAGGGGTTTGTGGGAACAGCAGCAAAATGACCAGCATTTCACGGGGACAAGGATAAAGGACTCAGATATATCTGAGGGTGCATGAATGGGTCCAGAACACATTTATTGCAAGGGGTTTATGATATTCAGTATCTATAAACTGCCCTTGCAGTATGAGGAGGGGATCTGACTGCTAATACTGGGGTCGAATCATTCTGAAACTTGGAGGGTCTTTAGAGGACAGTCAGGAATAGGTACCCTCCAGATTTGGTGGAGTTTGCATGATAAATGACCCCCCCCCTCTCCTCACTGCAAAATAGGCAGAAACTGGTGTGTGTTCGCTGTTTCTTTCCAGGGAAACAGCAAAGGAACAGCCAAGCCTGGTTTATCAAGTTAATTTGGTGTCCTGAATTCAGAATACCAAATCTAATTAGGTATTCTTTAATTAGATCAAGAAAAACCAAATTTTGCTGAATCAGACAAAATTGGGGTGTTTCTCCTCCCCCAGATTCCAGAGCTGAACTGCACACCCCTAATGTTTACTCGGAACTGACTAATTTATGGAATTGGCTGCCATAGAGGATAGGGCACTAGTTTAACTAGCTTTATAAGGGGATTAGACACATTCATTGAGGAACAGATCCATCAGTGTGCTGTTCGCTACAATGAATAAATGGCATCTCTGTGTTCAGAGGCAGTAATTCTCTGAATACCAGCGCTGGGACGCAACACTAGGATGGACTTTACCCATATGCCTTGCTTTTATAGACTTTGTGTGTGGGGGAGCGTCAGATTAGCCGATGCTGAGCTAGAGGGACCGTTAGTCTGATCCAGCATCACTGTTCTTGTTTTTCTGCGTCTAGGTTGCATCTAGGAGGATCAGGAGTCCTGGAGTGGCGATGGTCCTTCAGAAATGCTGTTCCATACAGAACAAATGTTTGAATCCCGAGCCTAAATTTAATATAAATGGTGTATTGAGTCAATCCTTTCAAAGATGAGCATTTGAAGCCCCTTCCGTCTCTATGAGATTTCCTGTTTTTTCTGGCATCAAGTCTAAGAGGCGGAATGTCATAAAGATAGCTCTAACATTCTTGATTTTGAGCGTGGCTGTTTTGTGTGTGTATAGCAGGCTTAATTCTTTTTCATCTTTGTTCTTCGGTGCATCCCTACATTGGGAAAGGATGTTAAATTATTTATTCATAGTTTGATTTGCTGAGGATGCTTCTCAGTAATGCTTCTCAGTAATATGATGTAAACAAATAAAATTGAGTTGGAGAGATTCACCCTACCTCTTTATTGTGTGTAGCCTGGTAATCTTCCCAATGTGGGGATACACAGAAGAACGAAGATGAAAACAGGGTCGTACATACTTGTAATTATTGTTCATCTAGTTCTTCTGTGCAGACACACCTCCCTCACTCCTGTCCCACTGTGGAGCTCTAAAGAAGCTAATAAGTTTCTCCGCCTGCAGGCCGGCCTGCACACGAGTTGTCCCTGAGTTCCCATGAGTTTCTCAGTAAGATCCCGGATAATAGTCGATTTGCATAAAATTATAAATTTAATACCGATGAGGGTTTTGTCCCAAAATTATATGCATCATAGAATTGTGCTGTATAACATTTTAGGACCATTGTTAAGAAATGCTGATTTCTTTATTTCTTGAGGATGTAGAAAAACACATCCAAAGTCAGGCAGTACAATATCCACAGTTCTTTCAGTTGATCAAACATCCATTAGCATCAGTTAGTTGTTGGCACGAGAAAAAAAGACTGCTAAATTCATCTTCTTGCATTAAAGTAAAAATTGTCTGCCTCTGGTAAGAATTTATTTTTTACGTTAGTGAATATGAAAAGTAAATAAAATTCTAACCATATTTTATCTCTTTTTTTTTTGCCCCTAAATTTTAGAAAGGCGACTGCAAACCCAAAATAAAGTGAACGTTTCCCTTTTATGCCGCATGTGGATAACTGCACGAGGAGAGTTGAAACTGTTCTGTGTGAGCTTGCAAACCTGGTTTCTGCTACGCTTCAGACAGGATGAGCTAGCTAAGGAGGAGTTTCCTGTTCAGCAAAACTAGTGACAGCTGTCTTGTCTAAGTTGATTTTAAAACTGCATGTACATTTTCTGATGAAATGAAAGAAGTCGTGCTCTGGTCACCCAAGGAGGTTGCAGATTGGCTGTTGGAGAATGCTGTGCCAGAATACTGTGAACCATTGGAACATTACACTGGGCAGGACTTGATCAGTCTAACGAAGGAGGATTTTGAGAAGCCACCTTTGTCACGTGTATCTTCGGACAATGGCCAGCGCCTACTATACATGATAGAAACTTTAAAAATGGAGCACCACATCGAGGCACACAAAAATGGGCATGCCAATGGGCACTTGATTATCAGTACGGAGCCCCCCACTGGTGAAAATGGCTTCAGCGACAAAACCAAACTGAATGGGATGCCAAATGGTTATAGGAAGGAAATGATACAAATCCCTATGCCGGAGCCAGAGCGTTCCCAGTATCCCATGGAGTGGGGGAAGACTCTTCTAGCTTTCCTTTATGCACTTTGCTGCTTCACCTTAACCACAGTGACAATCTCAGTGGTCCATGAACGAGTGCCTTCCAAGGAGGTGGAGCCACCCCTACCGGATGCTTTTTTTGATTACTTTGACCGGGTGCAGTGGGCCTTTTCTATCTGTGAGATTAATGGCTTGATCCTTGTAGGGCTCTGGTTTCTCCAATGGCTGCTTTTAAAATACAAGTAAGTAAAACCTTTGAAAGCATATCGTTTGATTTTGTTTCATTTGGTCTTTGTCTACTATGGAATAATTTCATTTCGGTGTGTTGATTAAAAAACAGCACTTCCAGAAAACAGAACCAGCTTCATATTGATGTTAACCCTTATAAATGTAGTCCATGGTTATATTTGCAGAATGTGAAAAGCATTATGTAACAGTGTTTGCAGTAAAGCAAAATGCTGTATTGCCATAACCTGAATAGTGATTTGCCACTTACAAGAACTCCCAATATGTATGAATGTTTCCCCTTTTCACCATGCTGCTATAAACTTTGTCTGTAGAAACTTGCAGAAAATCCTCTAATTTAAAGGGGTGGATTGCTGTAGAAAGCTTCAACAGAAAGCAGTTTCAAAGCAGCTTCGTATGGTGACTGTAACATGTTCATCTAATTAAAATCAGTAATAGAATAGCTTCTCCAGACCCTGTCCAATGAAAACCAATTATCATAAAGTTTGAAAGAGTTGGAAAGTTTCTTTTTCTAGTAGAGTTGGTGGAAACTGATTTAAGTAGCAGTGTGTCAGAGGTTCTGTACATTATAACACAAACATAGTGCCTACAGTTTCTCAACTTTGCCCTCTTTAGCTTCTTACTGTATTAGGAAGTGTGACTCCTAATGTTTATCATTGTTGCTATTTTTAAAGTCTTAATAAAATGCCACTACTGTTACATTTCAGTACATTGAGACTGGATTCATTTCTGCTTTCCTTGTGTTTAGAAGATGATAGAATTGTGTACTGAGCATCAACAGGTAGTCCAAGAAACACCTAATTTTTAGCTCAATAATCTCATTCTTAAAGACCAATTTTTAAAGTTTAGCTTTGGACAACATGGCAATGTTCTATATCATCTGCTATATCATGTGCTATATCATCTTGGATACAAAGAAATGTGAGAGTTTTTTCATGACCCAAAGGAGCTTTGGACTTTTCTCAAACAGCAACCCTAGCTGGTTTTCAAGCATAGTTTGCAGTATGGTGTAGGCATGTATCAGGATTGGAGTCTGCAAAATAACACAATGAAAAATCTCACTGGGCATGAAAAGCCCTTCGGTAATCTCAAAGCAACTATTTACACCAGGGATGTACAAATGAAACAGTCACATGGGCAAATCAACCTTGATTGCATCTAAGCGGGCCATATTGTCAAGATAAATAGATCTCCACCCATGATGTCATCAGACCATGTGCTGTGAATTTCTGTGCTTGAGAGGATGGGGATTTGACATCACTTAGGCCTCAGACAAGATGAAGGTTACTGTCTGATTCTGTAAGATCAGTTGCAAACTGCAGAGTCGTGCAGCCTCATTTTTCCTTGGGATTGTGTAGGGAAGGAAGAAGGAAATTAACCTCTCTGTCTCTGCTAGGTTTTGCTGTTGGAAACTGGCTGTAGCATTCTAAAGGAGATGATGTGTGTGAGCCAACTGAAAAACAATAAAAACTAAGTAGAAGTTGAAGGGTTGAAAGGTTGATTTGCCCTGAGGCAAATTGAAACTAGACAGCCTGCAGTTTATATTTTGTGGATGAAATAAGATGTGAGAGCTTTGTCTTGTCCTTGTTGGTGAGAGCCAGGTGAACCGATTCCAGTAGTGGTGGGGCAGAATGCTCAGTCCATAAAATAAATTATCCCTTGTGTAGCATTTCCTTTTCCTGGAGGAATGAATGGCAGTCCTTTGCTTAATAAAGTGCAACTCATAGCAAGGATGGAAGTTGCCTTCTGTCCTGATGGCCCGTAGTTTGGGGGATAAAAATCAAAGTTTTGGTCATATCCAGTACTTTGTTCATTAGAATTCAGGGGGCTGTGAATTAACCTGCTGTTGCCTGCACCATTCTGCCTTGGGTTTTGTTCTGCGTCATGCAAAGACAGAATGTTGGGAGGTATCATTCCGATGGTTGGCATTCTGTTTTTTCAGCTGTCCTCTGTTTTTTTGCCTTGTCTTTTTTATCTCCATTAAATGGAAATAATGTGCATACATTTTTGTTCATTTTTAATGTTTTTAAGTACACTCAAATGTCATAATGTGCTGTACAACAGTGCATAGAGGACAAGTAGACCAGCATGTTTATTTTATAATAAAACCTCAAGCATTTCAAGTGATACCGTTTTTCCTGCTTTTTCCCTCAGGTCTATTATTGGCAGAAGATTTTTTTGTATAGTTGGCACGCTGTACCTGTATCGGTGTATTACAATGTACGTAACTACACTCCCAGTACCTGGCACGCATTTCAACTGTTCTCCAAAGGTAATTCGTTTCTCCTTCCTATCATTACTTAGTCCTCCCCCATCTTGCTTTCTCCATGGGTCTCAAGCATTTGGAACAGTTTAGCCAGTGTGACATGTACTGTTTGCCAAGGAAAATTGGCAGCTGTTACAGCAAAGCTAATCCATATCACTTGTTGCTCAGCCTTAGAGGGTGGTTAATGACTAAGCCCTATCCCATCTTCTTTTCCTGACTTTAGGGATTATCCTTTCGGTTTTCACTTGGAGAGCCGTTGTTTAGTTATGATAGCCGATTCAGTCCCATGCCCTCTCCAACCAGTGCTCAATGTATGAGGAAAAACTGAATGACATTTATATGGCCCACCAGAACTACCTTCCATTTTAGCCACACCTCCAGCCCCATGCTATTTTGGTTCCCAGAATGAAGACAGCGCTCTCCGTTTTGGTGCAGTCTTCTAGAAAGGACTGGAATCCAAGAATATCAGTGCCTCCCAGACACTTTACTCTTGTGTATCATGTTCCTTATGGTTCTAGTAAAATCAACAAGGTTCGGTTCCCTCTATTAATGTACAGATACAGTTTGGTGACCATATTTGCCCCATGTTGCCCATCAACGCACTCTCTTAGGTTTGTTAAGCACGCAGTCCAGAGGTTGGACTGGAAAGTGTTGAAACAGCCTGTGTCATTCAGGAAGGTCTGGAATAAAGCGGTATCACTATCTAATGATTTTTCCTTGAAAAGGAAGGTGAAAGATGGACTGCTGATTGTCTGGATTGTTTGTTAGAGTTTCTTTTAAAGAGTCACTCTGATAACTACTACCCTCAGTGGGGATTGGTATTTTCCTCTCTTGCAGCACCACATAGGCATTCCTCAGTCAGAACAAACAACAGATCCTGTATTTTCTTTTTGGCTTTCTCAAATGAGGACATAAGCTTAGTAGTAGTTCTACAAGCAAGGGCAACAAGGACTGGTGGTTGGCATCTCAGATACGGATTTTGTTCTGAGATGTTACAGACACAAGCAATTTTATCTTCATCTCTCAAACATAATGCAGTAGGCTGCCCATTGGAAAGGAATAGCTTAGGTCCCAACATTCTTATCACCAAATGTCAGATTCAGTCAGATTGTCTTTTACCACCTGCCCTCTTACTGTGTCTCCTCCCATTTCAATGTTCCCAACATTTTAGTAAATTAAGGGCACCACTAGATGATACCTTTCTGACTGAGCGTACATTCATTTAAATGTGTTCCCCACAGTCACACAGCAGCTGTAGGAAACTGATTCCTTTTTTTTTTTTAAAGAAGAGCCCAAACAGGCTGGGAATGGCACTATGAGGGGAGGAAAGGCTCCTGCCCTCCCCACAGTGCAGTTTTTTCTCATGAAAGCCACTTGGGAGGGAGTTATTTTGTCAATTCTGCAGATTCACATGGACAATCTGTGCACAGATTCTCCACATGGACCAGCAAAAAAACTCCCCCTGCATGGCTTTCATGAGAGAAAACTGTTGGAGAGGGGGGCAGGAGCCTTCCCTCCCCCTGTGGTGCTGCTCCAAGCCCATTGCGGGGGCTCCTTTTTTTTAAAAGAAGCAGTTGTCTGCAGCTGCTTTGTAATTAAGGGTTGCCAGCTCCAGGTTGGGAAATTCCTGGAGATTTGGGGGGCAGAGCCTGGGAAGGGTGGAGTTTGGGGAGGGACCTCAGTGGTGTATAATGCCATAGTGTCTACCTTCCAAAACAGCCATTTTCTCCAGGGGAACTGATCTGTATGGCCTGCAGATCAGTTGTAATTTGGGGAGATCTCCAGCTACCACCTGGAGGCTGGCAACTAACTGCAGGGAGCATGTTAAACTGACTGCATGCCCATGCAGAAAAGCATCATCTAGAAGCACCCTAAGAGGAATAGCAGTGCTGGACAGAGAGAATGCCGAGGAGCTACTATGTCGGTGGCCAAGGTCAGCTCACTATGCGTCTTGGGATCAGTGGAGAAATGCTGCATAGTTGTGACATTCAGTAGGATCCGTACTCAAGGGTGAGTCGTCCTTGCAAAACCACAGTCTGTTGCTTCTAGATATTGCCTGTCTTGAGCTATTGCTTGGTTCCCCACCCATTCCCCTCCATACACCCATAGTAAGAGATGGTGTGTGGGCAGTGAAAGACAGCAGGAGTTTCTTGTCTAGCCAGCCTGACTGCTTTTATGCAGTCTTAGTGCCTTCAGGGCTCAGCTGAGTATTTTCATTTGACAAGTTTAATTACTAGTAGAGTGAAATGATTTGTGAAGTCACTGTTCCTGTAGGTCAACTTCACTTACATTGCTGCTCTTGGTTTCATGTCTTCCTCTAATTCATGTCTTCCTCTAAATCACAGAAAAGTGATTGGCTCTGGAAAGCCTGTGTGTTCTTTACAACTAGAGGCATTCGAAGCCGTGCATAAATATGATATCATTGTCAAATTTCCTTAGGCTTCCAACAGCTGTTCTAGAAATTGTTCTACATTGTTTCCCATCATCCTTGAGGAAATGAATGGTGCTTGTAAACTGTTCTCAGTTATGGATGAATAGTCTCTAAGAATGTACAATGACCCCATTTAAATGACTCCTAGTCCTCCTTCCCACATTAATAAGTTGATTATTTAAAATCAGAGATCACCACTGCTCTCTTCTGTCAAACCACGTTTCAAATGGGAAGCAGGTGTGAATGTTTTAATTCCCTTGTATTTGCTGCTAGACAACTTCACAGAGTTGGCCATAAGCAGTCTCCTGTTCATTATCTAGCTTTGTGGCTGTAAAGGAACTTGTGCTAACAAATTGACAGCAGTATATATTGTTAACCTCAGAAAGCAAAATGAATCCAAGTACACTGTGAATCTTATTTTCCAATTTTCAGGCCAAATTTAAAATGTTTACAGGGTTAGTTCCTCATTTTCAAATGTATGGGAGCCAATGTTGCTGAATCTGTTGGGCATGCTAGCTTTCTGAAGCTCTCAATTAGGACTCCCATGCTCAAAGGATCGCTTCTCCCTGTATAGAGACCCTCTCATCTCATAAGGTTTCTGAACAGTTTCTGTTGCCTACTGTTTTTATTATTATTAGCTTCATTTATAGTCCTCCTTTCTCACTGGGACTCTAGGAGGATTACAAACATATTCAGTCAAAATTATTCAGTCAAAATATGATGAAAACCATTCGTTCTAATAGAGATTCCTGGTAAAACAGAAAAGGGCAGATTATAGGTCTGTGCTAGGTAGATTACAGGTCTGAGATGGAATTATTCAGTCAGTCATTGAGCGGGGTACAAAATACGATAATATAATTCTAGCCAAGACTAGTGGGTCATCAGACTGTTAAGAAATTCAATCTAACAGTAAAGTTTCTTAATAAAACAAAATAATGCAGCGGATCTCCTCTGCTCAACTTAGAGCCTTTTTGGTGGTGGTCCCACCAAAAACATCTTCCCCAAGACATCTACAAAACCCTTATCTTACAGACTTTCAGGAAAAATGATCAGTGCAAGTGCTTCTGAAACATCAGATGTGAATGCTGTATGTATGATGAAATATAGTTTCTTTTATGCTAATTTTATGGTGTTTTTAATTGCAGCTTTTATGATGATTTGTAGATGTTGCTTTGAGTGAACAGGAGAGCAGTATGAATCTTTTAATTTAAAAAACTGAATTGCAGTTCATCTCATCATCCCTACTAGCTCCTTTTCTGAAAACAGACTTTGTAATCTGATTTGTTTTATAGCAGTTATGTACATATGCAAGAAACTTAAATTGCTTGAATATGGACAATTAAATGGTTCTGTTCTTCAGAACATCCAATGAAATATGCTAAGTATTCTCAGGATCAAATGCAATTAGTGATACTTTGGAGCCACAGCAGTAAAATACCAGTGAAATATTTTGTGTGAATGCCATCGTGAATATTTGTGTCGGTATTAAGATCTGTAGACATAGTGACCCCCTTCTCTCTGTTTTGCATACATGTCCTGGATGAAGAGGTGGGGAAAATTCTTATTAAATGTTCTCACCATTCAAAACTGCATGAGTTAGCTAATACCTGAGAATATGAAATAAAATTTAAATTTCCATAATAGGTTGGAAAGTTGTCTGACTAATGAAATGAAGTTCAACAGACAAAATCACCAAGTTCTACATTTAGGCAAAAGAGAGAGAGAATAAAATCTGCAAGTATATCTGGCTTGGTACTAATACATGTGAGAAAGATCTCAGGGTTGCAGTTGGCCTCAAGCTGAGCATGAGTTGGTAGCGTGATTTATTGCAAGAAAGAAAGAAAAGATCTTGCCTAGTATCCAAGTCGCAAGATCTAGTGGTGCTGTGCTTTACGAAGGATATAAACAGACTGAAAATGTGTTAAATGGAGAATAGTGAAGATGGCAGAGGTCTGGAAAACCAGCCCTGAGTGAGAAAAAGTTTAAGGAACACTCCATGTTTAACCTGGAGGCACAGAGGAGGGCCATGATAGTATACTTCAGAGCTCTAGAGAGCTGTCACACAGATGTCTGCTATTCCAGAAGGCAAAACTAGGTCTAAGGAGTTTAAGTTACAGGAGGGTTCAGTAGAACACGAGGGGATATGTCTTAAATACAGCAATATGACAGTAGGACCAGTTACCTGGGAGGAGGCTTTCCCCGCACTGGAGATTTTCTAGCAAAGGCTGGACAGCCACCTGTTGGTAATGCTCTGATTTAAGATCTTCTGCACTGTGCAATGGGGTGGACCAGATGGGCCATAAGGCCCTTTCCTGTTCCATGATTCCAGTGTCTCGTTGATTTCACCAGAATATAATTAAACTTGCACTTCACATGCAAAGGAATTGGCAATTAAAAGTGCTTAGGCCATCCCTAAGTGAATGGTATTCAGAAAGAACAGTAAGTTTCCAGCCATTTCCTGCTATCCTGCATAAAGAGGATGCCAATTGCTGATTTTTGTTAAAAAAAAAAATAATTCCAACTAACTGGCCATCTGGCTGTTGATAGAAAGTTATGCTGCTGAACAAGTTGCTTGTTCCCTGACCGCTCATTATTTTTTATAACTCCATTTGGCAGTGATCCTTTTCCAGTTCATATCAAATGTGAAGAAATCTGAGATTCTATGGTAGATGTTTACAAGAGGGCTATAGTTTTGAAAAGAAAATTACTGTCTCATTTATTTAAGCACTGACCACTAGGATGCATCCAGTTACATGGTGTTTTAATACTAATAATCTGTTCCTTTATAATGTCATGTACTGAATAAATATAAACTCATTTTTATGGTTATAATCCTAACCCCAGTGCATCTTACTACAAAATAATGAGTGCTGAATTCTTTCTCTCCCCCCTCCCCCCCCTTCCATGTTCTGTTAGCTCCTTGGAGACTGGGAATCGCACATGAGGAGGATAATGAAGTTGCTTGCTGGAGGAGGGCTTTCTATCACAGGGGCCCACGATATGTGTGGTGACTACCTGTACAGCGGTCACACAGTTATGTTGACACTGACGTACTTATTTATCAGAGAGTGTAAGTTTCTGATCTTTCTTAATACCAAGATAGAAATGTATATTAGTCAATTTAATCTGAGATCACTCCCTCCCTGCTTACATACTTTAGGATATAAATATCCTAGCAAGGAAAGCTAATATAGAACCTCTGGATAACAGTGTTAATCTTTGCTTGATCTTCTATAAGAACAATAAAATGAATCCAAGGGTGCAAATCTTAACTAGGGTTTCTGTGGGCAGAAGGAACTTGGGCCAGTGGAAGAGGATCAGAAATGTGCGCAAAACATGATCCAAGCCAATATATATTAATCCTTCTCCCCCAGTCCCTGTAAATTATATCCCCCATCCTGTCAGTTTTGCCACATGTATTAGCAAATGTTTTATCTGGTGCTTCTATTTGGTGGGATTGAGCTTTGATCTTTTAAAATACCTTTTCTGAGAGAAAACAATTGTTAAAAATGAGTTTGACTGATAAAAATTGATAAATCAGTTTTTGCATCAAAAGTAAATATTAGTAAGTCAGTGGGAAGTTTGTGTTCAGAGAGGCGGAAGCAGCTTTTTAAATGTCACTGGATATGACAGTACATCTGAAGAATTGGCCAGCTTCAAATCCTAAGATACACTTTGCTGTTTGATCCGAAAAGCCAATTTTAAATGATTTTGTTTAACAACTTGGTTGTCATTGTCTGAACTTGCTTGTTAAAATGCCAGTCATGAATTAGCTTCATGTTAATTTGGTTCACGATTGTATTTTAAAGATGAGCTCTTTCAGATTCAGTGTTGTATCAGCTGTAACGAATGTATTATTCTTAAATTGCATGAAACGTCATTCTTGTGGGTTTCCTATTTGCAGTCATGATACTTGGTCAACCTTCCTTCTGTGGAGGAGGATGAACGAGATTTAAGAGATTTTTCCCCCTTGGTTTCAGATTCACCTCGGCGACTCTGGTGGTATCACTGGATTTGCTGGATTCTCAGCATAGTTGGGATGTTCTGTATTCTCTTGGCTCATGATCACTACACTGTGGATGTGGTGGTGGCTTACTACATCACTACAAGACTTTTCTGGTGGTATCACACAATGGCCAATCAACAAGTGAGTCCTTTCTTTCCTGCCTTTGCCATACCGATCACTGAGTTAATGTACTGGCTTAGGCTGACCCATTCCTATACATTGTGATCAGTGGTGTGTGTGTGTGTGTGGGGGGGATTTACCTATGTTGGGGTTTTCCCTGGGAAATTTTTGCCCTACATATGTAAACATAGTCTCAATTTATTTATAGTTATCTGCACGTTTGTGCTGCATATCAATCATGTCAGAATAAATGTGGGATACAAAGCATGGACAAATTCCAGTGCTGGTAGATGTTCCTGGCTTTATGTGGTATATTTTTGTTAACATTATTTAAATTTTGCTAGCATTATTTAATTTGAAAAGTTTCTGGAAATTTTCCAAATCGCTTTTTCTCAGAAAACCCACATCACTGATTGGGATAACTTTTTTTGTTCAGAAATAGTTTCTTTTCTGTGTCTTCATTTCCTCTACATCCACTTATGTAATGAATAGGAAAGAAAAGGTAAAGACTTTTCCAAAAATGAAGGCCTCCATGTACTATTAAAAGTACAACAGACATGATTGTGTTGCGTTACTTGGAAGTATGTAACTTGAGGTTTGGGGGGCGGGGGCACTGTAATTTGAAGAGTAAGTTTCTATGTATGAATTTATGACTTTGGGAAGTTACTGGCAGTGAAATCATTGGACTTAGACAGGAGTAACTCTTCTTAGGATTGCACTGTAAGTCATTACTATTTTAACTGACAGTTCCCTGGCAAGAGCTTCACGAGTTGGATGAATGACATGTTTACTTGCTGTGCCAGCATCTTGGGATTCCAGTAGCATATGCTATATCTACTCAATATGTTTGTTCTTGAAATCTTTTAAAACTTTAATTGTGTTTAGAGAGAGGGAACTGATTCACTTTTTGTTAGTTCTGTGTGACTACAAAGGTAAGCTTGTTCTTAATGCTAAGTTAGAACTTCTTGCTCTGGGATACAAAAGCTGGAAAGAGGATGAGGGAATCAGTTCTGCATTCTTTCCCAACACTTCTGGCATGTCATTGGGGGAAGTAGAACCCCTTTGTGGAAAGATGCATGAACAGTAGTTACTTCAGGATCAATCACATCCATTTTTTCCAACTATAATATATTGAAGAATAGATCTAATTACTATTCAAGGATTGTTTCTTTGAGTTTTTTTTAAAAAAATACTTCTTTGCAGGTGCTAAAAGAAGCTTCCCAGACAAACCTTCTTGCACAGGTGTGGTGGTACAGGCCCTTCCAGTACTTTGAAAAGAATGTTCGAGGCATTGTACCCCGCTCTTATCAATGGCCATTTCCCTGGCCAACATTACATCTGGGTAGACAACCGAAGTACAGCAGACTGGTGAACGGCACATAACAGCTACTCCATGGGAAATTGCAAAAGAACTGTCCCAAAGTGCTAAGAACTCCCTGAGAGAAGATGCCATACAAATTGAACTTCTCCCTCTCCTGTAACCTTTTAACAATTACCTTGACTTTAATCTATTCTCTTACCTGGTAAGCACTGTGATCTTTTTTTCTCTCCAAAGGATCTGCGATGGACAACTATAAAAGAAATGGTAACTTCTCATGCACTGTACACATTTATTGTTAATAGATTTTGGATTTGCATTGCTCATCACCATGTTTCTTTGTATATGATGCAGCAGCATAAACAAAAAAGAAAGGCTTTTATATCATAAGTTCTGGTCTTTCCAGTCTCGTCTGGGAATAAAGCGTATTATTTTCTTGGGAAAACATAATTTTCATATCTCTTGCCCCAAAGATTGGGCTGTAAGCCATTTTCTAGCTAATGTCTATATGAAGGTTTCTAAATACCTGACTGGGATAATAACACAGGAATCTTTCTACCTGTTTTGCCGAAATTACGAATGATAGACACAGAAAGGTTTGGTAAACTTTGATTTTGTAAATCTGCAAGTGACAGTGTCAAAAAGTGCAAAAAAAAATTATTCTGTTGTAAAGTGATTTTCTAAGTATTTCCTAACTTTATTTTTCAAAATGATATGCGTAAAAATAAAATCTAAAAAGATTTTTACATGTAAGAGAAAAGAGTTAAAATAAAAAAAATGCTTCTTGGGAGAGAGATTTGTCTGTTTCTAGTGCCTTTCTTGTCTTGATTGTATGGTCAGTAGGCAGTCTTCAGAATTTTTTATTTAAAATAAAATGTTCCATGAAACCAAGGTGTTATATGTATTGTACACATTACTACATTTTGATTTTATATCTAAATTGACCTGGAAATCAGCTTGTAATGTTGAAAGACCGAGTCTGAACGGAAAACCAAATATGATCAAGTCTTCACACTTTTTTGGTGGGTTGAAGTGAAATATGCTTCTTAAATTATTTTATTGTCTACTCCATACATGAATTTTTACTATAGCAAGAAAACAGCCATGAATTCCTTCTTACGAGATTTATTTTTTCCTCCAAATGATCAGCAAATCAGAAATCAAATAATATAGTCTCATCCCTGAATGAAAATATTGTTGAAAAACAATTGATTTCTTGAAAACAGAATTGTGCAGAAACTGCATGTAACTCTAAAATTTCAATCCTGCCATACATATTTTGTTTGGGGGAAAGTATTCTATCCTATAATTGCCAATGTGCAGAACAAAATAGTTTTTTAAGAATGAAGAAGCATATATATATCTATATATATATAAATATATATATATATCCATTCTGTATTTTATGTGAAGCAGAGTTATCTTCTGTAGGGTTTTTTGTGTGTTCCAAACAAGGTGAAATTTGTATTGTAAAACAATAATGGTGAAGGAAAATAAAAGCAGCTTTTAAACAATTCTTCTCCTTGTAACCATTGTTTATTGTCTTAACCATTACTGAATATCTTCAGCCCATTTATATTCTGACCATTCCAGTTGGACCTGCTCTAGTTTCTATGAATTTTGTAGCATATGTGGAGTTTCCTGGTAATCCAGGAAAGGGTATAGCTTTGGAGATAGATTTACATCTGATGTCATACACTGTTAGCCTTCATAGTTGATAGGGAATACCACTGGCTAGATAATCTTGACTTCTTTAAGGCTCACTCATGCTACTGGTCAGCACTTAAGGGTTTAGTACTCTGATTCTAAACACATTTGGGGTGAGACATGTTCTATTAGTCACAGTCAGCCTACCTTGAAACAAACTACTTAAGACAACAGATTCTCTAGGAGATACTGTGTTCTTACCTCCAAATGATGTCTTTCTGTGTTATTTCAGGCCTGTGGAATTAGCATACAAGGAGAAACAGTGAGAGGAGGTAACTAACGGGATCTCCACCTATGTATACAAGGATTGTTCCCTTAGAGGACTCGCTGAAAGAACCAGGCGGGTGTTCAACAGGAGCAGTTTTTATTACAGGGCAGCAAAAGGAAACACAAGAAATCACACAGCATACACACAGAGCTAACTAGAAAACAGAGGAAAATGGAAAGTGTAATTGAGATGGGGTGATATTTATGAGTCCTGGAGAGAGAATAATGTCCATGGAAGTAGCAGCGAGGATGGCCAGCATCTCACGGAAGGGAAAGAGAGAGCTCAGACATAACCTGAGGGTGTGTGGAAGGATCCAGAATACCCATGGAGCACATGTCTGAGAGCCCAATTTTACTGCAGAATGTACCCTGGGGCAAAACCGCCATCTTGCTCCCAAAGACAATGCCTTGATTGCTGTCTCCGGAGGTGAGACAATAAAATGGGAAAGGCTCAATTGAGTATACTTGGGAGGTGGAATTATCAGTAAAAACAGTGATTGATGATCCACTATTGTTGGATAGGAAGAGTTATCAGGTTAGGGAACAGGATGAGCGTACTTCCCTAAGACACGTAACATGGAAAGATGTATGAGAGTGAGATGGATAGGAGATAACTAGTTGCCACTGGAGGAAGAAATGAGTAGCAAATGGCAAGTAAGAGACTTAAAAATGTATTCTGTGAAAGTACATGGAAAATGTTCTTCCACATGTGCCCTTTGTAATGAAACATGTATAATCCCAGGTGTGCTTCTACTGAAAACTTCCTTTTGCTGAAATTCATGGGTGTGTATAGGCATAGCTTGGGTTGAAACTAGGGTTGCCAGCTCCAGGTTGGGAAATTCATGGAGATTTTGAGGATGGAGCCTGGAAAGGGTGGAATTTGGGTACGGGAGGAACCTCATCTAAGTATTATGCCATAGAGTCCACCCCCCAAAGCAACCATTTTCTCCAGGGGAGCTGATCTCTGTGATCTAGAAATCAGTTGTAATTTTTGGAGATCTCCAACTACCACCAGGAGGTTGGTAACCCTAGTTGGAATTCATTAAAAAAGACATGACTTGAACAAATGCCATTTATTGAAACAAAATGTATTGTTGGCTTGGATTAGTGTCAACTATGTAGTTTTGTTACAAGATTTGACTGAGGAAATTTGGCATCAGCATTAGAGATGTATAACATAGGAATCCAGCAAAACCTTTTGAAGTTGAACTGCCCCTTGGAGCCCCCTGGTGGCTTTTCACAGGAACCTTTCCTATCCTGATAACTGTACTGTGTTGAACTTAATATTGAAAGTTAGTCTTTAAAAATTGCATGTAGTGTTCTATTTCTCTGTGCTGTGCTGGAAGACACTCAGAATTCTCTGGGATTTAGTTTTGGTTTACATTCTTCAGTGTTCAAGGACTAGTCAAGTGGAAAAATGGACAAAGACTGGAGGTAGGAAAAGACGCTAGTTCATTGATCAATAAAGCCAGAGTGGTGTAGTAGTTGAGAAGTATCTGGGTGACCCAGTTTCAAATGCCTAATCTACCATGAAACCCACTGATTGACCTGGGCAGACATTCTCTTTCAGACTTACCTCCTAGGATAGTTGGGAGGATAAAACGAAGGAGGCAAAAGCAATAGTCTGGAAGAAAGGATGGGGCAACAGTATACCAAAGAAACAGTGGGATTTGAGTCCAGTGGCACTTTAGAGACCAATGAGATTTTCAGACAAGCTTTTGAGAGTCAGGGCTCCCTTCTTCAGACACCTGAAGCTGTACCTTAAAAGACCAGAAAAAACTTGAATATCAGTGATGAACATTTTTATAAGATTAGGTAGGTCAATGGACTAGAATACTTTAAAATCTGACTTTGTTGCATAATAGTCAAAACAGCAGGTTTCATTTATTTAGGCCTCTCATTTTTTCCCAGTGGGGACTAAGCAACTTACATCATTCTTGCCTCCGTTTTATCCTCACAACAACCCTGTGAGGTTGATTTAGGCTGAGAGTGTGACTGGCCAAAGGTCACCCAGCAAGCTTCCTTGGCAGAATGGGGATTCTAACCCGAGTCTCCCAGATCCTGATCTGTCTCTGTAGCAACTACACCACACAGGTGTCACAATTTGAGTCTATTGGCACTTTGGAGACAAGTGTAAGCTTTTGAGAGTCAGAGAAGGGAGCTCTGACTCTCGAAAGCTTACACTCTTGAAAATCTTGTTTGTCTCTAAGGTGCCCCTGGACTCAAATCCTGCTGTTCTACTGCAGATCAACATGGCTGCCTACCTAAACTAACAACACTGGTGTAATGTTCTTTATTATGGTTGTATTTAAATTAATGTATTAAAGTACATGATCATTATTTTACCGCTAGCAAGATTGCCCTGGCATTTGATGGAGGGAGGAAAGGGAAGGGACAGAGACTTCCAGTCCTTTCCTGACTCCTCTACAAGCCGAATCTTGCTTGAAGAAGCTGGTCTTGCCCTGGGCCAAGCAGCTCTAGAAATGAAGGTCAGTTTTTCTCTTGCAAAGCTTGAACAGGCACAGGTTAGATACCTGATCCCCTTCTTGGAAGATCCCTCTCAGTGAAGGCCAAGCCTCCCAGGGGGAAGGGCAAAGGTGGATTTTAAGTACAAGCCAAGTAAGTTACAGCTTGTGACTTCAGATTATGATGGGCCTCTAAATAGAAAAATATACTACATTTCATTCTAAGAATAATACTCATTTTTTTTTGCAGAGGAGTTAGCCATGTTAGTCTGTAGTAGCAAAATCAAAAAGAGTCCAGTAGCACCTTTAAGACTAACCAACTTTATTGTAGCATACGCTTTCGAGAATCACAGTTCTCTTTGTCAGATGCATGCATCTGACGAAGAGAACTGTGATTCTCGAAAGCTTATGCTACAATAAAGTTGGTTAGTCTTAAAGGTGCTACTGGACTCTTTTTGATTTTACTCATTTTTTGTAATACTGTGGGGCCTCTTGACTTTGCCATACCTTAGGGCCTCAGTATGTCTTTATCTGGCCCTGGGGGAAGGGTACAGTGTTTGGTTTTACTGCAGCCAAAGGTAGTTCTTTAATTTTCCCTACATTGTGCAGGACAACATGAGGGACAATAAAAATCAATTTTCAGTAAAATATGGCAGTGACAAATTGAAAGGAGGGTAAGTAAGGTCAGGAAGAAGGTTTTTTTAAAAAAAAATTGAAATTTTAAAGTGAAATTATTGACAGTAAACGGAAACATGACTGGATCTAATTATATGGCATGTGTATTATTGATGGGATCCCAATAATAAACAATACTTCAGCAGAAGCGTGCAGCTAGAGATTGTTTCCTACAGCTCAATGTACAAAATGTTCCAGTATCAATGAAAATGCAAAACACATACTTTAAAAAAATCAGCATTTCCACGGGAGAATAAAATGTCAATGTATTATTCATTGCAAATAACCCTGACACAGCATTAACAGACTTCTGGTTATAAGGCAAACAAAAGTAAATCCATCAAAATTCAACCGAAGGTAACCAAAATAGCACTTCAGCCCCCTGTGAACATGGGAAGATGTAACAAGTTGGTACTCTTGAGTGGACAATTCTCAAAACATTCTACAGGCTTTTTAATTAGCTTGAAAAATCAGTCATGTTCTACATAATGCTGAAATTGTCAGCTAGAGAATAAACGTGAAGGGAAGACAGCTGAATAACAAAAAGAAAAATATATCTTTTCTAAATAATGATGAATGTTAAAAAGCTCATGTGATAGCACAAACACATTGTGTTTTATTTATGTGTTTGATAAGCAAGGCTTGTTGCCCAATCAAAGAGTTCTCAACTAATTATTTAGTTAAGACTTTTTTTAAAAAGTGTAACTTGTTTTTGATGTTGGTGCCATCTTCAATGAGGCAATCTTCTTTATGGACAATGGGAAAGATTGCCCATCTTGCGCAGCAGGAAACCTTACTGTGTTGGACGCACATTTTAGAAGACGGAGACCCTGCCACCCCCATCCTCCACCAACATTGATGCAAATCAGAACTGGTCTTACTGAACTGGCATTCCAGAACTCTGGTTGGCAAAATCTGGAATTTCCCAGCAATGAATGTCCTATATACTGTTGTTTACGGCTACATTTTTCAATAAATGAGTCTGTTTTAGAAAATGTAGCAACAGAGAATGTTGATAAGCAACTCGATTTTCAGCAGTGCATATATCAAAATCCAACTGTTTACCCTTAGCTTTAACTTTCACCAAAAATGACAGGGAAATGTCAGAGCCTTGTATTCAAACCAAGGATTAACCTGTCAGAACAGACTACCCCTGCGTCTGTCCAGCTTCACAATTTTAAAATTGTTTTTATTGTTGTGATTTTGTAAGCTGCTTTGAGAGTTATCAGTAGAGGAAAAGTGAGACACATGATGGGTTGGATCATGTCAGCTTATTTTGACTCACCCAAGAAAGCTCTGAAGGAGATCATAGCCCACCCATTCATACAAAAAGCCATGTGGGGGGGAGCTATAGTGAGGGAGGGAAACGGGTGAAATCACCCTTCCTCCTCTTTGCATCAGTACTGTTTGTAGCAGCATCCAGGACAGGGGAAGTAAAGGGCTACATTTTGGAACTGTATATTTAAACTGTTTGCAGGAATTCTTATATTCTTAAATGTCTCTAAGTACTTTAGTGCTTTGCCTGTGTGCGTGTGTGGGTACATACTTACACATACAGGCAGAGCCTGAAAGTACTTGCAGACTCTTAAGAATATCAGATTTCCTGCAAACACTTAAGCTGTAATTGTACAGTACTAATATATGCACTCATACACATATAACGCCCCCACCCGTACCTGGATTGGAAGGCACTGGAACATGGCTATAAAAAGTTGTTGTGTCTCAAAGACGGAGGAGAGTAGGTTGGCGGAGAAATGGAACCTCTAAACTTTTGCAAAATGTTTGGGGAGTATTCAGTTATCTTTGTTATCTCAATAACAATAAGCTAGGCCACCACTGTTATCTTCATACTGCAGAAGGGAGCTGAGAGAAGGAGGCTTGTTTAAGACCATCAAGTGATTTAGGTCTTTTCTGCACGCAGCTTTTTCATTGGTTCTGTCCCCATACAGCATTGATTTCCTCTCCAGAGTTCTGCACGCAAGGTCAAAATATCTCAATCATTCTCCAAACTGCTTCACAGACTTTTTTGCATTCCGCACAGAGAAACTCTGCATCTGCCACAATCATTTTAAAGCTTTTCTTCCTGCATACATACCCCAAAGTTTATCCAGCTAAGTCAAACCAAGGCTTTTCTGAAGCGCAGAAAGCTTTATTTGGTATTAGGCTCTCTGACACATATTAATGGGAGCAGTGGCAGTACAGGAGAACTAGGGAAAGAAGGGGAAACTTCTTCAAACCATGTAACTGATCAGTGGGAAAAATCGGCTCGGAGTGGTTTGCAGGGGAGGTCACCCCCCCCCCACTTAATAGCCGAAAAGCTAAGAAAATCCTGTTTCGAGCAGCTGGGACTGTACTGAAGACCATAGATCAAAACAGGGTTGCACTTACCTTTAACTGTTGTTCATCTAGGCACTGCATTTTACCCTCCCCTTTAATCCCATGCATCCTGAATGGTTGAACAGCAGCCAATCAGATTTTTTCCTGAATTTTTAAAAAAAATTAATAGCAATGTTACAATGTTGGTGCCTTAGAGGAAAAAAAGGAAAACCTCCCAGCAACCTGGGGAATGCTGCAATATGGCTAACATAAAAACTCTGCAGACTGCTCTGAATCCCATTTGATATTTTAAAGTTCATCTGTGGTCTTCAGTGCAGTCCCACCTGTGCTTCCTGAACTTTTTAGCCCATTCTTTTTTGGAATTTTTTTAAAAAAATATTGAACAGCAAGGTAGCAATGTTGCGATGTTGGTGCCATTAAGACGTTTGTAAGTTTCCTCAGGGATCAACTGGGGAAATTGACGAGTTCTCAAATCTGCTACAGAAATGGGGCATTTTCTAGTGCAGACACCACTTTGGTTCTACTCCCTCAAAGTGTAGAATTAAAGAATCGAAGCAGTATGGGGCCAGAACCGATGAATAAAGTGGATCCAATCCTCATGGGCTGAATACGCAGGATGCCTAATGTAAAGTCCACCATACAGAAGAGGCCTTAATGGCAGAGACCTGAACGCAGGGAATTCCTGGTTCAAAATTTAGCTAATACAATAGTTATTTTATGTATACCCAGCTCTTCTCCCCAGGGCAGATACAAAGCAACTTATCGCATCATCCTCCCCTCCTGTATCCTCACAATAAGCATTGTGTGAAGCAGGTTAGCTTGAGAGCCTGTGATGGACCCAAAGTCACCAAGTGAGTGTCTTTGGCAGAGTGGGGATTCAAACCCTGTTCATCCAGCGCCTAGATGTGACACTTCAATCACTGTGCAGCACTGGCTTTCACTCAATAGCGTTCACATTCACATATCCTTGGATATGGCCCCCACTTAAGTTCTGTACATTTTCCAGTAGAGTGGGAACCTAGAGAGAACTGTATTCTGGAAAGGAACCTATGCCTAACTTCTTGCTTAGGCACACAAGTGTCCAAATCCCTTTTTGTAGTTTCTATTTGTTTCAATGAGTGATACTGAAATGTAGAAGAGCCAGTTTGGTGTAGTGGTTAAGAGCATGGGACTCTAATCTGCAGAACCGGGTTTGATTCCCCACTCCTTCACTTGAAGCCAGCAGGGTGACCTTGGGTCAGTCACAGCTCTTTCAGAGCTCTCTCCCCCCCCTCACAGGGTGATTGTTGTGAGGATAGTAATAACATACTTTGTAAACTGCTCTGAGTGGGTGTTAAGTAGTCCTGAAGGATGGTATATAAATCAAACGTTGTTGTTGTTATAGGAGAAGTCTGAGCCCCCCTGACTGTGGGTAGACTCTCATGGAAAATCTCATGGAAAACAGAAAGGATTTTCATCTGTGGGACAGGACTTATTTGCCTATTCCTCCCGGTGAACAGAAGACCTGTAGGAGCAGCATGAAGGAGGAGCCAGAAATCTTCAGTGGAAGGGGAAACTGGAATATGTCTCCCCTTTCCATTAGCAAAAATTATCCATGGCAGCCAACTCTTATTTAATTCCTTTTGGCATCTAGTCTCCCAAGTAGACTGTGGGGGTAAAGAAAACCAGATCCCAATTTAGAAGGAGGCACATGATTTCCTTGTGTGAAACAGCATCTGATTAATGGGGGCATTTTTTCAATTGCTTGGCATTGTCTTTGATTGATTAATTTTATTAATTAAACATTGCTGCACTAATAATAGTGTAGGAAGAAAAAGAGCATTCTGGTATAAAACCACTTGCAGCATAGCTGAGGTTTGCTTGAATATGTTGAGTCTCTTGGCATTTTTCATATAAGAGAAGAGTTAAAAGAATGCAATTTTGAATTCTATGCAGCATCATGCAACTTAGGCCAAAGTGCTCTTTGAACAGCAGCAAAGAGTCTGTTCTCCGGATTCTGAAGTTATACATTAAAACAATTGAGCCTTGCAATGTAGTATCTGTCTGACTGTATAAATTTTTATTCCAAACTGATCACACTTTCCTTGCAGAAGAGAAAATAAGCCAACACTTCTGGAAATTGGCAAGAACAGTATAACGATGCCTCTTGAGACACTAGGTGAGCAATTCCTCCAAGACTGTCTGAATTTCAAACAAGACACTGCTGTGATTTTAATAAGGGTGTTATATAGAAAATCCCAAGAGGTGCTTGTATCCTGTCATGCCATGATAACCATCCATTGCATATCTCTTTGCAGGTTTTTGGCTCTGCACATTTATACCCCTCATTTCCATGGAAAGCCATATAGACTTGTCATAATGTACAAGTTCTTCCAGCCTCTTTCTTCTGCCAAAGGTTTCTTCTTTTGTTGCATGTCTTTGGACCTTTTCACTTTTTGATTCTTAGTTTTGGAATAATGTGCTTGCTATTATACATTTATCTCTCTCTGTCCCAGTTTTCAAGCAGCATTTAAACACAGTACAAGAGAGATGCAAGAATTCAGAAACAGGCGTGTGCATACAACAAGATCATAGGTGAGACCTGATCAGTAGCCAGTGCTGAACTTATAAAAACAGATTGACTTATTAGAGGATGATTGTATTGCTTCATCTCAGCACACAAGAGGAGCAGTGAATACAACAAGATCATATGGGAGACCTGACCACCAGCCAGTGGGGGAACTTGCCACCCTATTAAACTGATAAGAACAGATTGACTTAACTCCGTCTCAAAGAGACAGTAGCTAATGTTTGCATCGCCTCTTCTCAACGCAATCGAGAGGAAGTGTATATTTCAAAGATCATATGTGCAACCTGGCCACCAGCCAATGGGGGACATGCTGTCCTATTAAACTGATCATAGCCAAAAGGCTGGGAAATGAAAAAAGGGACAGGTTTACTAAAAGAACAAATTTTACTTATTTACACAGTGCACATTGTGATAAGGTATTTGTGGTGGTGATCCATTTTTTGGGGCACCATTACTTTCTTACTTATTCTCAGCCTGTCTTACAGGCTCTCACTCTGTCTCACTCTCTTGCTTAGGAAAAGAAGAGAGAAGATGATTGAAGCTAGTAGGCATATTGTTTTCCGCAACTGGCACCTGTGGGCACTGTGGCACCCACAGGTGTGTTGATGGGCAACTGCTTTCTTCTTCCTCAAAAGTATCTCTTCTCTAAAACAAAAAATGAGTCCTGATTCTCCCTCACCTCTAGAAGCAGGTGCTTTAAAAAAAAACAGGAGCGTTTTCTTAGAGTACACAGTGTAATTTTTTCTGTTGTTCATATTGGGCAGTATGGGTGCTCTGAATGAGTGGTCCCTGCAGGCACCCATACTGACCAATGTGGACAACAGAAAAGATTGCAGTGTTTTTTTAAAAAAAAGAACAAGCAGAACCAATAAGATTCCCCAGCTGAGCGACCTGTCTAGAACACTACTATATGCACTATAAATAAAAAGTATGTGAGACACGAGTGACTGCTGGAAATAAGCTCCATTGAACAGAATGAGACACAAGACATAAAGATGCTTAAGGGGGGAAGGAAAATAGGGGACAAATAAAAAGTCCATCTGATCCTCCATGGGGAAGAATCAGGCGATCTGAATCAACAGATGATAATGTCTTCCTGCATCTGCACAAACTTTAGAAAGCGACATCCGTCAGCAACAAACGCTCATCACACACCCCTCCAATTATCCCACTCTGGATCAAGGGGGTTGCCCTGTTAGTCTGTCTGCAACAGTAGAAAAGAGCTGTGATTTGTGAAAGCTCCTACCCTACCACGAGTTTTGTTAGTCTTATAAGTGATACTGGGTCTTTTTCTTACTGGATCCTACTGTGACTTCGACAGCAGCTTGAAGTGCAGGAATGCAAGAGTAATAAGCATTTGCTCTCTTTTGTCAGAAGTTCCACTTACTGATTTCTGTAGATCAGGCTTCCATTAAAGGCAGAGGAGCAAACGAAGCCTCTTCCTCGATCAGTTGGCAACCCTATTGGGAGCTCTCACTGCTTTTGAGAAACTGATCTGTATTTCCTCGGCCCTGATGCTCATTCTGAAAGCTTTTGTTGCCTCTTCAGTGTCACAGTGTGAGGTTCCACAGCCCTACCGCCTGCATTATATTCTTCTCTGGGGCATGAGATAAAGTGAGAACGAACTCCACATCTTCCAGCTAGGGACTTGTCTACCAGATGACAATTCTGTTCCTGGAGAAAACATGCTTCTTCACACAGCTGAGAAAATGAGGTGGGGAACAAACAGCAAACCATGGGCTTTGTTCAACGTAGATGCAAGGTGGAGGAGGAGGATGGCAAGTGGCTGTGTTATGTATTGGGCTAGCTTCAAGTAAAGCGGGCCTCCTCAGGTCTGCAATCCTATTGGATTAGCAACAGCCAATCGATTCTCCTGGATGAGCACCAATTGCTGCTTTGTAAATACGTTACGTAGTATCTAGTGCATGCAAATGAAGGATCCTAGTTGCATGTGTTCTTATTGGAGGGTTACTGAAAAGGGGCGCAGTTTGGGTGCATATATGTGGCTCTCTCGGGAGCAGGTTGTTAGTTGTAATTGGTAATAAAGATGTTCTTATGAGCTGAAATCACTGTCTGGCTGAAATCACTATGGGCCAAAATCACAGAACATAATACTGGTGATGAGGATGGGATTTAAGGTGGGTATGCAGCCCCACAGCCAGTGCGGAATCACTTCAGGCGGGTAGGCAGCTCCATGCCACGGAGCTGAAGCATGCACCGGGGAGGAATTGTTGCCTCAGCCGGATCAGCACTCACTCCCTCCTCCATCCAAAGCACGTGCGTTATGGCCATGCGGGCCACTTCGAACCGTTTGACTCAGCCTCTGAGGACTGGGAGTCCTACATAATGAGGTTTGAGTTCTACCTTGAAGCAAATAAGCTTGAGGATGCGGAGTTGCAGAGAGCTACATTCTTTAGCATCTGTGGATGGTCTACATTTGATGTCGCCCAGGCACTGGTGGCACCTGCACAGCTTCAGGCAACGGTATTCAGTGTGATTAAAGACAAGCTCTGAGATCACTTCTCACCACAACCATCTGAAATCGCCAGCTGGCATGCTTTCTACAAGAGAGACCAAGCCCAAGGCGAGTCGGTGACTAACTTCACCACAGCCCTCCAGCAATGGCGGGACAATGCAACTTCCTGGAGCTCAAAATGGTGCTCCAGGACCGATTGGTGTGCGGCCTGTGAGATGAGAAGCTGCAGCAGTGGCTGTTCGTGAAGAAAAAACTCATGTTTAAGGAAGCTCTCGAGGAGGCACTAGCAGCAGAAGCAGCAGACCAGTCCACCAAGGAAGTGCGACAGTCGCAGAGCCTCGACCCTTCCCCAAAAGGCGGAACAAGTACACCATGAGAGCCTTGAGTGCGACATCGAAGAGGAAGAGAAGATCCACCGAACGCAAACCGTGTGGCCCAAACGCCTCACGCAGCAGCTGTATAGGGGTCCTCCTTGTGTCAGTTGCGGGGGAACCACAAGAGAAGGTACTGTACGTTCCATGACGCAGAATGCCAGGCATGCAGAAAAAAGGGCCACATTGCTTGAGCCTGTAGGGCATCCAAGAAGGGAAGCTCCACAATCTCCATGCCTCCCTTTGTGCCCCCGGCGGCCGGTGGAGAAGGGCTCGTGCTGGTCCGATGAATGTAATGCCACAAACAAGTGTTCCAGCAGGACTCTCGTCCTGAACACCCAGACAGCCGTCAAGCAAAAAATCTGCATTATGGTGCACATCGAGGGGACTCCATGTGAGATGGAAGTGAACTCTGGGTCAACACTCTCCATTGTCTCCATGGACACCTTCAACCGAGTGTGCCCCTGCAGAGGAACTGACAGTTGGAGCCATGTGACCTCATCCTGACAGAATTCCAGGGACAGCGGGTTCCAGTTGTGGTCAGCTATAAAGAGTTTCATGCGCCTCTCCTCTTGGTTGTAGTCAAGAGGTGCCTCACTAGTTTGCTGGGACTTGATTAGTTTGAGGCGTTGGGCATCCAAGTCACCAGAGTCCAACAAGTTAACCAAGCTGATATAGATGCAGTTTGCGAGGAGTTTTCCGCCATGTTCGATGGCTCGTTAGGATATTATAAGGGGCGCCCGTCTCCTTCGACCTCGATCCAGCAGTACTGCCAATTTGCCTTAAGGTGAGTCGGGTTCCATTCACTTTCAAACCACACATAGATGAAGAGTTAGAGTGCCTGATCACCCAAGGAGTCCTTGAGCCCATGTCGCACACCCACTGGGAGACACCGATCATCACGCCCATCAAAGCCAATGGGGCTGTTCGAATTTGTGCAGACTACAAGTGCACGATCAACAAGGCACTGCAGCAGCATGCATATCCAGTACCAGTCGTCAGCCACCTCCTGGCATCCTTAGCAGGAGGGAGGACATTCACAAAAATTGACTTAGCACAAGCATACCAGCAGCTCCCTGTGGACAATACCACAGTGGAAGCTCAGACCATCGTGACACACCGCGGGGCAGTCGAGGTCAAGAGGCTTCAGTTCATGGTCAGTGTAGCCCCAGGCATTTTCCAGGGACTCATGGAAGGCTTGCTGTGGGGAATCCCGGGTGTCATTCCATATTTTGATGATGTGCTGATCACAGGAGCATCCCCCACTGAGCTCGCTGCCTGCCTCCGAGAAGAGCTATGACGCCTCCAGGACAACAGACTCAAGGTCAAGAAAGAGAAGTGCCAGTTTGGCATTCCGCGAATGGAGTTCCTCGGCTTCCTCATTGATGCCGATGGCATCCACCTGACAGACAGCAAGGTGCGAGCTATAGCTGATGCACTGCCGCCTCGCTCTAAGAAGGAGTTACAAGTGTTTTTAGGGCTCCTGAACTTTTACCATGCATTCCTACTGTGCAAGGCATCGCTGGCGGAGCACGTACACTGGCTACTGGAAAAGATCGCCCAATGGACCAGAAGCACTCCCGTGCGTTCATGGCAGTCAAGGAGCTATTGTCATTCAACGCCATGTTAACACACTTCGATGAATGTAAGCTGCTCATCCTCGCCAGCGACGCTTTGCCATACGGAATCGGTGCAGTCCTAAGCCACTGGATGCCTATTTTCATGGTCTTTGTTGCAAGCCAAGCAGAACTACGCGCAGATTGACAAAGAGGCCCTTGCGCTGGTTGCAGAAGTTAAGAAATTCCATGCCTACGTCTACGGGCATCTGTTCGAAATCACAACTGACCACAAGCCTTTCCTCAGCCTCTTTGCAGCCTACCAGCAGATGCCACACATTATGTCACCCCGGATGCTGCGTTGGTTGGTGTTCCTTTTGGCCTATGATTACCAGCTGTTCTACAGGCCAGGTAAGGCTATCAGGCACGCTGATCCCTCAGCCGCCTACCATTGCTGGACCAACCACTGACCCCTCCCCCACTCATGGGGTCATGCAGATAGAGGATTTGCCCCAGCCACCCCTCCTAGCGGCAGACATCACGGTGCTCTCTGCCAAGGACCCCTCCATCTCCCAGGTCCTCAGTTGGGTGTGGAGGGGGTGGCTGGCCGGAAGAGCAGAACCAGAGTTCCAGCCATACAGCTTTCACCAGCACGAGTTGTCAGTGCACAAAGGGTGCCTCCTCTGGGGAAGCAGAGTCATAGTTCCCCCCAAGCTGCGCCAGTGAGTGCTCAAGGCACTGCATGTAGGGCACCCAGGAATCGTGAAGATGACGGCTCTGGCCCGCAGCTATGTGTGGTGGCCGGGGATGGATGCAGCGGTGGAGAGATAGGTCCAGCCTTGCCAGGAAGCCTGCCCCAACATGCCGCAGGCATCAGTGCAAGCTTGGGAGACAAAGCATACCCTATGGTCGCAGCTTCACATAGCCTTTGCTGGGCCCTTCCAAGGACACATGTTCCTGGTCATTGTGGACTCATACTCCAAGTGGCTGGAAGTAAGCCCTGCGTCGGCCATGACATGGGAGACCGCCATCCGCACCCTGCAGCACCTATTTGCCACGCATGGAGTACTGGACACTATCGTGTCAGACAACTCTGCCCAGTTACATTGCGAGAGTTCCAGATGTTCTTGGACAACAACGCCATCCAGCACATAACATCGGCACTCTTCCATCCCTCCACTAACGGGCAAGCAGAATGCATGGTGAGGTCCGCGAAGGATTCACTACGCAAGCTCGGTTGCAGGGATTTTAGCCAGTGGCTGAAGGAACTTTTTCTATGACAGCGTATCACTCCGCACGTCACAACGGGCTGGAGTCCCGCAGAGTTGCTAACAGGGTGAAGGCTGATCACCCTCTTGGATCAGCTTCATCCGGACTTTGCCCCAGACGCAAAGCGGGAGGTGGGAGCGTCAGACCTGCCCCGGGCATTTCAACCGGGCGACCTTGTCTACGCCAAGAACTTTGGGAACGGGCTGGTCTGTTTTCCTGCAACTGTCACCAGAACCACGGGGCCCGCAAGACTTACTGCCGGCACATCAACCAGCTGCAGCAGCACTGGCTGCTGCAGGAGCAGGGGCACGATGGGGACTTTTCTCCACTCTCCACGGAGTCAAGGACTGAGCCAGCCATGGTGGCCAAGAACTGCGGGGACCAGCCACATGCGGACAACAGAAGCATGCCGGCACTTCAAGCAGCACAGGCGCTGCCGCGGCAGACCTTGCCACCCCTGCATTGGAGCCAGTGATGGACATTGGGCCCCCAGTCGCGGAAACCCCAAGCACAGAAGGTTTGTGCAGGTCCCAGAGGGCTCGCCAACCACCATTTTATCTAGGGGATTATGTTTGGAGCGGGGTGTCCTGATCATAGAAGGGAGGGGTGCTATGTATTGGACTGGCTTCAAGTAAAGAGGGCCTCCTCAATCCTATTGGGTAATAGGATTAGCAACAGCCAATCGATTCTCCTGGATGAGCACCAATTGCTGCTTTGTAAATACGTTATGTAGTATCTAGTGCATGCAAATGAAGGGTCCTAGTAGCATGTGTTCTTATTGGAGGGTTACTGAAAAGAGGCGCAGTTTGGGTGCATATATGTGGCTCTCTTGGGAGCAAGTTGTTAGTTGTAATTGGTAATAAAGGTGTTCTTATGAGCTGAAATCACTGTCTAGCTGAAATCACTATGGGCCAAAATCACAGAACATAATAGACTGGCTGCTGCTGATCATTGTATGAGGGAGCCTGGCTTTTGGAGCTCGCTGGCTATGCAGGTGCGCTGTGGGAACAGGCAGGGGAAGCTGAGCCAACCCCCAGCCTTTACATCTCACTGTCTGTCTGTATAATCACGGTGCACTGGCGACAGCTGAAAGGGCAGAAGAGAGCAGATGCAATCCAGGGAAGCTCCATGGAACTGTGTTGGCTGACAGAGAACCCCAGCTCAGAGCTCTCGAGCTGATTCTGGGCCCTGGGAATTTTGTCTCCACAGTCCTCCTCTCTTGGCCACTCTGGCTGGAGCCAAGCAAGCCTCTCTTGTAGTCTCCGCCACTGCAAAGCAGGACATTGTACTACAAACAAAAAAGGATGCAGCAAAGGTGCTCAGCTGGTGAGGGAACAACCTCCCACTGATGCTGAGGGGAGATGTGGCAGCAAGTGAGGAAAAGGCACAGAGGGGACCTGTTTCCATAGCTGCAATCTGGAAGAAAGGGGCGAGGAAGGCCATATTACTAATGCAACACAGTGGAAGGAAAATTGCTCCCCTCACAGAAGTTCATCTTTCCCATCTGCAAACTCCAGATAGCCTTCTCTTTCTCTCTCTTCCAGAACCTATTTGTTTCTTCAACGTTCAATATATTTTTAAAAATTATTTATTTACATTATTTACAGTTCACCTCTCTCATTGAGATTCAAGGTAAATTACACAGTTCCAGTGTAATCAATAGGTGGGACATTCAATAAACAATATAATAGATGATGGATTGCAGAAATTTGAAAACAAGCATAAATCTGAATACAGAGCTGAAACAGAACATCAACAACATTTGGCACGATATATTAAAATGGCATGGAAAATACCTCCTAGGAGCATACCTGCAGTGGCAGATAGTACACAGCAGAAGAGTCTACATTCTCTATCCCTTTACTAAAGCATCTCTCTGAACTATTTCCTTACAACACAACCCTTTTACCTGTGTAAAAAAAAGAGTCCTCCTGAATAATTCAGTTTTGCATAGTTTGCAGAAGGCCAGGAGAGGGGGGGGGGGCTTTCTTGACCTCCTCAGGCAGGCCATTCCATAAGGTGCCCCCCCCCCCACAGAGAATGCACATATATGGGTAGCTGTTGATTTGGGCCATTTTAATTAATAATAGCTCTTCTAGACAAATTAGTGCCCCATTCAGAGTTATGAACAAGTCAGTGTTATTATTATACCCAAAATACAACTGGGGAGCTGAGAAGAGTGGCTTACACACTTGCTGAGCTCATGGCAGTAATGGGAATCAAAGCAGCAGAGTGTTCATTCACAAGCCAGCCACTTAACTGCGGTCCCATATATGCTCAGTTTGGAGAAGAGGCGGTTGAGGGGAGACATGATCGCTCTCTTTAAGTATTTAAAAGGCTGTCACTTAGAGGAGGGAAGGGAGCTGTTCCTGTTGGCAACAGAGGACAGGATTTGAAACAGTGGATTTTAACAACAGGAGGGAAGGTACTGGCTGGATGTTAGGAAAAACTTCTTCACGTTAAGATTAATTCAGCAGTGGAATCAGTTGCCTTGGTATGTGGTGGGTTCCCCCTCATTGGCAGTCTTCAAGGAGCAGCTGGATGAGTACCTGTCAAGGATGCTTTAGGCTGTTCCTGCTTTGGGCAAGGGGTTGAACTAGATGGTCTGTAAGGCCCTTTCCATGGCTGATTCTATGATACAGGAGGGGCCAAGGCCATGACAGACTTTGTATGTGATAGCTAAAACCTTGAACTGAAGAAAGGGCATGTGTGTGCACCAAAACTTATGTGTTTATAGAAATTTTAAATTTTTGAGAAGGAAATAGTAAAACTGACAAAAATGTCCCTTGTCAGTTACACCAATGAACTAAAAGGGAGGATGGTGGAGCTAATTGGTGGACTATTGGGCAGCCGACAGGCAACCCCTAAGTACATCACAACCACATCACTGTACCAGTTGAGACAACAGCGCTCATCAGTTCACACCTGAAAGATTTATGCTGCAATTGCACTAGAAGTTCTTAAATTGCTACAAACAAGCTCTTGAAAACAATACCAAAAAACCCCAGGAATGCAACTGTTAGAATGTCATCTGGATTCCCAGGAACAAATGAGTGCACAAATGAAGGGTTAATAATAAAGGAAAAGGCAAGTAGGCACTCTCTCCAAGCTTACAAAGCTGCTTGGCATATTCAAAATGCAAAGCTGTAATGTGTACAGTCAACCACTCAGTGTCACTGGTGTTCCACATAAAAGCAATCCCATCTTAAAGAAAGTTGTCAATGGAATTGCAGGCTGGCATCTTCCTTTGAAGAGGCTCAGAGTGAAAAAAAAAACCAGTCAACTTATTTATGTTGCCTTGGGCTGCAGTTTGGTGCAAAGCAAGAAAATAAGATGATAGACATTTACATGATATGCCAGTCTGCAACTCTATGGAGGGAAATGGATAACTTTCTCCCAGATGGACTCTAGTCCATTTTTATTCCACCAATTCCTTCAAGGAGTCCAGGACAAAATTCATGGTTCTCCTTTTCCTGTTTTGTCCTCACTACAGCCCTGTAGGGTCGCTTAGACCAATAAAGAGTGTATGACTCCAGGTCTCTAAGATAACTTCATGGTCTAACTACACACATGTCCCATGTTGGGAACTCGGTTCCCAGAAGCGTGGCTGTCTATTTGCGTTAGAGCTGCAGTGCACGGGGAAACAGGGCTTAAGCTCCCCCCCCCACCGCCCACATCATTTTTCTGTTCCTATGTGGTGAGAGGTATGCTACTTGACCTTTTGGGAAAACTTAAGTTATCTCAGATAGGTAAATAGCAATCCCCAGTGCCATTTCAGACTGGAAAACAAGACGGGCAGGAAGGCTTTAGCCCTCTATCCTGATGTGGTATCTGGACAGGCCCCTTCGGATCTGGGGACTGAGTGCCAAGCACAATGCAAGGCTGACGGCCCAGCCCTGGAAAAGATGTGACAGAAAATTAGTGTCTCTCTCACACATGCATATGAACACATGTGAAGCTGCTTTATTTTGAATCAGGCCATTGGCCCATCAAGGCCAGTATTGTCTCTACATAGACTGGCAGCAGCTCTCCAGGGTCTCAGGTCTTTCCACTGGGTTCTTTCAACTGGAGATGCCGGGGATCGAGCCTGGGACCTTCTGCGTGCGAAGCAGAGACTCTGCTACTCAGCCATGGCCCCTCCTCTTCTTGAGGATTTGATCCTGGGACTCCCAGGGTTCTAGTCTGACATGCTAGCTATTTTACCACACAGCCTCCAGCTATGCTGGCAGGCTAGCTTTCTACATGCAGTGGGATTTTTGTGTGTGCGAGTGAGGAACAGAGAGTGCATCCAGTCACATGAGCCACTATCTGCAGCTGAAAGTGGTATCATCTACCACAAACAGCTCTACCTGTTCAGCTCTGCTTGGTAAACATCGGAACAACAGCAACAAAAAATACAATTTATGGACCGATTGTCTTCTTCATAAAACTGCCTGGAAAATGATGGGTGAATTGAAAGAACCCAAAGTTTGTTTAGCGTGATGATTTTCCAGCTTTTTTCTGGTTGGCACCTGGGCTGCCAGCAGGAAGGGCAGTCTGCATGTGTGCCAATGTGTACATAGCTGTCTAGGAGGTGTGCATATTTTTGGATGTGGATGGCATGTCTGAGAAGTGGTTTGCTCTCTGGTTTTCTAGGCACCAGCTGAAACGGTTTCCCAAAAAGGGTGTTAACAGCCAAAGATATAAATGAAGCATCAACATAATAAAAGCTTTAGTACCTTTGCAGAGGGAGTAATGTTATGTCAACCAGAGGGGATTCCAGGAAAGTGTTCACAGTAGCGCTATCCAGTGGTGCCCTGCTTCTTACAAGTTCCTTTCCTCTAACTTCTCTTAATCCTGCTTTTGCTTGTATACTGAGCTGTCACCAGGGAAATGCGGCTGCTCTGCTTGCCCCTAGGAGGCCACACTGCTTGCTCTGTTGTCCCGAAGGTTCTGCCTTGTGCAGAAGACACTTAAGCCATACGAAGATAAAAGGAGCTGATATCCACTACATTTTATGTTCTTGGTGCAAAATGAAAATTCTACACCCAGATCTAATTCTGTGCCACAAAAAGCTGAGATCCGTGTGCCTTTATGCCAAGTGATCAAACTAGTGAAATGTCTCTTATTTTAGGGTTACATCTGTGCTTAGTTCTTGTGGCCCCTTCTTACATGCCCAGAGTAAGGCCAATCACCACCCTGTGGTCAGGTAGCAATTTCCCCCAGGCCAGTTTGGTTAGGGATCCTGATGGTGTTTTGCCATCTTCTGGATATGGAGTAAGGATCACTCTGTGTGTGTGTGTGTGTGTGTGTGTGTGTGTAGGGGTATTTGTGAATTTCCTGCATTGTGCAGGGGTTTAGACTAGATGACCCTGGAGGTACCTTCCAAACCTATGATTCTATGCTTTTGTGTAATCAAAGCAAAACAGCAAGATTGCAACACAATTCATTCTGGTTTCTTGTCATGGGAGAAGGGCAAGGTCACTGCCTACCAGCCTCCTACAAATGAAAATCTTTATTCACCTATCTCCCTGACTTTGGGAATTTTAGCAGGCACCAGTCTCTAGTGCAAGTCCCATTGCACTGAATGGGGACTGCTAAGCCAGAGAACTCCACAGTGTGTTAAAGCCCTCTGAGGGAACTGTTGCTTTCCTGCTTAATTTTTGCAGGTCCTGTTGCCTCCCCCCCCCCACACCTGCTGTGGATCGCACATGAAGTCCTTCTGGCAGCAAGCAGGGGAAGGGGGTCACGAGAGGGAAGAGGGAATGGATAGGTGGGAGAAGTTGCAGCTGCCTGCTACATCCGGAAATTTTAAAGGACAGCGTGGTTCTCCAGTTGGCAGGCTTACCGCCTGAAGCTAGATTGTGTCTTATGCTTTAAGTATATTTAGGACTGAAAAGTAGGTGTCTGTATATATTTTTTAAAATTTTTTTAAATGCTATTCCCTTCTAGAACTTCGCTGGTTTTAAGGCTATTTTGAGGTCTTCTCACAGGAAATGAGTTAAATCAGTTGAAACCTGTGTGGTGGTGGGAGTACAGCACTTCTATAATAAATAAAGATTCCTCATTAAGAAGGCAGTGAGAACCTAATTGTAATGCTACCTGTTTCTCCCACTGGGAGACAAAGCACCACTTGGTTCACTCAGAATTCAGAATTAATGCAGTGATGAGAAGCTATAAATAGCCAGGTGGGGGAAAACAAATCCTCAGCCAACTCTCACCACCAAGACAGAAATCAGGGTGCAGCAAAACAGAATTTCCTTGGGCAGGGGTTAGGCAGGCAATTGTCCAACCCCACACCCTGAATGACTTGAATGACATCCCGTTTACTTCAGCGAGATTTAAATTTGCTTCCCCTGCCTTTCCTTTTCATTTCTTCCTCTTGGCATTTCCTTGCTCACAAACCAGACCAAGGGGAAAAAAACCCCTTTTCTTTACCACAATACAAAGAAACAGTTTGTAAGCCAGGCTCCCTGCCACATGGGTGGAGGAATCAGCATGGATACCATTCAATAAGATGCTTGGAAAGGTACTAGCTTTTCTAGTCTGTAAACCCAGGCAGCAGTGCCCTTTGAGGTGCTGTCTGTCAAACTGGGCAGCAATGGGTGAAAAAAAATCAATGAGATGGTGCAGTGCAAGGGGCTCCTAGTATTCGAATACGAGTAGGATACAATCACTGCATGAAGCACTGCATGAAGCAAGTTTGATGCCTGTGCTGATGTAGTTCTGCAGGTCAGCTGAATCCTAGTGTTCAGACACGCAATGCTGATTGTTTCACATTGTCAGATGCGCCCTGCTTATCTGCCATGTGTGTCTATTATACTCTGTATCGTATTCTCAGGCTCTGAGAATGGGTAAAGAAATATCTGTGTAGCTGTGAATCACTTATCTTGCAGGTGGCTACTTTCACTTTCTCGACTGGCATAGGAAAGTGTCCTTGGAATGCCGGTCAGAGCCGTATCTCCCTGAGACATGAAATGAGCTCATCCTTGTCTTCCTCTCCCCCTCCCCCATTCAACCTTCTAGGCCCTGCACGCCTAATTTCTAACGGTCCTTATCACCTTGCCCTATAACTAACATTGCTTTACCCCTTTACGTCACTTCTGCCAATGCTGTGGTCTGAGTGCCTTGATACTGATGGATCTCTAATAAAGAAACTTTAACTGGACTCTTGGAGTGTCTACAGTGAAGTAACTGGGGATCTAACTGGCAGGCCCTAGCACACATTCTCCTCTTGGGGATATAGGCTGGTCTTTGAGTTGGGCATTTTAAAAATAGGCTTACTAAACTGGGACCCATAGGATAGCTTGTCACAAGGCAGGCACCAGAGAGAGGCTATTTCCAGGGGCATCTGCATATTGTTTAAAAAGCTGTCCTTAAAGACAAACAGCATAATCTACACTTTTGCATCATATCTCTGTTTCTGGACTGTACCATTTGAGACTTGAGGTGAATGTCTGAATGTTTGTCCGCTCCTGTATGGAAACATAGCATGACAGAGAAAGTCTTGAACCTTTGTTGACAAGTTTTGTAAGTTCAGACAGTGTTGTTTTTTTAAAGAGGAAACTTGCTAATATTGGCCCCTCCCAACTTGCAATCTGGAGTAATTTAGAGAAGAACCACAAGTGACAAAAGGCACAGGTTGGACACTTGTCAGCTTCCCTCAAGTTTTGATGGGAAATGTAGGCAGCTTGGCGGAATGTTGGACAAGTGACAGTTGAAAAGTCCATTGGACAGCAGTCAGAAAGCGAAGCTGTGAGACCAGGATGCCTACATTTCCCATCAAAACTTGAGGGAAGCTGACAAGTGTCCAATCTGTGCCTTTTGTCACTTGTGTTTCTGCTCATAGTCTGGCAACAGGGACATCATATTGGTGCAAGAGGCACAGATGGATGTGTCTGACTTTTTGCCTCTGGTTTGGTTGAGGTTGTGTAGCTTATAAGCTGTTTGGAATGTGTCTGTCTGAAAATGTCATTCTAGTTTTTGGTGAGCGCTCTAGAAACATCTGGCCTCATTGGGGGGGGGGCTTCTGCTGAGTGAGGGGAGTCATCTGCCTCCTATTGGCTCACTGCTGGGGGTGGAGCCACAGTTCACAGCTGCAAAGCAGAGTTCATTGGAGGTCTTTAAGAGGCACACAGGTTTTATGGTGGAGATTGCATCACAGGATTTACATCCAGTGCTTTTGAGATGACCTTCTAACAGGGGAGTGAAGCTTGGGGGTTAAGCAAGGGAGGTTTGGGAGGAGGAGCAGGAGAGAACCCTTGTAGCCCAAGCTTCTGATCCTATAAGCTCCATATCAGCAGGAGGGTGGTGTGCAGCAGTGCACTTCCTGCATCAGAAATCCTCACAGATTCAGGTAAGCATCCTTTCCCTACTCTAAAACACCTTTAAACAACCAAACCAATCATGAGGGTAGAAAGCCAAGAGGGGAGTGGGGAGCTGTCCAGAGTGTGCCACATGTATGATTTTCTGCCCACTGGGCAGGAATTGTGGGTGTGTGCTTGATGCATGGAGACCTTCAAGTTAGGATTGCAGACCTGGAGCCTCTTTACATGAGACGTCTTACATGAGGATGCTCAAGTGAAGCGAGGTGCAATGTTAGCTGGGAAGCCGAGTTTTAAAAGAAAGATTGGAAAGCTTTGTCAATTTCACTTCTCTAGTGCTGGCAGAGATTCCTCCTCAGAGGGTTTGTTTATTTCCTCTTTGCATCCCAGATGGGGAGGCGAAACTGACAGAGCCTTCAGGGAGGCAAAGAGGAAATTAACAAACCCTCTGAGGAGCATCTCTGCCAGCTCTAGAGAGGTGAAATTGAAAAAACCTTCTGATACGTCTTTTAAAACTCAGCTTCCCGGCTAACATTGTGTTTCTCTTCACTTGAGAGTCCTCATGTAAGATGTCTCATGTGCATCTGACGAAGAGAACTGTGGTTCTCGAAAGCTTATGCTACAGTAAAGTAGGTTAGTCTTAAAGGTGCTACTGGACTCTTTAGTAGTTTCTTTGAGTTCCCATTGGAGATAAAGGTAGGGTATAAGTAGCTAAATAAATAACAATAAAATAGCTTGCATTAATTTTTCTGGTCTGTGGTACTTCAGATTGCAAAGTGGGAAATTACACATTTATATATCTCTACAGGGAGTATTCAGACTCCCTGCAAGTAGAAACCTAGCATCATCAAGAAAAATGCCACTTAGAACACTTCTTCCTGATACACAACTTTCCCATGTTTTTCTGCAGGAGTACTGAAAGATGAAAGCCTCCCTTCCTGCAGTTTGAAGTGGTACAGACAGTCCAGGAAAAGCTGCTGCAGGTCTACCCAAAGGGATGAGGGGGAGGAGAAGAGCAGAGTTTCACAGCATCCAACATCCTGCCTTTATACCCTGGCTGAAAAATCATTATTGCTATTGACGCCTAACAGTAAGTAGGTCAATGTTTCTAGTGGAAATTCTGTCAAGCAGGACAAGGTTAAATGTGCTGTTGTACATCAGAAGGCATTAACAGCCTGGTGTTATCTTTAGAGGTAATGGCACTATTACCATTTGTCAGCACAGTAGCAGACTTCAGGCATCATTTTACCCAAGACTGTGAATGTTAGAGGACAGTGTGGAACTGATACAGAAACCTGAACTTTGGCAGATCCAGTTTTTAAATGAACCGTGGTTTTCAGATGTTGGTGAATGGGGGTTTGCTGTGAGAGGTGAAGTGCTCTGCTGGTATAAATTTGTGATTTTTCCCCCCATACAAAAAGTTTAACTCAAAAGCAGACCCAGTTATCATTTGGTATAATTCAAAAATCTTAATGCAGCTACAATTCATACTTTTGATCTGCTGCTGGCCTGCTTGGTTCTTCTAGAAAACTGTTAAGTATACTGTATTTATATCACCCTAGCCAAATACTTATGTGTGGTTATACTATTCATCAATGACAGATGTGTTGGACTGACTCATGTTCTTTCTTTTTATAGGCTGATTCCACACACGTTGGATAATGCACTTTCAATACACTTTATCAATCGTTTGAGGTGGATTTTTTGTTCCGCACACAAAAAAATCCATTCCAAATGATCTATAAAGAGGATTGGAAGTGCATTATCCAACGTGTGTGGAATCAGCCATAGTTCAGGATTTCTATCTGGCTAATTTTTAATTAATCTGATAAGGGTTGCTGACTTGTTGTTTGATTTGTGAGTCGAACCAGAGGAACCTAATGCCACAGAGGCCACCCTCCAAAGCAGCCATTCGCTTTAGGGAAACTGATCCCTGTAGTCTGGAGAACAGTTGCAATTCCAGGATATCTCCAGGCCCCAGCTGGAGAATGGCAAGCCTAGGATTCATTATTCTTTTTGTTTGGTTCACCTGACTACTAGCTGTTTTCTAGGCTTCAGTATTGCCAGAGTTGTTAAGTATTTATACAACACAGTTGTTGCCAGTCTTAATGCAGGCTTTGGCCACCTTGTGATCCTAAGTGCTACCTGCCATACCATTCATGCACAACCTCCAGGCAAGTGCTTGAATACTTAGTCCAAGCAGGCAGCAAAAACCTGTCAGTTGGGCTGTCAGTAGACTGCCATTCATGGATAGAGGGCTTTGGGGGGGTGAGGCTTAGTTGGTCACATGTTGCCTGGGTCTGTCCTAATGTAAACATCTAATCCATTGTAATATAGAGCCATCATTGAAGTCCAGTAGCACCTTAGATACCAACAAAATTTTCCAGAGTAAAAGCTTTTGTGAGTCAAAGCTTATTTTGCCAGATGAACTGAGCACTGACTCATGAAAGCTTATACCCTGGAAAATAGGATTGCAAGGTCCCCTTACCCTCCTGATGCAGGGGCACCCAGCACTTACCTTTTTGTTGCTTCTCATGCAAGCACTTTGTGAGAACGCACTTCTGGATCTGCAGGAAGTGATGTCATCACGCAGACCTGAGAGCACACATGTGCTTCCAAATTGGCCCGCTGTGAAGCTTGGGAGTGCTCTTGGGGTGGCACAATGACATCACTCCTGGGAGTAATGTTGTTGCACAGCCCTGGAAGTAGAGTTGCCAGGTCCCTATACCCTCCCAGCAGTAGGGGGGAATCTGGCACTTACCTCGTATCAGCAATGTGCTTCTTTTTGTGTGAGTTCTCCAGCGCCTGTGCAATGACATCTCTTCCAGAAGTGATGTCATCGCGCCTGCCATGGGAGTGCTCCTGTGCTCTAAGCCAGGCCAATTTGGCAGATTTGGGGCCCACATCAGCCCCAAACAAAGTGCAGGAATGCTCCTGCAGCCAGCACAATGACGTCACTTCTGTAGGCGATGTTGTCTTGCCCCTTGGGAGTGCATGCACTGTGTGTGCTCCTGAGGTGCTTGCTTGTGGCGGGTGACCTCCAGGAGGCTTGCCACCAGACATGGGCATGAACCGAAAAGAACCCAAACCACATGATTCGTGGTTCGTTGCATTCCACGAACCAGAAACCATGAACTTCCACGACCTTTTCCCAGGTCACGGATCGGTTCGTGGTTCATGGAATTTCAAATGCCCAGCGCTGCGCTGAAGCCAGTTTAGAGTTTGTGAAGCTGACGGGGCTGTCAGTTTCACTCACCCCTTGCCAGCTTCAGCTCATGGGCTGAACCCAGCAAGGGGTCTGTGAGACTGAAAGCCCCCATTCTCTTGCCACCCAGGAGAATAGGGGCTGTCATTTTAACAGACCCCACACTGGCTTCAGCCCATGGGCTGAAAAGCAGCTGAAAAGGAGGAGAGTTTGAAGGGAAGAAGGTTCCCTGCACCATTTGCAAGCGGCACAGGGAACCTTCTTCCCTTCAACTTCTCCTCATTCCTCCAGCCAGCTGGAAAGGGGGAGAGAGCCAGCTGGAAAGAGGGAGCTGACAGTCCCTGTTCTTCTTCCACCCAGGGCGGCAGGAGAATGGGAGCTGTCAGTTTCACTCACCCCATGTCGGCCTCAGCCCATTGGCTGAACCCAGCATGGAGTCTGCAAAACTGACAGCCCTGTTCTCCTGCCGCCCAAGCAGCAGGAGAACGGAGCAGTCAGTTTCACACACGATCAGCGGTGCCAGCCTGTCTGGCTTTACAAACTGCTGACGACTTGCACAAACCAGGTAAAAAAAGTTGAGTTTGTGGAACTCCCACGAACCATGTTTTCATGAACCACAAATCGGCCTGGTTCATGCAGTTTTTTGCTTCATATTGTGATTTGTGCCCACCTCTACTTGCCACCTCCTGCCAATTGCTGGCAAATTGATGGGCAAGGGTGCAAACCCTCGGGAGTTTGCTCATCACGGGAGGCACCTGGGAACCCTACCTGGGAGTGCCCCCGGGAGGCCTGTTTTCCCACCTTTCCCCCTCGGCAGCCAAGTGAGTGGTGGCAGGGTGGTGGTGGAGGGTGGAAGCGGGGGATCCCCCACCCCCCACTAGGAGATTTGGGATCCCTGCTAGAAAGTGTTGTTGTTTTTTAAGATACTACTGGTTTCAAATTTTGTTCTACTACTACCGACAAGCACAGCTGCCCACTTGAAACTAATTTCCAACCATGATCTTGATTACAATTTGAACTTAGTAGTTAAGATTTATGTTCATTCATCACAAACTCCAGAATACAGCAAGGAATATGATGGATTTTATAGGCCTATGTGGTCCTGTTAGTATGCAGAAGGTTGTTATAGTGCATGCTGAGATCTGGTAGGCCTGACATACCATCTTTACAGTGACTGAGAGATCCAAGGGTCATGAAACTGAGCACCCATCTACATTCGGTACAGTGCTTCTTTGTAAGAACCAGAGATTGCTGCACACCATTTTACAGTATCAATAATTGGTATGTTCCTTCTGCTGTTTCTTCAGAATTCATGCCATGGTTCACTGCTATTTGAAACAGTTCACCGCCCATACAGCTGTTACACATCATGCCTATAAAAGTTACTTTCTTTTTACATTCTTTAGAAAACCTCTGTACCACCACTATGGAATTTAAAATAGCTGTCTACACACCATTTACTTCACTGGTTTCTTTACTTGCATGTTCTATATTAGAAATGAAATTGATTGGCTTCCCATAATTCTTCTCATTAATGTAGATGTCATATATTCTATAGATATTCTCTAATGCTATTGAATATTCACTGAATTTTTAATCTGCATTTGCTATCCCATAATATTTGACTTGAGTCTTTTATATATGAGCAGTACAATCCCAAGAACACTTTCTTGAGGGTAAGCCTCACTTAATAAACCTTAGATGAAATCTGTGTAGACCTGATTAGGATCGCTCTTGGTGTTATTGCTAGTTGGCAAGAAATGATATTAGGTATGTGACATGTACATAATATGTATCAAAACATAATATATACCCACACTGATATTTTTCATGTTATTACTTAGTATTTAGTACTGAATATTTGATAATATAGGAGCAATATTTAGAATTGAATGGTAGACATATAACTAATTGTTGCTTGTACAAAAAACAGCAACAAGAAGAAATGCTAACTCCAAAGTACTCACATTTTAAATTCTGAGGTAAAATTTCACTTTGAACATGCACATTTGAATTCAGAATGCCACATTGATAGAATGAGCGTAAAACTGGACACTTTGACAATTTCAAATCTTTGAAAATTTTTGATCCTGCTATATTTTATCTATGTGATGGTTTTTTAGACTGTCCTTATTAACTTCCCACCCTAACCTGATAAATTGGTGGAAAGTACCTTAAAATCCAAAAGAGTCCCTTTTGTAGGATGTCATGAAGCTTCTCATGTAAGCGTGAGAATTAGAACTCTTGTGATTGTCTTTCTTGTGAAAGACAAAAAGAAAAATAGCAATACGGATTGAAAAATGACTGGGCTTCTCTCCCCCTCCCCTCTAACAGGTCAGGGGCTGGATAGATCTCAAACAAACACTGTTATCTCAATCTTTTGCGAGACCTTGACTGTACAGAACAATTTAACATTATCTGCCTTGATGGACTGCAGTTGTACAGAAAGCAAAGATTGCTATGGTGATATTTTCTTTCTCCAGCCTGCATAAATTGTGAGCTCTAGAGATCTAAAATAAAAGAAAGGCCACATACAAGTCCTTTTAAATACTCAAGTCATGTATTGAGCCTTTTTAAAGAGTAACAGGGCCATCCTCAGCAGCGTTACATCCATTAAATTCAATAAACCCAGAAGGGTGTAACTCTCTGCTTGGGATGTCTCTGGAAAAAGCCCAGTTTCCTATACTTATGATTCTACATCTGTTTCCAATCAATGTTCCCTTTCTGTGTTATTTGCTCAGGTGGTGTATGAGAAGCATTTGAGTAGAGGCCTCTGAAGCCTACATGGGCGGAGAGTCGAGTTGCCAACTCCAGTTTGGGAAATTCTTGAAAATTCGAGGGTGGAGTCTGTGGAGGGCAGGGTTTGCGGAGGGCAGGGACCTCAGCGAGGTATAATTCCATAGCGCCCCCCAAAATAGCCATTGTCTCCAAGGGGACTGATTTATCTACTCTGATGATCAGTTGCAATTTTGGGAGACAGCCATGCTCCACCTGGAGGTTGGCAACCCTAGCAGGAGTGGCTTATTACCTCCTTGGTCTCATACATCAAAATTTTCTCCCACTTTTTGTCCAAAGAGCTCGGGATGCACGAAATTATCCCATTTATCTTAATAATCTGATAAATAAGAATAGTTTACAATATAGTAACTTTCCAAAGACCACCTTGCTAAGCTTGATGTCTGAGCGAGAATTTAAACACATTTTTGTCTGGGGCCAACTCTAGTCAAGGGCACTCCCAAAATGGTACCCCAGATAATAAACTCTATCTTTTAGTTTGTTTTTTTTCTGAACCTACTTTGCAGCTATTCCCATGTTTGAACCCTCAGTATTGTACAGTGACATGTGGCAAATTAAGAGAGTGTATAATTAAAGCATGGCATCACTTTTCTAGGGTTTGGGGGTGGGATTTGGGCTTTTGAATTTATTTGGAGGCATAGCTCTTTCTGAGGTATATTGCTCTACGAATACCTCACCTGAGCAGCATCACCCTGTTGATGCTGAACTTAATGCCTGATAGGTATGGGCCACTGCAGCCCCTGGCCTCAGTCTCCCCAGAAGCTAGGATTACAGGCGTGCACCAGCTGGCAACATCATTATATGTGCACTATAATGATTTTTAAAAACACATGGAAGAGCTGCCTTATAATGAATCAGACCATTAACCTATGGAACTGCAGTACTGTCTACTCAAGGTCAAACCAGCTCCAGCTCCTGGTTTGTACAACTAATTCTGAATCTTTTTAATGCACTTACTTAAGTATGTTACAATCACACCAGATTGTGATGTAATCTGTGAAGAGACCACAAGACTGGAAACAGTTCTCAGGAATAACTTCGGATGTTGAAAAGTAAACTCGGAGTCTTATTCGGAAGGTCTGTATAACTAAATGACATTTTATAACTTTACAGGTGGATAGCTGTGCTGGTCTGCAATAGAAGAGCAAGATTCAGGTCCAGTAGCAAGACCAACCAGAAATCTAGTTGATCTTTAAGGTGCAACTGGACCTGAATCTTGCCCTTAAAATCATATTTATATTTGAAAAATATGCCTGTCTTCCACTAGGTGGCACAGTTCAAATTCACTTTGATCAGCTTAATGCACTGAGAACTCAATTCTATCCACTTTTGCCCATAGACACAAACTTATCTTAATGGTTTTATTTGCCTGTTTATTTGTAGTACAGCTTGATGTTTGGTGGGAAAGTGCCACTGTGTATCAATGCATTACAAAGGGACTATATGAAAAAAGAATGTGGTAATTGCCAGTTTAGATGGACCTTTGCTTACATCTTGCAATGTATATTGTGTCTATAGGTTTTTTTTTTAAAGCAGACATTCAATCGATCCTTCAACAGCATGCCCCCAACATGCCATCTGGCCTAAGGTACACTGTCTTCCAGATATTACATGCAGAAGGGTTAAAAGGATCAGATAGTAGGTGAGACTCTTGAGGGCCCCTACCTGTCAAAGTATACATACTGACCCTGCTAGACCCTGATCTGACTCGGTATAAGGCAAGTTCTCCAGGAGCAAGTTCAGCCTCCCGCCCCAGCTGACAACCAGGGAGAGCTGGTATAATGACAAAAAAGAAGTAAGCTTCTTGCACTGAAACCAACCAGGTTCCTTCCACCAGGTCAAGGCTCATTGCTTAATGGAAGCAAGTCATGAGGTCCCCAAGGCAAAACGATTTGTGGACATGTGCTCAAGAGTGCCCCTGGTTTCCCTTCCCCCAAACGATTGCCTATCTAAACAGTAAATATGATTGACTGTGTTTGACTCACGTTTATTCTCTGATAAGTACAACCGTACCTAATAAGTACATTCTATTAACTTTTTTTAAAAAGTAGAGTGTAACAATCAGTTCACTAACATGTCTCAAGATCCAGTGCAAGACAGGCTGTGGCAGAATAAATTAGTATAATGTATGACAGGTAGAGAAGAACCATAGCATTCTATATAGGACATGTAGTGGTTCTTGGTGTGAGAAGAGCAAGAGTCCAGTAGCACCTATAAGACTGACAAAATTTGTGGTAGGGTATGAGCTTTTGTGACCGCTCACTTCTTCAGACTGATCGGAAGAAGTGAGCTGTGACTCATGAAAGCTTATACCCTACCACAAATGTTGTTAGTCTGTTGTTCTTTTTTACTGCTACAGACAGACTAACATGGCTACCCATCTTGTTCTATCATCTCGGTGTGAGAAGAGTGATGTTGTCAGAGAAGACTAACCACTTTGTAAGCTAATACTGTAGGAAGTTGAAGCAAAGGTTATTACCTTGGCAGATATTAAGCATGTACAGACAATTTCTTTTAGAAAGCACTCAAGTCAAAAAACTACAAAAAAGGATGACACTTGTATATTAGGTTTCAGAAGTTTAATAATTTCTTAGGTCATTTGATCACCATTTGATTTACAAAACAGCTTTACTTGATATGATTTTTTTAATTCATGATTTGCAGTTCAAGAGAGGCCAGCTTATACTGTGTTTTCAAAACAAAAAGTTCCTGTAAATAAAACTACATCTACAGTTTCACAGTGCTGGAATTCTATACAAAGACTGTATTAAAACTACACACACATACAAAAAAAATAAGTGCTTATATGCGCACATTTTTTTTAATACTGTTTCTGTGTCTTCTGCACCTGCTGTTTATAAATAGCTGGGAGGTAAGGGAGAGCAGATAGTTATTTAACCAATAAAAATTAAGCAACAGTATTCATCCTAGGCGATGGTAATAATTTCTCTCAGTATTAGATGTGCGAACATGGTAATTCTGGGGAGTCCTGACAAGCGTACCAACAACAAACCAATATAAGATCAGAGCTAATTTTCTATCAGACCTGTAAGGCATCTATCTCTATGAGGTGAGGAGTTCATGTGAGGATTTCTCCATGCCCTTGCAAAAACTCCCCTCCTCAAATTCTGACTGTAGGGAAAGGCTATAGAAGAATGAGATAGGGTGCATGCTTTACATACAGACCCTCCCAGGCTCAGGCTCTGACATCTCCAGGTTAAAAAGCTGTTCTCAGACTGCAGGTCTGGGAAAATTCCCTGCCTGAGAGAAAAAAAAAAACCGACAGCCAATGAGAATCAAAGGGACCAAGAGCCTGATAAGTTCACATTGCAAGAGCAAGTAGAGCTAAAACATCGGTAATGCTGTTTACACTCCTGAGTACAACGGGGGTTTAAACAATTTTCTCTGTCTTGGGCAAATATACAGGCATGTAATGGACAAACAGGGACCAGAGGGGAAATAGAGTAAAATTCAGTGTGATCTGTTGAATAAAGAGTTTAAAACAAGCTTATAAAGAATGCACTTAGTTAAATAGTAGGCAGCACTAGGGACTGTATGAGTCAGCTTCTACACGCCTGCTTGCTTTAGGAATGAGTACCCAGAGGCAAATCTTTTCACTGGGCCAGTACAATACCCACTGATTTTAGTATACCAGCATATATTTATGTGTTCTGCATGATATGATATATCATTGGATCCTATTAACTAGGGGCTGGAACTGAGGTTGGGGTCTTGATATTTCTTTGCAGATGGCCAATTGCCAGATTATTCCATGTGTTTATGGGCTTCCATGTTTTATGCACCTTGCTTTCTAATTCACGCCACTGAGGGCATGTGTGTAGAAGTGGTCCATATAGAGGCCTAACTGAGCACAAGAGATGCAGCACCTCAGGCCATTGTAGGCGACGGGCACTGAGAATTCATGTTCCTTAACTAAAAACAGGATACGGGAGAACAACAGTGGCCTCTCATTCCCTGGTGCTTTGCTTGTGAGTATTCTCATATGCACTATATGTGCGTGGGTGGGGGCAGAGTTCTGTTATGCCCCATGGGGATCCTTCTGTAATCTGGATCGAGCTCTGTGTGTGTACATGCGATTACAGAGGAGTAAGTTCAAAAGGTTTCTTGACTTCCTACTGGGATGAAATTCAAATAGAGAATCAGATGAGCCAATGAATATTGCTTGAGAAAGTAGTCTGCTGTTGCACAATTCTCTAGCACAATTCATAAAACTCAAGACATTTTCTTTACTTTGGACGAGTGGTCATTCTTAAAAGGTTACATGTTATGGGGAGCAGAGTGATCCTCCACTCCACTGTGGTGACACTTAGGATTGTGTTCCCGTGTTGTCAGTGGCTTTTCTTTAAACATGTTACATTATTTTAAAAAGGTGTTATATTACAGCCTTTACCAACTGGTCAACAGAATTAATTTTATGGCCTCCATTGGCTATCTGGTAACCATTTTGTGGACCTTTGCTAAAATTCAATTGATCGTGATACCTTTTATTTAACAGTTAATATAAAAAGACACCATTGATTATTCCAGTGTCTGATACCTTTGGAATGGGATTACAAGATGAAATTCTCTGGAACTAGCTGGAAACAGACACTGTTCATACCATGTACATTTCTGCAATGCTAGGGGAAAGGTGGTAGGTTTCAACTCAACCAATAAGACCATTCAGTATCGAGAACAGAATGTGATGGTAGCTAAGAACATGGTGCATCTTCAGTTAACAACATGCTAAATCTGTGGCTGTAAAACAACATAAAGAATTTTTTGGGCTATAATTGGAAAATTTCATTACAGAATTCCTAAGGATCCTCTCCCCACAAACTCTTATTTCTATTCTCTTAATGATTAAAGCAACATTGTGCATTTATAGCGTGACATCTTTCAAGAATGTGCTTTGGGTAAAAACAAGGAAGAAAGATATGCTCACCTTTGAGTCATTCTCATATTACACATATCTAATGGAAGCAGATGTGTGAGCTACTCTTGCATCCAGTATAGCTGCTACTTGACAGTATCAAGCCAGACTTGCTCTTTGCGCTCATCAAACTTCTTCTGGTTCTCCTACAGATGTGTTGCAAAGGACTTTTCCTTTTGTCCCCTTTGAAGCCCATTTGTATGTCATCCAATTTAAATTATTTGTGATGATTTGATCCATTTTTTTAGTTTGGAAAGCACCACATAAATTAGAAGCATAAGGCATCATATGAGTTAGTTTGTAACCACAACAAAAAAAAGGGGGCCCCAATGTTTTGTCTGTAAGGTGATACTGGATTCCTGTTTTGTTTTTGATGAAGTGTACAATGTAGTCTCAGTACTATTTTCATTTGTTTTACAAACGTGATTTTAAAAATACATGCAGTTAAAAAATTACTTGTAATGATGGTGTAAGGTTTCAGGCCGGTGACTCATTGAACATAGTGAGTCTAACTTCTGAGTAAAAATGCTTAGGACCAAGCAGCATGTTCAAATTGTATGTTTGGAATTAACAGTTTCAAAATAATTATTCTGCTGCTGAAAAAGCATTAGATCAGCTAAATACTCTGAATAAGAATGTGGTGGGGTCCTCCTGACTGATTTGACCTTAAAACACTATACTCATCTTTTCAGTTCATCCCATTATCACAAAACAGAAGCTAGCTCTTCTGAAAGGGCTGCTTTTCGCCATGCCTCTTTTACTGCACAAAGGCCACAATTCAAAATGATGACTGCACATACTGGGAGCATCATGGGTAGTAGATCCAGAGGAGTTAGCTGTGTTAGTCTGTAGTAGCAAAATAGTAAAGAGTCCAGTAGCATCTTTAAGACTAACCAACTATATTGTAGCATAAGCTTTCGAGAACCACAGTTCTCTTGCATTTGACGAAGAGAACTGTGATTCTCGAAAACTTATGCTACAATAAAGTTGGTTAGTCTTAAAAGGTGCTATTGGATTCTTTACTATCATGGGTAGTACTCAGTCTTGTTGGTGGCCTCCTGGTACACATGGTTTTAACCATTGAAAAGGGTTTATACCTATAAGAATTCATAACTATATAAAATGCACAACAAATAGGAAATCAATGAATGTAAATAACTACACAAGCCCCAAAGTCTAGACACTCTTAAAAATACTCTTGGAAATTCTCCATCAAGGATTATTATCTGTAAACACAAACCCCACACAGTGTGTTTGAGAAACTTTCTTTTTCATCTTGGTTACGGTTATTTCTTTTTCAGTATAAAAATGACTTAAAGCCATTTCAAAAAACTTATCAGTGTTTTCCGTTATTTATGATGACTAAACTGCTAATCTAACAGCAAAGAATTATCCTGACATCAATAAATCTGCTCAATCATTAATTCAAAATCGCCATGTCCAACTAATCATTAGCTTGAAGCAGCTCCTATCCCCTGCCACAACTGAACTCAAGGCAATAAGTTGCTTTAAATAAAGCAAGTTGATTTTTAAAAAGCTCCATAAGCATCACTACGTGTAGCTACTGCAAATGCTGGGTATGCTTCGTAGGCTGCATAGGTGGCCAGATCTTGCCCCAGAGTCACCGCTTGCTTGAGCTGAGTGGCTGCCACAGTGGCAGCTGCATTCGCAATGGTGTATCCTGCAGGGAAAGACAAAAATAAAGTGTCTTCTATTGTTAGCAGAAGAGAAGGACAATGCTTTTTTTGAGTGTGTCGTAGAACTCTGTCTTGTGATTTTTGTCATACGTGTTTAAAATAACATACATGAACACACGTAGAGATGTTTTACATTGAATCCGACCAGGGCTCATTTTGAGGAGGAACGTGCAGGAACGCAGTTCCAGTAGTTCTCCCAAAAGGTCACATGTCAGGTGGCCCCGCCCACCAGATTTTTGGCTATTTTGGGCCCGTTTCGGCTTGGATTGGGGCAGAAACGGCCCAATTTGGGCCCAAAATGGCCAGGATCAGGCCCAAAACAGCCAGGATTGGTCCCAAAATGGCCAGGATCGGGCCTCTGATGGGTGGAGGATCTCCCGTTCAGCAGCGGCCCAATCCTGACCATTTTGGGCCCCTTTCGGCCATTTTCAGCCCCTTTTTGCCATTCTGGGCCCAATTTCGGCCCTGAATGGCCAGGATTGGGTCCAAAACAGCCAGGATAGGTGATGTTAGGGGGTGGGGCGTATGCAAATAAGTTATGCTAATGACACACTTCTTGTGGTGGCAAGGGGCATGACATATGCAAATAAGTTGTGCTAATGAGTTATGCTAATGAGTTCCTGCAGCTCCTTTTCTACGAAATGACCCCTGAATCTGACCATCGGTCATTCAAGGTAAGCATTGTCTACTCAGACTGGCAACAGCTCTCCAGGGTCACAGGCGGAGGACTTTCACATCATCCTCTGCCTGGTCCTTTTAACGGGAGATTCCAGGGCTGGTACCTGAGACATTCTGCATCCAAAGCGGAGGCTCTCTCTCTGAGCCACAGCCCCTCCCCTAAACTAATTAATAAAAGTTAAAATACAAACCAGCAGATAGTGATTATAACCTATAAGGAGAGGGAGGGATACTAATAATGACTGACCATCCTATTATAGTCCTATAATATTGTTCAGGGCTGTGGTTCAGGGGTAGAGCATTATTTTTGCATGCAGAAATTCCCATATTCAATCCCCGGGGAGTTTAAATAAGAAGGTCAGGTTCTAGGTGATGTGATTGTGAAAGACCTTTGACCAAGAGCTTGGAGAGCCACTGCCAGTCAGAGCAGGCAGTACTGACCATGATAGATCATGAGTCTGATTCATATTAGCCAACTTCACGTGGAGAAAAGAATAACAGAAGTGTGCAGATGGACAAGGAATGCAACGTTTGGCCATCTTCTATGGAGGTCTGATTAAAAAAGACATTGCACACTTCTCCCGTGTGTGGTGGTGAGTGAAAGGTAAGGTCTGACCATGAATGTTTTCCTAGGATGGTACTTTAGAATACTGTCATGCAACTATAATTACAGGATCATCTGATATATTGACTTTTTCTAGGGTAGGGTAGGTAGATATAGGCATAAACAAAGATCTTTTTGTGAAGAGGAAATGGATTAGGATGGGTGCAGATTTGCCCTTTATGTAGGTCAAATTGATGGGCATTTCCTACTGTGGAACTCTCACTCTAGAATTCCTTGCCACCTTCCTCTGTATCTTTTTATTTATGAAGCTTTCTTTCCAGTCACAGATCATTTTAATGGTTTCTGATAAATATTGCTTTTGCTGACATTTACTGCTGCTGTGTTTCTTACAGATAACATGTATTTAACTTATTATTTCCTAGTTTAAAACCAGCCTTTCTTTAACAAGTTTTCTATACACATTTTGTGTTAGAAAAGTGGCAAATAAATGTAAGAGGACAAGAGTGAAACATGAGATTGTTCCTTAACTGATGGATAAGAAAAGATCTCTCCTTTATGTGCCCTTGCCTTAAACGGTTCTTGTCAATTTAGCAAATGTCTAGGAGTTTTGGTTTGTCAGCAAATATTTATTAGACCATAAGATGATCAGCACACTTCCTCCCACTCATATTCTAAAAAAACCCATCTGTATTAGATTGATGTGTATTGCTAACATTAAAGGACAACCTGTTACGGAACTACTGGCACCTGGATTGGTCTCAACATGTACTTCTCAGCTTCCCTAGTCAGAAGTAATGGTGGGTAAAGGAAAGTGAGAGGTCACTGTAATTAAGTCGTAAATGGCCATGCCTTCAATAAAACATTAGCATGTCTTACACAGTGCGGAAGCTTGAACAAGCCTAGACTATTGATTTTCTCTGCATGGCAGTTAGCTGGATGGATTTTAAATTTTTAAAAAACCCTGATGTTCCTGACTAGCTCCATATTAATGAATGGTACCAATTGGTGTATAGTTCCAGTAATGCAAGAAGTCGGTATCCCATCATAAAGGATATGTAGTTACAGTGGAGGCAGTTTTATTTGTACTACCTATAATATAATATAATATAATATAATATAATATAATATAATATAATATAATATAATATAATATAATATAATATAATATAATATAATATAATATAATATAATATAATAAACTGGATGAATGTCTTGGTCCCATATGTCCTCTCCTTTTCCTAACTGTGTTTCCTATACATTATGATGTGATTAAGAATTCTGTCATAAACAATTTGTTGATTATTTGCTTGGTGAAAATTAAATGTCAAGGTACTTATAGGATTTATCTCCTACTGATGTTGCCTTTCCATGAAATCAGTCAGGGTCAGATGATGTCTGATGCAGGCAGATCCATCAAAGGATATCCCCAATACTCTTTGATGGAAATAACTCCCCACAGACCCAATTTAGTCTGGGTCCACAATATGGTGGTGGTGGTGGGGATCCTACAGGTATGGATTCACTGCTGAACCTGATCCCTTTGAGTTGCTAAATGCCCTGGAAGACCCCTTTTTGCCTGCCTTTTTTGAGATTAGGGTCCTTAGTGGTCCTTAGTACCCAAGCCTGTGTCTGCCTCTTACTTCTGATTAGGGAAGCAATTAATCTTATGACAATACACAGGCTGATTCCGCACAGGTTGGATAATGCACTTTCAATGCACTTTATCAATCGTTTGAGGTGGATTTTTTGTTCCGCACACAAAAAAATCAGTTCCAAATGATCTATAAAGAGGATTGGAAGTGTATTATCCAACGTGTGTGGAATCAGCCACTGGCACAAAAGAAGGATCACATGATGAATCAGTGTGGGGAAAGCATCTTCATTTGAACAGCTTCTCATTTGGAGCTAAATCCATTAAACTGTGGTTTTATGCAATTACTAAACTGGCTGCATGTGTGAACTGGGCAGCTCCTCAAGCTGCAGGGGGAAGGAGGTACCGAGCAAACCAACAAGTCATAAGAGAGTCTAATACAGGGCAACACCCAAGTGTGAGTGAATGTAGCCCAGGACTATCTTTTCAGTCATTCAGCTTTTGGCTTCTCTTGTTTCATACCAGAAAATCCAGTTACAAATTATTGTTACAGTACGAAGACAGTGCAGTATCCAACAATGTAGGTGTGTAGCCTGGATTTAATTGGAGCATTGTTTTAACCTGGTATCTGGTTCACTGTGCCAAATATGTGATTTCAAACATAGGCAGTTAAAGTGACCTCTCTCCCCCATTTTAAAACTGAGGTTCAACATTTGAATGTTTTCCCTGCTGTTAGTTTGCCTGGGGTTTAACCAAAGTTGCCAATCTAAACATCTATATGGGGAATCCAGCCAATTCACATGTCCAACATTAGGCACATCGTAAACACTTGTCTGAATAAATACACCCCCCATCCATCTCACTTGAGCTTGCAGTGATGCCTCTGTAGTCCAGCTAAACTGTGAAACAGTTACCAAAACAGACTAGGGCATGTTAAGTAAAACGGCAAAGAGAGGGAAGTGAAATTCCACCTCTGAGATGTGGTCCAAACATCCTTTCAGTGCTCATAACATGCAATTAAGGAGAGTCTGGAAAAGAATCTGTCATAATTCACACACCTGGAAAAGGAGCTGTAGGAGTTGGTGTCTCTGCCCCCTCTGTGGGGATGCCCAAGGTCTGAAGGGTGTATTCTGCTGCATACGTTTTCGCTTCATCTATGTATGCACTTAGCTTGGGTGGTGTGAAGGGATGCCTACAAATCAGTGACAAACATTTTTTTCTCTATCATTTTGATACTAGCATCTTGGCAAACAATTCCTCACTGTCTCTGATGTAAACTCCCTCGCAACCCCAAGTATGATGGTGTCACTAATATTGCTTAAAGGGATACCTATAAGATAGCTGGGGCAGCTCATGCTCTAGGTGTCCCTAGGAGATTGCCTTGGGTGCCCATGGTGGAGGGACCCCAGCTAGCTGGCCACCACCCATGAGGGTGGCCAGGGCTTTGCCCTTCCGCAAGGTGCAGGCAGATAGGAACATCTTGCCTCCCCACGGGCAGCAAGGAGCGAGGAAGGTGACTGCCACTGCACCCTGCCTATTTGCCAGGGCATGAGGAAGATGGCCGTGGGCTTCGTACCTTCCAGAGACCCAGGGGGTGAAAGGCAGGAGCAATCTTCCCATCTCCTGCCAGGCCAGCAGAGGGGAGGGGGTGAGGAGGATGGGCAGCCCTGAATATAGCCCTCATGGAATTATTGTGACACATGCACAGAAATTAGCAGATTGTGGATTTTGGGCTTGCACACTGATCAGTGAAATTGGATGTAATCTCAAAGCTGCCTATGAGATTTTTCTGCTTCACAGACACTTATTGATCCTGCATTGAACATTTCCTTCCACATAGAAGACTGTGGGAGATTCTAGTACCTGTGATCCTCAGGTGGAATGCAAGGATCTATAACACATATAGAGCTATTTTAAGTAATGATCCATGATCAAAGCTCAATAACTTATGGTTGCCTTTTAATTTCCTAAAATTTCCACTGAAAGTTTAAAAAGCATCACAATATTTTTATCTCTGTCCATTTTCATAATAAAATTAATAGGTGATTCGCAAGTCACCTGATAAGCATAATTTCTATTTATATATAATACGTTTATCCATATTAGTAACACCATAGTTCCTTTGTTCTCAAGCTCAGAAGGATAGAGATACTGCATTGTTTGATCACAATGAGTAATTAGACTAAAGCTCCAATCCCACCCACCTGTATCTGGGAGTAAGCCTAATTGAACTCAGCAGGACTTGTTTCCAAGTAAACATGCATAGGATCAATGAGGCTGCAAATATATTGCATAAAGTTTTCCACCTTCAAACACCACAAAGAAATCCCATCCTCATGATTAAGTCCAGCAAAAAGAATAGTGACATACATAGTAGGGTTTTGACTGGCCAGGGCAGGAATAGTGATCTTATATAAGAACAGCTGTCTTTGGTCTTGGCCAATGGCAGAATGAAGTTGGTAGACAGGCTGTCCCCAGTTATTCTTCTGGCAGATTTCTTCTAATATCTAGAATGAAAAATATATTCCCTGCTGTTAGAATGCTGTGCTTATAAATATGACTGCGACCTTCAGTCTTGAAGGATTTTTCTTTGTATAGATTGCATTGCTGGTTCTTTTTTTGTTGTTGCTTGCCATCTCCAGCCCCATTGGAAGACCGCAATCAGAGAGGACTAAAGTGGTTTTACAATTACCCTGTCCTCTTACAGCTCTAGTCTACAGGCCTTTGGTTTCTGCTTCTCAGCTGGCCAGTGCTAAAAACAGCATGTATGTGTACTACTATAGACCAGTCCCCCCTATCAAGATGTCAGGAGGTCATGCAGCTAGCACCACTTAGCTTTTAGCAGGCAAACTTTGGCTTCCAGCTAGGCAGTTAAATTGTCCACAAATTCTTGAAGATTTGGAGTTGGAGCCTAGGGAGTGTGGGATTTTGAGGAGGGACCTGTGTGTGTGCACATGCTGTCAAGTCACAATTGACTTATAGTAACCCCAGCAAGGGGCTTTCAAGGAAGTGAGAAGCAGAGGTGGTTTGCCAGTACTGTCCTCTGCAGTCTTCCTTGGCAGTTGCCTATCTAAGTACTGACCCTGCTTAGCTTCTGAGATCTGACGAGATTGGGCTATATTATGCTACCTTCTCTCCTGGGGAGGGATCTAAGCAGGGTATAATATCAAAGCAGCCATTTTGTCCAGGGGAACTGATCTTTGTTGTCAGGAGATTAATTGTAATTCTGGAAGATCTCCAGGCCCCACCTGAAGGTTGGCAACCTATTGGTGTATCACCATGAGTGCAAACCTTGAGAGTAGAGATGAGCTTGGACTGGGAAAAAGCCACAGACCATCGGTCCATGGTCTGTCATGTTTCATGGACCCACCCTGGTTCATGGACTGGTTCATCGGGCCATGGTCCGTCACTTCCGGGGCCCCTAGCACCGTCCCCTTCACACTCAGAAATGTCAAACTTGCACCATGTCTTCAGCAGGCTCTCCTCCAGCCACCCTCCAAGTTTGGCCAAGATTGCATTTTGGACGTCTGAGTTACAGACCCCCAAAGTGGCTGCCAGGAAACTTCCAGTACATAGAACAGTACTTCCAGTACAAACAGGAAACTTCCAGTACATAGAATAGGAGATGCAAATGCCAATTGACTTGCATTGGCTTGCAGCAATTGGCAGAGCCCCGGGATAGCCCAACACCCCATAATCAAATAAGAATTGAAAGGGGGGGAAATGAGACAGAAGAGTGAGCCCTCAAGGAGACCAATAAGCTTGCACCCTGAGCCTGACTGCAGCTTTGAGACTGGGTTGGCCACAGCCCTAGGCTATCCCACTACCCCACAAGCAAATAAGAATGGAAAGGAAACAAAGGAGAAACAAGAGTGAGCCCTCAGCTGAGGAAACCCAATAAACTTGCATCCAGAGCCTGACTGGAGCTCTGAAACTGGGTTGTGGCACAGCCCTAGTCTAACCTACTGCCCCACAAGCAAATAAGAATTGAAAGGGAAAAAAGGACAAACAAGAATGAACCCTCAGCCGAGGAAATCCAATAAGCTTGCTCCCACCCAGACACAAGCCCCAAGCCTCCCTCTGGTGCAATCCAAAAAAACATCCTGCAACAAGCAGTTCCTCCAAGCTGGTAACCAGCTGGAAAGTGAAACTGTGGCTCCGCATTGTGTCTTATATACTAAACGCTCACATAAAGAATAATGGGAGCTCTCTGGTTGGCAGCCAGAGCTGCCTATCAAGGTTTTCAGGGTAAGATTGGTATGTTTCAAGGGCAGCAGAAGGTCTGCATGCGGCTCCTACATTGCCTAGGGAATTGATTGCTCAGTGCCAGGATGTCTGGTTTCACAGAGCAACGGAGTGATGGACCGGCCAAAGTTTGTTGCGTTCGTGAAAAAAGGTGCATCCCACGACTTGCCAGCTCGCAAATGCCAAACCAGCCCAGTCCGTGTAAAATTTTGGTCTGTTTTTCAGTCCGTGCTCACTTCTATTTGAGAGTACTCTTTCAGGTCAAAATATGGTTCAGATGGGAATAAGGGAGGAAAAAAACTAATACACACAATGTTTTTAAAAAAGCTCTTTGGGGAAAGGCAAAAATGGGCATCAGGAATTACTTCTCTTTATATCCTCTTTATTTTTATTTATTTATTTATATTCAATTTATATTCTGCCCTCCCCACATCAGCAGGCTTATAAGAGCTAACAAAAATACAGGCAGTGGTTAAGTATTGGAACATTTCTTCTAAATTTGTTTTACCCACCTGTGGAGCAAGCTTAATTCCTTGTGGTTTTAAACTGACATGATTCATTGGTGTAAGCTCCATTCCAGGCAAAATATCATAGAGTTTGTCCTCCCCCCTCTTTTCTCCTTTGAGCTGGTATCCACGACCCAGGGCAGGGTTAGCCAAGTAGCCACGGCCTCCTAGTCCTCTAACTCCGGCAGCCCCTACAGGTACATTCATGTAAATTTCTAGGAATGTAAGAAGGCATTACACTGAAATCAAATCACCGGAAAATCTCCCTGATTCTTATTGTAATGGAAGGCTTGGCCCCAAACACTGATACTGGATAAGAAGATTGGAGAAGGGAATTCTGGGTAGATAAAATGTTACAAGTGATGGCCAACTTTGTCATTAGGCTGGGTAATAGGACCTGCCTCTAGTAATAGATTTTGGTGTACCATTGAAGGCATCAAATTAATGAATATTTTTGTGTATATATGTATAGATCAGTGAGGGGCACTGTGTAGATTTTCTGCCTCAAGCATGGAAATGTCTTGGTATTTCTGTCTGTGTTACTTGTTTGTAGAAAGCAATTTACAGAGAAGAAGCAATGTTGAAGGCACACAATTCCTTTATTGCCTTTGAAGTAGATATGGATATGCACAAGTGCCTACAGGTCTGTATCATTCTAACTTTTATTGTACCTTGTGGCCTTTTCTGTTTTTTTACTATTTGCAATTTTAGCTTGCAAGCTTCAGGCTACCCAGGTTCTTTTACAAAGAGAACCAAAAATTTGCCTCCTTCTAGAAATATGATGAACCTGGGAATTGCAGTCCACTTCAATGTACAACTGTCTCATTATCCTTCCTGGAGTATCGGGTTTGTATTGAATTCAAGGCAGACCCTTATTATTAAAAGTCCAGGTCTTCATTTTGTGAAGGGCCTGGAGATACAGTGGTTGCAGAGCACAAATGAATTCTATATTACTTTCCCCATCTCCTCTCTTCTGTTCAGTTTAATATGAGGCTCACCTTTCCATTGAATTTATGTACAGATTACTTGGTGGGGGGGATTGTTTCCAACTTGGTTAAAGGTATAAGCATATCAGACTGATTAACATTTGTATTTCAGCTTCTAAACCAATTATGTTTAATTTGGTTTTTGCCGCCCTCCCCAAATCTGTCACCTTTATTTATCCACCCATACCTGCCATAACTGGTTCAGTTTAGTAAGATGGTTCACACATGCATGTAAATCACTTGATTTTTTCCCCAACATTGAATTAGTCAAGCACTTGAAGACATGGAAATGAATGTATGAACTGATGTTGAAAAGTACCAAGTTTGCTTTGACATGCAGTTCTGCCCGTGGAGCTTAATTTGGAGACAGTGCATCATGAACATCAGCAATGCATGTTGCAGTCGTAGACCTGAGCGGTGTGTGTGTGTTTTAAGTTGTTCATACCCACAAAAGCTATTCCAGAAATTGCTCATCAACGAAACTTTAGCTTTGATCATGGCTTGGGAACCAGCAGGAGATAGAGTCATGGGGTGGGGGGGGGGCACCACTGGCGATGTTACCACATCATTTCCAGAGAAAACTTGGAAGAGATGTCAGACCTCTCTGGGAATTGCTGGACACTCTATGGCAGAAGGAAATGGGAGCTGGGGGGTGGGTGGGGATGCCCTACCCCATATGGGGATCAGCACCCATATGCAGCAGTGAGTCTTGCTCCCTGATCTGGCCTCTACTCTTACCAAAATGCAGAAATCAAACCCACAATTTCACCAGCAATGGCCTCCATCAGCACGGCAGCTCATGAAGTCTGGCATGCATGCCTGACTGACACGTCACTTTGCAACTCCAGATTGTCATTCATATATTGCGCACTGAACTGTGGACATATGCTAGTGGATAAACGTGTATGGGAATTACATCGTAGTAATACCTCATATAGTTCCATCATGTGTCTACTTGTAAAGCTATCAAGAAAGTTTAGAAAACATTGCCTGTATAGATTGCTAATGTCCTACTATAGCCCTAAATACGCACTTCTAAATAGAGTTACCTCTAATTGATGGAGGCCTGATGATACCCCTGTTGCTCAGGTGTGCTTTGGCAGCTGGAAAATGGAGGTTGGGAATAGCAGCATAGGCTTGAGGTGCATAGAACACTGGGGCTCCCAGGTAGGCTGCAGCGGGATCATATACATGCCCAAATGTATAGGTGTATTCTGGCAAAACTGTCCCTCGTCCTCCTCCTGTGCCTCTGGTGTATCGGACGTAGCTGTCTTTGTCTACTGGCTTGGCTAATGTGACCTCAATGGGAGAGCCATCTACCACCTTTGAACAAAATTAATGGAAAGTGAAAACGAGAGAGGGAATGAGGTGTTTAAAAGCATCAAGAAACATTTCAGTTACTAACATTGAAAAGCAAACCCTGATTCAGGCTTTGGGGCACTTGAATGAATGGCTTGACTTCAATGGAAGATTTCCAAGAGGGAGGTGATTCCCACCAGTTATTTCTTCTTGCCACAGACCTCCGGCTCCCCCCACCCTTGTCCTGGAGGTCCCGTCTCCTTCAGAAGTAGGATTTGGGGGTATATTTGGGGCCACAGAAAGTCACATTCCAGGGCAGAAAACTCTGCCATCTGCAGAAATTTATGGTGGCTCCCAGTCAATGTCTCCTTCCATATGTGTGTTTGTGTAAAGTGCTGTCAATTCACAGCTGACTTATAGTGTCCCCTGCTGGGGTTTCTAAGGTACAAGATGCTCAGAAGTGGTTTGCCATTGCCTGTCTCCATAGTGACCCTGGACCAACCCTGCTTAGCTTCTAAGATCTGGCAAGATTGGGCTAGCCTGAGCCATCCAGGTCAAGGCCTCCTTCATTATACACCTCCGCATTCTCTGAGTTAACCCAGGGAAGCCTTGCTCTGGTTTTTCCTAACTGAAGATTGGAGGGCAGCCATGAATGGGTATTACTGGATTTTATGGCTTAACTTTTTTAAAATTAGGAATTTGGTTTTTTTTCTTTTTGTGGACCTTTACACTTTATTTTAATTCCAAAATATGTTTATTTTGATCTATTTATGGAAGCAATAGCCAGATAAAAGATTAAAAGACAAGTGTATCAATTTCAAGTGATAATGGTTTTAGCAAAAGATACCCTGGAAATAAATTACACATGGTCAAAATGGAATAGCTTAGGCTTGTACTTAGCGGTTTCCAAATGTATAGAAGAATAGCATGCAAATGGCTCATGATGATTCAAACTCTAAGCATGCATTGAAGATCACAGATTTCCATGAACAGAAAATCACAGCAAACGAAAGCTATTCGGGCCAAACCCCCATTGCTGGCACTACATTTTTTTTTTTACTAATTTATACATTGACCCGCTTTATGAAAGCTTATTAAGCCATATTCATATTACTTTGTACACACACAATCCACCAAATACTAAATAAATTCAGCATTACCTTCCCATTTAAGACTCTCATGGCTTCAACTGCATCTTCTCGGTTATTAAAGTGCACAAATGCGTAGTCTCTTATTTTCTTTACCCGTTCAACTGATCCTGTAAAAGAAAGTTGGAGATTAGGTCTGCAATGGACATTGCTAAAATGTACAGCATTGATCTTCTGCAATAATTCTATAGTCTTCAATTTGATCATTTTACAGTAAATATTAAACATTAGCCCTGCAAGCAGTGAGCTGCTTAGATAATCTATTTGTATTTATGTTAACTTAGTGATGTACTCTTTTGAGCTTTTTGGTGTGGGCTCTGCATATGTGTTACTATAACAAATTTGCTTATCTGTATGGTAAGGACTGCCATGCAAAGAAAAGGGATTCTATGCAGCATGTCTGCTGATGGAAGGATTTCCATCTGCAGAGTGAGACTATCTTGCCTCCCCTTTCCGTTGTAGCCTGAAATGTCCCACCCAAACGCTGCTCCTGGGAGACAGAAAGGGGGCAACCAGAACAGCACTCAAGGAGGCATTTGGGGCTGCAGTGTATATGCGGGGGAGGTGACAAGTCTCAGTCTACGGACATAAATCCTTTAGTCCACAGAAACTCTTCATGGGTTCAGCCCCATGCGTGATTGAATTATTTGTGATAGATGAAACTATTTATTTATTCATTTACTATATTTCTAGACAGCTGTTTTTCATTGTGTGATTAATTATAAACTAGGCCAAGTGTGATAGAATGGGCTTTTAAATCAAAGGTTTACTCAGTGTAGCACCCAGAGAGTGGAAATGGAAAGGTTAAAAAAACTGCCTGAAAGGAGACCGATTGACAGGATGCTCCCCCTTCTCTGTGATTGAACAGCGAGAGGGTAACAAATTGATGTTGACAGAATTGTGGAAGGAGTTGTGAAGTCTAACAAGGATGTTCAAACTTGTAACCCTCTGTGTGAGGAAAAAGGAAAAGTTTGCCCTAACTAGGACAGCCAGGGCCGGATCTAGCGCTCCCGGCGCCCGGGGCAACGCTTGCCGGCCCTCGCGCGCGTGCACAGTGCGCGCACGCTCCTGACGCAGCGTGATGACGTCATTTTGATGACATCATCACGCTATGCGCCGAAGGCAGTGTGGGGGGCTGAGAAACTGCCCGCGCCATTCGCTTCAGAAACGAATGGCGCGGTCGACTTTGCAGCCCCCCACACTGTCTTTCGCCTGCCCCGTGGGACAGGGGGCGACCGGCTTGCCACGTGCCCTCTGTCCTGCGGAGCAAGCAAAAGGCAGTGCGGCAGGCTGCGAGGCTGCCCGCGCCATGCGCCTGCCCCACGGGACAGGGGTGGCTGGCTGCCCCCTCTCCTGCAGGGCAAGCGAGTGATGTGGGCGGCCACACTGCCCTTTGCCTGCCCTGCAGGACAGGGGGTGCGCTGCAAGCCAGCCGCCCCCTGTCCTGCAGGGCAAGCAAAAGGCAGCGCGGGAGCCTGTGAGGCTGCCCGCGCCATGCACCTGCCCCGCGGGACAGGGGGTGGCCGGCTGCCCCCTCTCCTGCAGGGCAAATGAATGGCGTGGGCGGCCGCGCTGCCCTTTTCCTGCCCTGCAGGACAGGGGGTGCACGGCAAGCCAGCCGCCCCCTGTCCCGCAGGGCAAGCAAAAGGCAGCACGGCTGCCCATGCTGCTGCCTGCACGCTCTGGGAGCTGCTTCCGGCGCCCCCTCCCTGGCGGTGCCGGGGGCAGACTACCCCCCTGCCCCCCCTCTAGATCCGGCCCTGAGGACAGCTTTAGGTTTAAAGAAGACTTAAGTTGGCTCTGAGGAGGATCCTGGATCTGAGTGAAGTCAGAACACCTAAGCTGTAAGAAATCTATGAAGAAACCTTGTTAAGGTAACCTACGTCTGAAATTACCAACCTCTCACTTTTAGTATCTGTAACTACTGAAACTAAGCTTTAAGAAGATTATTTTGCCTACTGCTTGTGAAGTATTCTGTTCTGCAATTAAAATTTACCTCAGCTTTACTTTCCTTGCCTACCTATCTGTCAACCCTGCCTGTTTAATAAACCTGCTCTTTTCTTTTGAACTTAACTCACCCCCTAGTGCCATTTCATTTAAAGATGTGGGCTCTTGCTTCTCCCCTAGCAATATTTAGGCTGGAGTATAAGCCAAAAATATATGTCTTAAAGTGTGGGACAAAAAGACCTTTAAATTATACCAGAGACATGCTACCAGGGGCTTCCCAACCACAGCAAGCAATCTTGGCTGCATTGGAGGGAAAATCTGCCTCCCAGTGGGGGTACGTTGTACCAAGATTTGACTTAAAAGAAAAATATATCCACATACATCACATGATTCAGTATATTTAGAATGATCCAAGTCTGGAACTACAGGAAAATGACAAGTGTGTGTGTGTATTGAGGGCCAAGCTAGACGTGCAGGTTTTTTCTGCAGACATACAGCAGTTAAAAAGTAAATGGCAGTTAAAAAACAATAGACAGCCCAAATGGCCTCAAAATTTCTTCATGGGGGAAGGAGGGGCTCCTCTTTCCCCCCTCAAGCCATTTCCCTGCATCACACAATAGCATGGAAGGAGTCCCCCCCCCATTTTTACTGCTCCACGTGCACAGAATACTCCATGTGGAGCAAAAAAATCAAGGGAAAAAACCTTGCTATTTTGATAGGCGGAAACAGCTTGAGGGAAGACCCCCTTCCTCCCCCTGTGGAGGCATTCTGAGGTGATTTAGAGTCCTCTTTTATTTTTAACAACTACTCCCGAAAGCTGCTGTGTAGCTTCAGGGAACTTGAGTTGGGTCTGGGTTTGGGTTAAGAACCTGTATGTCTAGCTTGGCCAGGTTGATCCAGCAGCACAGTACCTGCTCAGGGGAGAGAAGTGCTTCTTAAATACAGCTTTGTGCTCCATTCTTTCTTGAGGTGGGCAGACAGGCAGGAGAAAGGAAAATGCTCCCCATGCCAGCACCAGGCAGGAACTGAGCTTTCCAAGCTAACACTTCTCTACCAGTTGCTTAAAACATAATTTTGTTTTAAGGAACCAGTAGCAGCCACCAACAAATTGAGTTGATTCATTCTGTGTTCCAGGTAAGGTTGCCAGGTGTGGTCTGGCAACCAGCGGGAGATTAGGGGGAGGCATAGGGGGTAGTTGTCAGTGATGTCACTTCCAGAAAGACCCGGAAGTGACATCATGACCCTCTAGGAATCACCACCTTTCCCCTGGAGGTGACTTCATGCTTCTCTGGGAGTTGCCAGAGGCATCTGGTAATGCATAGAGAGGGAAAAACTGGAAGTGGTGTCTTGCCACTGCTGATGGCTTTTTTAAAAAATAAACATTTTCCCTGCTAGCCATTAGAGTGCTGGCAGTCAAGCCTGCTGGAAGTAGATCATCTCCCTCCCCCAGCAGGCAGAGGACAAACTTAGAGTGGAACTACAAATGACAAAAGGCACAGGTTGGACACTTGTCAGCTTCCCTCAAGTTTTGATGGGAAATGTAGGCAGCTTGGCGGAATGTTGGACAAGTGACAGTTGCAAAGTCCACTGCACAGCAGTCAGAGAGCCAAGCTGCAAGACTAGGATGCCTACATTTCCCATCAAAACTTGAGGGAAGCTGACAAGTGTCCAGTCTGTGCCTTTTGTCACTTGTAGTTCCGCTCTTAGTTTCAGGTCCACTACCAGTAGACTGGAGCATGGGGAGTCTAGGAATGTCAAAGAACTGGACATTTTGTCATGTATTCTGCTCTTTAACAAGGATGTAATTTTGCTTAGGTTTGCACTATTAAATGTCCTGAACATTTATATATTTTACTTGCGTTCTAACTTGTAGCTGGCTGCTGAGCCCTAAGGGAAAGGTAGAGTAGAAATCCAAAAGCACAGAGCTGTGACAGTGAATAATCATACACACAGAAATAAAGCTTTTTAAAAACGCCCTGTTTCAGAAGCTATACATTTAGCTAAGTGTAGAGACTTTTGAAGCTGTATGTAATTGCTTTCCTTACCATTCAGTTTCTGCATTTTTGCTTTGGGCATGTAATGAGCCACTGGAGAATTTGTGCTTTCAGTTCTTTACAATGGAATTGAGGTTTTATGCCTGTTAATCTAAGTTTTGATGGCTTGGTATAACTGTTTGCTATGTAACATTTTATTAAACAATTGCGGAGAAGTCTGTTAAAACATCAGTTGAGGTACTGATGTTTGAGAAAAATATATTTGATTTCTTCCAGGCGTGACCAATTAGACTAATTTAAATTTGGGTGGGAGGGAGGTTGCTTATATGTCCTAATTTTTTAAATGTCTGTGCTAAATCAGAGCAGCAGCAGCCAATACCCAGCACTAAGCACTTACCTTCCAAGGCACCCTTTGGTACCTTGAAGCTTTCGGCAAGTCTCCTGCTATTACATACATTTGAGAGCCCACCCAGTGGTCTGCTGTCGTTAAGAATCCCCTGAAAGGAGTGGCTGCTACCTTAAAATTTCCGAACAGCCCACATTTCTGAAATGTTTAAGTTTTCTTTGAATACATGGTGTGATTGGTGGGCTACCTTTACACACAAACAAACAAGTGAGAGGAGAGGAAGTTCAAGAAGGGTGTGAAGCTCCCAGAACAGAAACTTTCCCCACGTAGACAAGATAATGCTTAAATAAAAGCAACCTGATCAACTTCAAGGCATTTCACGTGGATCAATAGTAACTCGTAAATAGATTCTGACTGTGGCCCACATGATTCTATTATGCCAGCCGGGGACAAACTAGCAGGGAAGAGGGGGGACGCTGCAGCAAGGAGAGGGAAGTTACAGTTGCCTCTGCTCTTTGTTTCTTCCCTGAAAAATGCCCTCCCAATAGCAGTGATGCAGTGGCTAAGGTTTTGAGTTGACTGTTTACTGATTTGGTTAATTTTATTTAGCACTTCTTTCAAGGAGCTTGGGGTGGCATATATGGATCCCTCTTTTTCAGGGTTGGATGGGCCATTAAGGCCACTGGGGGGATGATGGTGCAGGGACCACCACCCACCAGAGCTACCCTAGTCCTAAGTGGTTGGTGAGCCTCTCTCCATGCAAGGTTAGTGGGAGCTACTGCAAACCAGTAATCCTCACCCTGTGCGGGGCAGGGAAGGAGGTGCCTGGCCCTGCTAAGACCTGGAGGATCTTTGTTCCTTTTTTGTGGGGGGAGGGGGACTCTTTTTCTTGACTGTTTTTTCTTCCCAGTCCCCCCTGCCCCTCCTCCATTTTATCCTCGTAACAATCCTGTGGTCGGTTAGGTTGAAAGAGTGTTTATTATCTTTGTAGATGCTGTATCTGTTATTGATAAACTCTGAAAAAGCTGCCAATGTTCCTTTCTTTTACCTGGTTTAACATTGTTGAATTCTTTTTCAATGGTCTCTTCAGTGGTTGATAACATTAAGTTTCGCACATAGAGGATTTTTACCGATGACATAGTGTCTTCATCAACCTCGACCTCTGGCTCCGCCCAGTCTACAGCAATAGGGTGGCCCCATAATTGTATCCTTCCTGTGAAGCAGTCGGAATTCCATAATTATATGGATCTTAATTCAAATTAGATATAACACCTAAGTGATTTGTGAGAGGGGAGTCTCTCTCTGCAAAGATCTTATTACTAAAATGAATTGACTTTATTACGGAAACTGCTATTCACTACAGCAAGGCAGGAGCAAGAATGCAGAGACTCTCCTTCCCAAACTTTGTACATCAGATGGGCTGATTTGGATTCATTATTTTTTCACTGGCATTATGTATATATGTATTTAGTGGAGACATATGAACTCTACCAATTTAAACCAATCTGAAGAATTTCCAAAATTATTATAGCTGTCCTGAAAAAAATCCTGGGAATTAATGAAATTTACAGAGATCCCAACCCTGAATTTCCTATACCACAAGTAGTTGCCTTTCCCCTACTTTGATAGATGCAGCTACTAACCGGGAAAGGGGAAGATATGGCTGGAATTCTCCTTTGTGATCAGATCATCAGCAGCAAAGCAGTTATCTTACACATTCATCCCACATATGCTCTTGATTAAGATTTGCTGGCTACACAAAGAGCTGCTACCATGCTGCCAAGTTATTGCTACACTAAACAGCCCTGGATTCTCATATGTTTGTGTGCAACAGTGCAAAAGGTCTCTCATGTGGTGTGGAGCTTTGTACATGCACAAGAATCCTTGCATGGTAGCAACAGAGAGCAATGGTCCCTCAATTCTCCTTCCCTTTCTAGTTGCAATTAACTGTTCCTATCTATACCTAGAAATATTGCAGTATTCTCATGCATATTACCTGGTAGCAATTTTCTTCTTGCCATAGCTGCTGCCCGATGACTGCCATATTCCACAAAAGCAAAGCCACGGTTTTTTGTTTTATCAGCTGCACTAGGGTATACAATCACTTCAATCACACCATCTGTAACTTTCTTCATTTCTGCTAATATTTCTTCCCTCTTCTTGGTTTTAGGGATTCCTCCTACAAATAAACGGCAGTTGTCTACACTGGCACAAACCCCTAGGAGCCGTCCATTCCTGCATATAAACAACAGTTCCATTTTTGTGGTGAAACTTACTCTTTTGAGAAATATTGATCAAGGTTATGCTTCAGAACCATGAGAGTCATGTTAACGTATCTGAACAGAGTTGATAGCCAAAGCATAAACTAATAAACAATGCTTTCAATCAGCTTTAGAGTTTGCCAGTAACATTCTGGTTTTTTTTTTTGAGAAATAAATTAGGAATAGATTAAAATTTTGTTCATGAAAGTAATTCCCTTCTTTTAATGAGAAAAGAAGTCATATATAAAATCTAATGCAAGAAGGATTTGTTTATGCCTAAAATCCATACATTTTATTCCTCACAACAACCCTATATGTTAGGCTTAGACTGGGTGGTGATTTTTATAGCTGCTCAGGCACCTGTGCTTAGATTCCCAGTCACAGCTTGATACTGTAACCTTTTAGCAAGTCCTGTTGCCCTAAACACCACTCCATTCACATACATCTCTTACCTCTTGAGTTGGTCACTAAGGGACTCTGGTGGTTACATTTGGCCCAAAGTATTTCAGTTGCTGATACCCAGTAGAAACCCTTGCTATACCGTGTGTGGTTTGGAGGTAGGACCTAGAGTGGTTTGCAAGGACCAATTTTCTTAAACATGCTCTTGGGTAATCAAGTTATACAAAAATATTGCCAAGATAATTTGTTGACTTGATTTCACTCTTAGCTATACAACACCAACCCACTTTACCTAATTTCATAATTGTTCAGTTGTCTGATCGCATTCTTGGCCTCCTGTTTGCTGGAAAAAGTCACAAAAGCATATCCTCTGTTGTTTCCATTGAAGTCCATCATCATTCGCATTTCATAGATCTTCCCAATCTGTAAGAGCAAAGAACAATAGTCTATAACCCCATTTTCTTATAACACTTTTAAAAAAACAAAAACAAAATACCAGGTTAAAAGCTGCCAGAACAAAGTTAGGATATTCTTGCAATTCTATTTGTGTATCAGTTCCTCTTCCGAGTAGCTTGACCATTGCCCGTGATCACAAAGTAAAGCATGTTTGACTCAAGATGTGCTTTCTGACCCATGTTCAAAGTCAAAATAAACAAAGGAGGCATATGTCGAAGTTAACAATCCATGCTGTGCTAGCACTGTTGATCTAGTTAGCAAGGTAAATGGCATACACTGATAACACGCTGCCTGTGCTTCTGTGCACACCTGAGGAATTGTAGAGCGTGCTCATCCAAATATAAGTAATGATTTCTTGTGTTGACATGTTCTTTGTATTTTTTTTTTTTAAAAGCCTGTTTCTGGTGGTGTTGAGAACTTTAGAGGTTTTAAGCCAACTGAAGTTTGTGGGCTTAGAATGGTGTAACCCTGCTTAGAATAGTGCTGTTCAGTGTTCATCACAGAAAGAGCCTGTGCACAAGCGGCAGAAAAATACCTACCAACTCAATGTGTATTTGAATGAATTTTATTCTATGACACTTTTGGTCCCCAGTGAGCATTAGGAAGATGGCTGAACGGAATGGTTGGCTGCTTCTTTTGGAAGTTATTTCATATCCCTCTTAGGCTGTGTGGAGATATAAGGAAAAGGTACAATGGGATACGAGGAGTCAGCAGGAATGGATAGAGAAATGTGGATGGGTTGTACTTTTTGTCTCTGTATTCTGGTCCTGTCTGAAGGTGTGTAAGATGCAGGAGTGGGGGAATGCACATAGTCCCCACATGACATATTGGCGTACTCAAGACTTCTGCAAAAATGTAAATTGTTTGCCCTTTTATTGTCCCACATATATTTAAAAAAAACCATTAATGTAATTTTCAGCACACAATTCTTGAAATCACCAGAAAGACTTAGAGGATCATTCATATAAGTGAAATGCACAATACTTGGAAGTAGCCCTGAGATGAGAATTGACAGTATGTGTTTTATTGACCTAACTGAAGGTTACAACAGTAGAGTGATTTTTTTATTTTTTAGAGTCGGACTTGGATCCTATCTACAACTTCCATGGATGGAAAAATTTCTCTCTGGGGAGATAGGACTTGGTCAGCAACATTCCCTCCCACTGCAGCCCAAAATGCCTCCCATACATAACTCTTGTGGGATAGGGGTTCCCCTGGAATAGCCTGGAGGGAGTTGGAGGCCTGCTTCAAGTATGTGCTGAAGGGAGCTGTGACTCTCAAAAGGTCATACTTTGGAAATCTAGTTGGTCTTTAAGGTGCTTTTGGACCCGGATCTTGCTTCAGGAGGAGCAATCAGTGAAAATTGCCCCCTCTTGCATGTGTGGAAATTTTAGGGGAGATCCAGTCCTCTAATTTGATTTTGTTGGGCATTTATGTTTTGAAGGCCTGTCTGAACAAGGACTGGGCCACACAGAATGATTTCCATGAACATGGATTTGTGCCGCCTGTTAGAAACACAAGCCCTGCACCGGAATTCAAATGGCACGTTTGTATGCACATAGGTTTCATTTGCGTAATCTTTCTATTGCAGAATCCAGGGGTACCTATTAAGTGCATTGGCCTCTCTATACACGTGCACCCCCTTAGGCAACTGTGAACTTCGACATGTACACAGGAGATGGGAATGGGGCAGCTACTCTGAGGAGGGGAGGAAGTCAACGAGGCAGCTTTTCTGTGTACTATTTTCTTTGTATTTCAGGGAGAAGTTTAATAAACCTGGGAAAGGGCAATTAGAGGGTAGTATGATTATATTTTGTTAAATTTATTTTATTCAAAACATTTCTATGCTGCCTTTTCACCCAAATAGGGTCTCCAAGGCAGCAAACATCAGAACACTAAACCATTAAAACAACATTTTCAAAACAGTATATATAAAATGCTTAAACAATTCCATAATACACAGGTACAGTTGTACAGGTACATCTTAAAAACTACAAACTATGATCACAAACCCTATCCTACAGTTACCAAGTTAATCTGTTAGAAACGTAATATTTGGCAGGTCTTATTTTAGCCCCCAAACTGGCTCTAATTGGATTCTATCCAGCCTTCAGACATGGCCTGTTAATATTGTATGCATATTTTGTTACTACTACATTGGAAGCGGCATGTATCCTAGCTTAGGCTAAAAAGGCTTTCTCCAACTTTACTGACTTTTCTTTTAGCACTGGGGGCCTGGGGGGAAGTCATCGTAGCCTGGAGCATGTCTTCAGAGTGTGCTCGTTGTAGGATACATGCCGCTGAGTATTGGCTGTAGCAGGTGAGGAGAGGATCTCTGCACACACTATCAATCACTACTAGGAAGTAGATAAGGAGGGTTTCATACATGCCTGTGTCTATGAGGATGCTTCTTGCAGCCTGCATAGGAATTGCAACTCCTAGCTATACCTTTCACTGTTTTTATTAGAGAATCCATCTCCAAACATGGCCCAAACTCTGCTTTATCAAAACCTCTGATAACAGCAGACAGCTGTATCGACTCTACAGCAATGCTGAGCTAGATATGAATGTAATGTGTACTAGTTACCTCGCCTTCTTATTTCACAAACTCAAGACACCACCAGCAGTTCTACTTTTTTGTTGTTTGTGCAGGAAGTTTGCTGCAGTTGAGGACTTCTCATAGGGACTCTATAACAGGAACCTAAAGCAGGTCTACTTGGACATAAGTCCCATTTTATTCACCCTGGAAAGTGTTCTTAGGATAGAGGCATAAGTATCCCTTATCAGTTTGCCTTTTCTATACTTTGGCTCTTTACAAAGAGTCATGGATCCCCGACACCAAGCTGTGCTCTTCTGCTTGTCACAGTCATAAGTTGTTTTATTGCCATTAGTGGACCAATTGTGTGAATAAAGTCCACTAGAGTGTTCTCTAAATAGGACAAAATTGAAATGAAAGTGCTGTAAGAGTCCATAATACGCAGGCTCAGTCATAGGAAACTATCAAAAATTGGACACCCAATTCCAAAGTGCACTGATAACTCTGGAATAATTCCATTGAAGGAAAAGTAGTATTATTTATGTATCACATCAATATGCTGTCCTTATTCCAAAGTGCTCAGAATGGCATACATGGAATTTTCACATTTCAGCCTTCACAGCTGTCCTGGTTAAATTACTTTATATTAGTGAGTGACAGTGACTGGCTCAAGGATACCCTTTCAAGGAGGAATAGGAATTTGAACCCCAGTCTTCTCAGACCAAGTTTCACATGCTGTTCACTGCACTGACATCAATGCCTCCATCAATGGCTTCTAGTTTTCATGAGTTAAGGGACCTCCACATTCCATGGCAGTAACCTCTGAATCCCAGTGCTAGAAAGCAACATCAGAGGAATGCCTTGATTTGCATGCCCCGTCTCTTGGCCTTCCAGGGGATCAGCTGGACTAGAAGGAACACTGATCTTGATCCAGCAGGGCTATTCTTATGTTCTTAACATCTTAATGTTACTATTGTCATTAGTATTACTAATGATTAGTATTTTACTAAGGACTAGTATTTTACTAAAAATAAAGAATCTATTACAAGACGGTTGTTCCTACTTCAGTGTTTATTCATAAGGGGGTCTCAGCAATTACAATGAGATCTGCCCCTGGGTGTGTGCATAGGATAACAGCCATAGTTCCTGCCAACTAGCAGTTTATTTAGAGATTCTTTAATGTTTCATTTATTAATGGCTTTTAAAGATGCCTAGATAATATAAGCAAGATACATTAGAGTAGCCAAGTTTGTCTATTGAAGAAAAAACAGCAAGAATTTTGTGGTACTTTAACAACTAAACAATTGCAGCATGAAACCAGAGTAGACAAGGTTCTACCTCATGCCATGCAAGTTATCAAACGTGCAAAATATACCTAAAACGTTTATGTAAACTGGTGGAAAGTATTATATGTATGTATGGCTGGCTCCGTGTTTTGGAGGGACATCTATATCTTAATTAGTATTTGAAATATTTCATACCTCTGTGAAAAAGCACCACATGTATACCATAATTATATCTAATTAAAAGTTGCTCACTTCCCAATTATATATATCTCTAACAACATTTACAAATTACACATTCAAATCTAAAAGGTGTTTTAGTATCACTCGTGAAATCTCCCTAAAGCACTTTATGTGTGAAAATCCTCTTGATGAGACATATTTAGCTTTCTGCATATTGCACTCTGGATTTCCAAAAGCAGAATGCTAATCTGGGAACTTTATTTGCAAATTGGTAACTTTCCTTAAAATCAGGTCAGTTCATCTGCAGATTCTTACAAATGTATGTTTTGTATTCATAGGCAAACTCTCCTCCCCCAAGTAACTCACAGCAGTATATGAGACTTGAAAGAGCCCCATGTGAATGGTCAGATTGAAAGATCACCGGGCAACTGAGAGAGCAATCCTAAACAGGTCTGCTCAGAATCCTGCTCCGGCCTGTTCAATGGGGTTGCACCCTTGGATAGTGTCCTTCGTATTGCACTGCCAGTCCACTGTCCAGCCACTCCATGTTCCTACAAGGATATATCAGTGCAGGAAAACACCGACCTGATTATGCCAGTTATGGAGGTGTAGTGGTGGTACATACTTTTTCACTACCCATACACCAAGTGTAACACATGAAGCAGATCTTAATATTTACTTTAAAAAAGTAAGTTAATCCTCAGTAGTGGATACAATGCCTTAAAGTGTACCTCATTGCCTCGAAGTATTAGTTTAGGCAGTGACATTTCATGTGACGTTAGATAGGCAGTGACATTTCATGCCCTGCATTACTATTAGGTCTCCATCATGTTTTCCTCTACACACAAATGCACATCTCAGGTTGGATTCATATGAAATGCTGATATACTGGAGTAAACAATTTATTTCACATCTGGCACCTTGGCCAATGAATGATACTGCAGCTTGTTCTCTCTTGGGTCACTCTTGGCAGTTTACTCCCTCCTAAATGTAGCCAATGTTTGAATATTGGAAGCAATTATCGAGCTGTGTTTCCAGCTCCTATTCTTATGTAAATATATATGCCTGGCATTGGCAGCAAGCAAAGTTGGTTCATCTAGCAGGAGCCATTTACCAATAGAGACCCACCCTCAGCTGTGTTGCCAGCTTTGACTGTGCAGGAAGAATATGTGTCTTTGTGCCCCCCCCTAAGTTAAATGGATACATTTCCAGTTGTCCACAGCTGCATTAGCACTAAGCAGCCAAAAAAGGAAGGGGGCAATGGACTACAATGATGCTGATTTTTAAATGATTGCCACTGTGGGTCTCAGCTTTTTTGTTATCTATTCTGCAGAGCTGCCTGGGCCTGCAGCCAGCAGCCCCGGCACTGTAGACACTCACTCATCACCGTAGCAAAATATATTTCTAAAACCCTTTCTATATTCATGAGAAGAAACATAGGAAATATAAAATTATTACTTTTTCACATAATGGTATAAGTTCATCTTCAAAGAGGTCTCGGGGCAACTTCCCGATGAAAATCTCACAGCCTCTTTCAGGAGGTGGTCCATCCCAGTCTGGTGGTGGCCCTCCATACTTTCTTTGGCCATTTTCCTGAATTGAAGAGAACAAAAGATATTTTGAAATGTGTAACCTCAAAATTGCAAGTCTCTTTAGTGTATCTCATTTACAGTACAATCCTAAATAGAGTTACTCCAGTCTAAGCTCATTAATGTCAATGGGCTTAGACTGGAGTAACTCTGTTTAGGATTGCACTGTTAATTTTCTTCATCTGATAATGGTTTAAATCCTACCTAAAAATTCTGAGGAGGCGTTTCCCCCTCCCCTTGCAGACATCTAATTCCCTCCAAGTTATTCCTGGGGGCATCCTCGAATACTGTCCTGCCAGGAGCAGTATTCGGGGGAGGGGATGCTTTTTGGGTTTCAGCATTGGGAGGGAGGCAGAAGTCACACTCTGTGGGCAGAAATCCTTCTGGCTATGGACATTTCGGGCATCATCTTTATTGCATTAGAAATACCTTAGGACTTCCAAAGACATTCTGGCAGCCCCAAAAGGCTGCACTGCGTGCCCCTTTGGGTCTGCTTGGTTAATCCCTCTAAGAATATTCCTGCCCCAGGAGACCAGTTGGTTCGCTTGTGCAATCAGACCTATCCTGACATCACATCATTAGCTCATGACACCTGAAAGAGTCTCTTTGATTACTTTCATACTAAAATAAGGTTTATAATAAAAATGTACTACGACATCTAAATGGGATGAATGAAGAACCATCAGAGCTCTACTTTTAAAATCTTCTGTGACGGCAACTAAACACATATTGGACTGGTCCAATAATAACTGTACCTCCTTTCTACTGGGAACTTTTGTGCCCTTCCTTCTGATTGGATGGCAAAGCACGTATAAAGAAAATAGTCTTCTTGGTGAAAGCACACCAGAGAGAGAATATCAGTAACTGTTAATCATCCAGTTGTTGGGAAAATATGAAAAGTAGCATCTAGGCATTATGATCATTGCTCATAATGACCTCAAGTTGACTTTATCATTTGTATTTGTTCAGGCAATGTCCGTGAATTTAAAAGATTAAGAATTTTACATCTTAAAATCTCTGTAGGTGACAAATATTCTGATGAAGACATTCATTACATTGCAGTAAAAATAAAATGTATATTTCTAAAGTTTGGGTGTTAAGTATGATAGCCCATACAAACTTCTTAAGATTATCACTGTACTGCCCACTTGAGATTGTGGAATCCATATCTGGATATTACTGGACCTATTGTGCTTTAAGTGATCATGGCAACCCTTTTTTGATCAGTGGTAATTGTTGAAATTGTTTAAATTGCAGTAGCTGACTGAAGAGCCTCCATATGGAGACACCAATTTATATATATCACTGCGGTGTGTGAGACTGCAAGCCCTGCTGGCAAACTAACTTGCTTCCAAAAACAATGGAATGCGGGGTGCTGGTGGTTGTATGAACCCAGCCATACAGATTCATTGTGTATTTTGTATTAAGGATTTCACTAGGGGCAGCATGTGCGTGTTGCATACTATAACGTGCATACTATGATGCTATAACTTGTCAGGTAATAATTTTATCTTTGTAATAGATACTGAAAAAAAGGATGATTGATTGAGGAGATAACTTGTCCTAGTCACTGAGCAAACCCTAGTTAACAGTGCCATCCTAATGAACTGTACCCTTCTAAGTGCATTGAAGTCAATTGGCTTAGAAAGATGTAACTCTGTTTAGGATGGCATTGTAAGCTACTTAATTTACCTTCAAATCAATGAGAAAATTGTAACCAATAATGTGACGGGGAATTCCTACCTGAATCAAATTATATCCCGTGCGCTGAATTAATGTGCGGAGGGCAGCTTCTTTCTGGGTGCCGGCCAATCCATCCCCGGATTTTTGATTTGATTCCATTGTGACTGATTATCATCAAAAAATCACGTTAATTAGGGGTGCTCACTGCAATCAAATTTAAGATAAATTAAGTAAACTAAAAAAAAAACCCTCCATAGTATCTGTGAAAATATTTTACATGAATCATTCAAAGTAATTAGAAAACAAAATAAAAAGACCCAACACCTCAATAAAACAAAAAGAATCAACAAAGAACTTTAGGGCTCCAATAGGGTATGATGAATTCTCAGGTGAAATCCTACCACTGAATCTCCCCAAAGAAAAAGATCAAAGTTGCATGTTTTGGGATGGATGATTTAGAAGCTGCACGTTTTAAAAAGTTTTTCTTTCTGCTTTCAAGTTCAACTAATGCACTTTGAATCCTACGCATCAGTAAATTTCTCAACCATTTCAGTATTACCCCTGGGGTCATTAGCTAGATGATCAGTGATACTTGCATCATTCAAGCCAGTTTGGTGTAGTGGTTAAGAGTGTGGGACTCTAATCTGGAGAACCGGGTTTGATTCCCCACTCCTTCACTTGAAGCCAGCTGGGTGACCCTTGGGTCAGTCACAGCTCCTGGCTCTCTCGGCCCCACCCACCCCACAGGGTGTTTTGTTGTGGGGATAATAATGACATACTTTGTAAACCGCTCTGAGTGGGTGTTAAGTCACCCTGAAGGGCGGTATATAAATAGATTACTACTACTACTACTACTACTACTACTATTATTTTCCCCTCCACCAAGCAGGAATGTTGAACGAAGATACATGAAAAAGCCTCAAAAATATATTTGGGATTAATTAGTATGAATTAATTGTTGTTATGAATATAAAACCTATAGATTTCTATTCACAATAACAAACACCATTTCGAATCCCAAGTCCAACCATAAACATGCCCTGAAACAATGGAAAAGATTGGGCTCATCTTCTTTAGATAGTGACAGGGATAGTCCCTCATAGCGTAGGATTGATGGGATGAACAAAGAAGAGAGAATCCAGTGGTTTAAAAGCTGAGCTCTGAGGACTGGATATGATTGGTGAGGTCCTCCCTTCTCTTTTCAAGGAGGGCCCTCTTTGTTCTGTGGGTGCCTGGCCTTTGGCTGGCCACTGTAACTGGCCCCTTGTGTCCTTGAACTGGTGGCCTTTGGGCCTATCTATCCACAACTTATTCCCTTATTGGTGCTATCACTTATAAGTCTTATACAAATGCATTAACTTTAGAATGATTGAATCATGACTGAAACGGGGCTCTAAGAAAAGCATGGAGCGGCTTTCACTCATGCCGTTATCTCCCTCGTGTCTTTCTTCCATGTGCTGGAGTTGTACAATACTCAGTCATGTGCTTTCTAAACCTACAATCAGGTGTAAGACAATCCTGGCATAATTTTACTGCATTGGATCTGCTATCTCCTTTACTGAATTTGGTTTTACTGTATTTTTTAAACGTACATTGTTTTGTCAGTACAAGAGGGTGATTTTTGAAATGTTGTTGGAATTAATTTCTACACAAAGACAAGTCTTCAGTAGATCATTTGTTGTCCTTTTCTGAGAAATATTTTGTTGAAAATAACTTGAATAACCTTGTGAGTCCTATTTTATTTTATGTGCTTCATTTATAGTTCACCTTTCCCAGTGAGAATCAAGGTGGATCACACAATTAAAAACAATGCAAGGACAATATATAACTAACAGTGATTAATATTATATAGCGACAGCATGTTAGGAAAAGTGCTCTGTACCCTCTGGATCTTTCAGCTAAAGCATTAACAGTGGAAGGAAACAAAAGTGAATCAGAGGGCAAGCCTAGGAAGGATTCTGTTGTTCACCCTGATTCCCCACCATCTTGTAAATAATACTAATGTGATGCTCCACTACCTTGCGAACTAAAAATGAGGTCAACATTGTTGTCATTTACTAGTTAGACTGTTGGTGGAACACTTTGCATTCTGATACACTATGGAAGAACCGTCACGCAAAGTGAAACCAACACACCACCTGAGATCAACATTAGGACTCACTCACTGATTCATCCTCTATGCTCCGTGTCTTTTCATTCAGATATTTAGCACAATGGCTTGTAAGTGAAGTGCAGATGCACTGGGCACAATACATCAAAAGGTATAAGAACTCAGGCCCGTTTTCATATGTCTAAGCCTGTAAATGCCAATGTGGATGAGGTGGGGGGGGCAGGGCGGAGTATGCAAAAAGCATATGCATTTTGCGCCATGCAACCTGTCATGTTTCGTTTCACACATGCAGCTCAGCACTTAATGTTAATGTTTTGGATTCTAAGTACCACTCCCTTCATGGACTGGAGCTTTCTCACGCACCCCTTGAAATGCTGCCCCAGAGTTCAGGGTCCCCCTAAATTGTGCTGGGTATGAGATGGGGGTCCTGCTCCCCATGGAATACCTCTGCCACTGTGACATAAATGCTAACTATTAAATAGTACAATCATTAGTTAAACTAGTGGCTATAGAACAAGAAGGGCTCAGAGGATATCTACTGTATCACCGTAGATAAAAAGGTGGTGCTGTTGGAAGTGCTACGATGAACCTTTAAAACTGTACTCCACATTGATTGGGGAGTACATTGAAAATTTGAGAATGGGAAAAACAGTTTTTTAAAGAACAACTCAACCCTGTATTTAAAATGGGACAAAAGCAACTGAAAAGGTTAAAAAAAAAACCTATTAGCAACTGGAGCCAAACCAGTTGTGTCTGTATCTGCAATGATACACTATACATTTTCTCATTTTACCTGTATGACACCAATACTAAAGCCATTGCCCTGGCAAAATTTTTTTGAAAATAGGCTTCTTAGGGCATAGGAAGGGACTGTTAATTGTGTTTTCTTTTAGTCATAGTTAGATGTAATTAACTTTGCAATGAAGAGGGTTTTGTTTTGCCACTGTGATATTAGATTATAGCCTGCAGGACTCACTGTCATAGTACTGGAGATCCCCTGAGGCTTTCCATTCAGATTCTTGCAGCTCTTACATATGAATTTATAAAGCAGCCTTACAGCACTGAGTCTATATACCTTAGATTAGTTTTGTTTAAACTGAAGGTGCAAAGGTTTGAATGCACTGCAAAACATGCACTCTACCCATTTTGGCTCACCTTGATTTATATCAATATTTCATGGATGAACATGCTTCCATTTTAATGGCAGCTTCTCAACACCTTTTTGAATCTATTTGAGACTGTCTGACTCATAAGACTTTGCAATACTGTGCCTAAGGGGATTCTGCCCCTATCCCTGATTCTGCAGACACATTTGTCTTTTGCTGTTCAAAGATCAATGCGCATCACAAGAAAGAGACTGTGGAATTTCTTAACCTGATGGAAACACCGGTTTCCAATGTACTACCTGTCCCTCCAGCTGTGCTTTTGCTTCTGGAGCTTGCTTGTTAGCAGTGCTCTCTGGAAGCCTAGTTACAGTTTCCATGAATAAGATAAGATCGTCTGCAGATCAATAGACGAATACTGAGTTGCAAGAGACAGTTGTAGAAAAAGCAAATGGAAATGGTAGCAATCAAACAAGAGCTCTGGAAATAAGTTAAACAAGAAGACCTACACACCATCTTTAGACGTACAATCCTAAAAACACTTTCCTGAGAGTAGGAACCTTTGAATAGACACGAATAAGATTGAGTAGGCCTGCTTAGGCTTACCCTCTAGGAAAAGCAAATACATAATAAATGTACCCAAACGTGTAATTTTTGAACTCTTCATAAAGTGGATATCACTATGACCGGATTTTTTTTTCAATATACAGCCTTAGTAAATTTATATAAATATTCCCTGGACCCCCTAGAGAGGCCTCCAAGATTTTACCCTACACGACTAAAATTTTGTCTCAAGCTCATGAACTCTCAAAGGACAGTTTAATGCAATGGCTGGAGAGCTGAATGTTGCCTGGTAATTCAAAGTTCAAACTGCTGTTCAGACATGAAGCTCAGTGACTTTGATTAATCACCACCACTCATCCCATCCTCTCTGACAGGGGTGTTGTGAAGATTAAACGGGGGTCAGGTGGGAAATTGACATATTTTCCCTTGAGGTCTTTGGAGGACAGATAGGACAAAATGTAATAGATTTTCTTTACATCTGTTTTCTTCAGTGTAGACAGCAGGGTAGATCCAACCATCCTCCAAAGAGCCTTTCTCCAGCCTAAGAAGCCTTCCACCGACTTAAGTCAGAAGAGCCTGGAGGAAGGCTTCAAACTTTGTTCAATGGAGTGGGAGGTTAGGATGGAAGTGTGGCAGGAGAAAACCCCACAGGCAAATAAATATCCAAATCCCGTTTGATTGAGGGTGGTGGGGGGGGAACAGGCCCTCTCAAGAATAATTCGGTAAAAAGCCTAAATGAGATAGGTCTCAAATAAGCAGCACAGCAGCATAACCAAAAGCACAGCCCTCATTTTTTTTTACATGAGATGAATTAATGAGGTTGATAGGACCATCTATGTTTCCTATTGCCATTGGCTACCCGTCTATAATTTTAAAAAGAACTGCCCACACAATAGTGAGACAACATAGTAAAAACAAAATAGATAAGATTTAGAAATTGCATATTTGTTGTCCGGTTTGTTTTTGTGAATATATTCAATACTGCATTTTTTTTTTCAGCTTGGTAATTTGGAAAGACCTCTGAGCTTGCAAAATAAATACGCTTTCTCTCAGTTGGTATTACAAAGCTCTGAGTGCTGTGCAATGATTCTTATAATGATGCTGCATAAGTAGCACAAATATCTTCATTCTCTTAGTCCTTGCCTTTAAATTCTATTATACAACTACCTCAAGAGGTGTCCCTGGAAGTACACAGCCATAATTCCACCAGACAGCAATATGAATCGGTTGAATGGACTTGCTGGGTTTATAGTTTGTTTTGGCCCGCAGGCTACACTCTACCATATATCACTCTATTAACACTACCCATCATTGTTTTCTGTTGAGCCTCTTACTGCTCACTTGCAAGATGGTTCTAATCAGGGTCTTCTACGACTCGGTTGTCACTAAATGCTACATAATTTAATATGGGTGTTTTTTAAAAAAATAATAATTTGAAATTTAGTTCAACTTTTTCAGATCTGAAGAAGAGGACCCATCTGATACAAAACAACTTTCTTGCTAGATCTCATGCAGCACCGCCCCCCCCCCCCCCCCCGCAGCTTGGAAACACTATTGCACCCCAAAAATAATGTGGATAGGATACTGCCGAAAGAGTTGCCTGCTGGCAAAGCCGATAGCAATGTATAGAGAGATTCAGTGATATAGGGAGAGCAATTGTGTAAGTGCTGCAGTCAAGGCACACACATAATGATTAGCCTCAACAAAGTTGTGCTTTAACAAATCAAAAGATAATGAGGGGAAGAGAAAATTCTTTTCTGCCCCTCTCATCTTGTAATAAATGAAAGTGATCAATGTATCTATTGCTGCTGTCTAACTTGCTGTCTAACTTCCCTGCAAAATTGGAACCAGTGCCTATATTTGATGTGTAATGTTTCCTATGATAAGCTAAAGAAATCAAGCCATGGGAGCTGGCACAAATCTGCTAAGCAGCAAGACAGCAACGTTCTGGTCCTTGTCACCATCGTGTCTATCTCAGCAGTTGTCCATCTGGCACACAGTGAAAAAGCAACATTTGACTGGCTCAGATGCCAACTTCACAGCTATCTATTCATTACCAGCCCTAGAGTAACTGTATAGCGTATAAATCATTGCAGATAAAGAACTCCTCTCCCTGCAGACTGTAACATTTGAAATTTCTAAAGCCTTTCTTTTCAGAAACATATGCAATCTATGCCTTTCCTCTAAATACCAGTAAGAAACAGTTGACAACATGCAAATGCTGTGGTTTATATTTAGGACATTGTTAAGAGGGGAAATGGAATAGAACGGACTGTACCTGAGCAATTTCAGAGATCACCACCTGGAAAGGTTCTCCTTGATTATGCCGAGTTTGCGACGTGTCACTCTGGTTATTCTCTAATCATCATATCAAACTCCAAAGGTTCACCAGCCCCAAGTTGGTTTACAGTTCTGTAAGTTAAACTTTAACCAGCTCTATCTCTCTTTGCTCCATGCAGCCCTTTGACCAGATAGCTAGGTCATTGCAGCTTACTATCTACATAAGCTACATATGTTTACAAAATTTGCAGGACAAAAGTCAATAGTAGACCTGAGGACCTGTGCATGTGGTGAGAAGGAGACCATTTTAAAATTGGTCCACTAGATTAACTGATGAAGTGTTATTTCAGTTGAGGGGTTTTTAAAGCTGAAATCATTTGCTCTATCAATTGAACAAACAACATTCTATTTTTAATTCAATTTTATTTTTAGTTTCAGCAAGTTCCAGTGTGTATATTTTTGCACTAGGCAATTGTTCATTGCATATGTCTGTTAACTATATAATAAATCTACTTGTTACAATTTAGGTAGGTATACATGGTATACAATGGGTTTTTCCCTCCTTGATATTCAGTAATGACTTGAGTTACAAACCATGTTTCAGGCAAGCAAACAGGCCTTATTATAATGAGATCAAGTATCTTTTAATGTCAGTTTTAAAATTTGATTTCCTCTTTAGGAGCTAAAATATACAAAGCTATGTAATCAAACAAATAGCACAGAGTAACTAGACCTATGCTCTAAAAGTTTATATAAAAACATAAACTTTTAAAATTTATAGTAATGGATTGAGACATTCTCTGTTGTTGTGAAAACAAATTCATTGCTTAAGAAAAAAGAGATTGAATCCCGGAAATCTCAGACTACCCTTAGTAATGATGTGGTCCCCCCCCCCCCCCGACTCCAGTTTACAAACATTGAGGCAAAATAGTATGCCATTTACTTAAAAAACTCACAATTGAAACTTAAGGAACTGGGAGAAAGTTGACAATATTTTATTGACTTTAACTCACTAAAAAACGTCAGCACAGTGTGCGACTGCCATAAAAAAAGCTAATGCTATGCTAGGGGTTATTAGGAAAGGGATTGAAAACAAATCAGCCGGTATCATAATGCCTCTGTATAAATCGATGGTGAGGCCTCATTTGGAGTACTGTGTACAGTTCTGGTCGCCACACCTTAAAAAAGATATCATAGCACTGGAAAAAGTACAGAGAAGGGCAACTAAAATGATTAAAGGGTTGGAACACTTTCCCTATGAGGAAAGATTGAGGCGCTTGGGGCTCTTTAGCCTGGAGAAAAGACGACTGAGGGGAGACATGATAGAGGTTTACAAGATAATGCACGGGTTAGAGAAGGTAGAGAAAGATGTGTTTTTCTCCCTTTCTCACAATACAAGAACTCGTGGTCACTCTATGAAATTATTGAGCAGTCGGGTTAGAACAGATAGAAGAAAATACTACTTTACACAAAGGGTGATAAACACATGGAATTCGTTGCCACAGGAGGTGGTGGCAGCTACAAGCATTGCCAGCTTCAAGAGGGGACTGGACAAATATATGGAGTAGAGGTCCATCAGTGGCTATTAGCCACAGGAGATAGATGGTATTCTCTTTGTGGGGAGGTGGTGCTCTGTTGTCTTGGTGCTGGAAGGAAGGCAGTGGGAGGGCTTCTGGTGTCCTGGCCTCACTGACAGTCCTTTAGATGGCACTGGATTTCTAGCCACTGTGTGTGACAGAATGTTGGACTGGATGGGCCACTGGCCTGATCCAACATGGCTTTGCTTATGTTCTTATGTTCTTATGTTCTTAACTCTCATATGGGCTATGAAATGAGCTGAATGAATTCAGGTTTTTTTTCATATGGATGTCAAAATAGTGGTGCTTATAGCTGCAGTTATTTTAATGAGTAGTAATTAATGCAGTTGCAGATTTCGATTCTCAGGAATTGTATTTATAGTGTTGCGTCTTACAAACCTTGAATCTTTCTATATGGATGTTAAAAGGGGGAGGTAGAATTTGCCAAATTTATGAATGGTAGATCTGTCACTGGCTATTAGCCATAGTTGAATGAGACCTCTGGGTTTGTAGTCATGGGTGGTAACCCCTCCCTCCATGTCATGCCCAAACTCTGAAATCTCAACTTTCAATTTAAAGAACTAGGTTTCTAGTCCGTTCCATTGAGGAAAAAGGAAACATGCAGCAGGTTTTTTTTAGCAGAAATCTCCTGGGAAAGAATATGGGAGGGGAAGTAGCAACAGAGGATGGAGCTAACCCCTTCCTGACCAAAGGGTAGGGCCTAGGGTTACCAGGTGCCCGCTGGTGGTGGGCAAACTCCTGGGGTGGTGGGCAAACTCCTGGAGATTTGCCCCCTTATCCACTGATCGCTGAGTGATCTGCAGGAGGGGGCAAACTCCCGGAGCATGCTCGCCACTGGCATGCACCTCAGGAGCACGCACTATGAAGATGCTCCCACCCCTCGTGCTGACCGCGGAAGCATCCCTGCGCTCCAATTTGGCCCCAAACTGGCCAAATCGGAACGCGGGAATACTCCCACAGCTGGCACAATGATGTCACTTACAGAAGAGACATCGCCATGCACTTGGCATGGTGATGTCACTTTCGGAAGTGACATCATCATGCTGCCGCAGGAGCATGTGCGCGCTGCTGTGCACATGCGAGGGTAAGTTCCAGGCCCCCCTATCCTCCCACTGAGAGGATAGAGGGACCTGGCAACCCTAGTAGGGCCTCGAAATCTCTCGAAATTTCAACTGATCTCTAATCAAAGATCAGCTCCTCTGAAAAAATGGCTGCTTTGGAGGTGCACTATGGCATTATATACCCTGCTGAGGTCCGTCCCAACCCCAAACCCCACATCTCCAGACACCACCGCCAAATATGTAGGGATTTCCCAAACCAGAGTTGGCAACCCTAGAACTTCTGCTTTATGCTTTTCTTCCCTGGTTACTTCACTTTTTACTTGTTTGTTTCTGTTGTGCACTGCCTCTTTAACAGGCTGTCCCAGAAGGCCTCAGTGTTAGCAAGGCTTGTGTGAGAATGGGCAGAAAACCATGAGGTTTATACTGTTTTGGGGTTTCCTCCTCTGTATTGAGGAGTTTGCTTCAAAAATAGGAAGGGGCATGGTGGGCTGAAGCAGAAAATGAATGTTTGTGTAGGTCTTGTATCTAGTTTTTATCACTAAGTTCAAGATATCTTAGTGTAAGTTGTCGCTATAAAAGAATGCATAACTCTGATCATGTGCAGAATGCCCTTTACTCACTCATCCAGAGGAGTTAGCCGTGTTAGTCTGTAGTAGCAAAATCAAAAAGAGTCCAGTAGCACCTTTAAGACTAACCAATTTTATTGTAGCATAAGCTTTCGAGAATCAAGTTCTCTTCTTCAGATGCATGATCCGAACTGGTCAAATATTTGACCAGTTCGGATCATGCATCTGAAGAAGAGAACTTGATTCTCGAAAGCTTATGCTACTTTACTCACTCACTCACTCTCACACACAAACACAAAACTATTATCAAGCTTCTGTTCTCCCCCTCTCCCAATGCGATGTGTGATTAGGGCTAAAAGAATGAAGAAGCATTATGTTCAGGTAGGTTTAAGCTCCAGGGTCTCTGTCTGCTCAAAAAGACATTGTTCACTAGAGAAGGCCAGAAGGCTATGTTCTGAGAACTTGTTCTGTGAGGCGAGCTGGACTATCCTTGGTGCACTAAAACAGGAAACAGCCACTCTGTTCTTTATAACCTGAAAGCTTTATTTTTAGTGTGCACGGGCTCTGGGAATCTCCTATCACAGAAGCATAGAACAAATCACCTCATAACCTTTTATAGTTTATGCATAAAAAAGAGTGAGAAGAAGGAACCAATAGAAATGTTACAATACAACTGTCTTCTTATATGGGAGAATTGACAGTTGTCTCAATGTTGCCAAGACATCCTTGGGCCTGGTGTATGTGACCTGCTCACTTCAAGCTTATGGTTCCATCAGGACCTTAGTCAGATTTCCAAGGACAAGTCCCTCTTTTGTTGTAGGCCATTTCCTCATGATCTAAAAAATAGCGAGATATGGAAGGTTGCTGGCTTCTTAGCGTGATTTTTGACACCATCCATTTACAAAACGCCACAAATCATGTTTGTGGTGTTTTGTAAATGAATGGTGTCAAAAATCGCACGAGGAAGTCGGCAGCCTTCCATGAGTATCTCACTATTTTTAGACCATGGAGAAATGGCCGTACTGAAGCCTTGATCTCACTGCAACAGCTTAAAGGACTGTTTTTGCAAATTGGAATACTACTGGAGCAAGCGCGTTTTTGCTTCAGGAGAGATGACATTTCGGGAAAGTTGCAGAGGCGTTTGTTGGACAGATTTGGGAGTATACGGCACCAAGTCATTAAGGAAACACCACACTGCAGGTAACAACATAAACCAATCAAACATACAACAATTATACTCATCAGGAAATTTTTCAACCAAGAAGCAGCCATGACCAAAGGGACTCCAACCCGCTCATCGAAGGATCATGGTGGATGGAGGCAACTTGGGCAATATGATTCAATGGCATTAAAATTATTAGAAATATAAATACAACATTGGGTTCCGACCGATGCACAAGTGCCTCCTTGAGCAGCATGTCTAAAGCTACATGATTTTGTAAGACCATGGCTTGAGTCTGATGGAGTTCGTTGGCAGTGAGCAACAGAGTAGACACAGTCTCTTGCTAGAATCTCAACCACTGCCTGTAGATGGAGGAGGCCCTCACCTATCTTGCCAGAAGCATAATACTTCCAAAATGTTGGGCATCAGTAAAAGGAGTGCACTTTTTAATAATGGTTTGAGATTGGGCAAGATCTCAGTAATTTAGAAACTTTCCTGCTGGGAGCTGGTTACGAATTGACAGGTGAGGGAGAAAACAGGAAAGGAAACATGAATCATACCAGTTTCTAGGTAACCTCTTGTAGGCTTGTTGCCCACAGACAAAATAGTGGCCAGCCAAGGTGGTCTTGCCCTGTACACACATTCCATGGTACAAACTGAAATTGGAGTTTGTAGGCCAGTCAGAAGCATAGTAACTAGAGAATGGGAAAGGAAAGGTAATGGGGTTCCTTGCTGAACTATTGTACAATAAAAGATATTCCCATAGACCAGGGTGCAATTGGAAGGGGTAAAAGCCCACTGTCCAGGGGAGGCATAAAAGGAGGGAAAGAAGGACAGAAAGGTGCCGTTCCAAGCAAGCCCACCTGGCTGGATGACAGAAGTGGTCACGACGATCTCTTGGGTAACGTTATATAACCAACAGGGTTGCTTGCTGAAATCGCAAATCTTGTAAATTTAATTCAGCTCCCAACAACTATCAGTGGGGTTTGTATAACATTGCTCTCAGGTCTGATTCCATATGCCCTGCCAATTCTGCACCAAAGAACAATTTGTTGTGGTATTTTCAGGGAACCAAAGAAACTTCCACTGGCAGGTGCTGTTTTCCCCAATGTATCCTTTGGATCAGTACAAGTTCTCACAAAACACCAGTTACCTGTAGAGGGTTTTGTAGTATAGAAATTTTTTGTTAGGGTATCTCGGGTACTATTTTCAGTCTCCCAAGGGAATGGTAGTGAATTGGCCATTTCGCTGGCATTTAGGGGAACCACAAGCATAGAATATCCAGAGCTGCTATCATAAAGCATTTCATGACAAACAGAACAGTTAGATTCAATCAGTTCTCTAGCTAGTTTAAAGGAGAGGGAAAGCACAAAGTTAGTTTCCCGCTCCAATCCTTTGACAATTTGAACCACCCACTCCAGGACCAAACCCCAAATCAAGACATCTAAATACAGAAAACCCACTACCAGCCAGTCCCTCAAAGTCTGAGTCTACCCAACCAAGACTTTTGACTTAGAAGTCTCTTGGGACTTAGAAATGATTTCTTCTTGTACTTCTTCAAGCTGCCCAGATGAGGGTACTGGAACACTGAGCGAATGGCACTTTATGTAATAATTGTCCTAGGGGAAGTAGAATCTGTTCAGACTTGGTGGAGAGGATCCACACGTTGTCCTTTGTCACTGCAGGCCTTTGCTGCCTGGCTGTCAGCTGCTTCTGGAGGTAGCAAGTCTCCACTTGATGACCCCAAAAGGTCAGCAACTTCTGGCTTTTCAGTGGAACTGGACAGGCTAGCGGTGCTCCCCTTTAGGGTGCTGTCTTCTGTTTCTGATATGGAAAGGATTTCAGTGGGGTGTTGCACAAAACTCTTCAAATGGGAATGATGAATCCAGGGTTCAAGACCTTGCAATTTTACTGCAGAATGACTGGTAAGCAACACCTGGAAGGGACTTTTCCAATGAGGCTGGAGTCCGTTCTTACATTTGAAGTTTTAACCCAGATCTAGTCTCCTGGCATTTGTAGAGAGGTCTAAGTAAGTCCTGGATGGCCTTAAGACAGCTGGGAAGGAGGCTGCGCTGTCCTGGGGTGAGCTGGAAGCCAAGATACTGAACAGTCTGAGAGCAGAATTGCAGCTTGCTGGGAGAGACAACGTGGCTTTGTTCAGAGAGAGCAGATGGTCACATTATTCTTGAAGTTTGCTGCTTGAAATGTAGAGCAAATTAAAATGTCATCAATGTATTGGAGAAGAACAGAGTCTAGAGACAAGACAACAGAGTTCAAGTTTTTGGCCAGAATCGGAGAGAACAAAGACGAGCTCTCAACGTAGCCTTGGGGCAGCTGGGTCTAAGTCAATTGGGTGTGACTGGATAGAGTAACAGGCCAAGTGAAGCAAAAAGCCACTGAGACTTTTTTTGGCCGCAGGGACAGAGAAAAAGGCCGAACAAAAATCAATAACAGTAAACCAACAAGCATTAACAGGAATCAAAGTCACTATAGTGGCTGGATTTGGAACAATGGGACTGCAGGGAATAACGTAGGCCTTAATGGCACCCAAATCCCGGACAAAGTGGTAAACAGGTTTTCCATCAGGGATGACTTTGCCAAATTTTTTGACCTGGAGAATTGAAGTGTCAGCTGGAGAAGCACTCCATATAAGAATACCTTGCTGCGAATAAGAATTCACCAAGGGACAAAGACCTTCAATGTCCTCTGGCTTAAGAGGAATAGAGGGAGGGGGCCCTGAATAATGCTTGGTAATCACTGGGATGGCAGATTTTAACAACCCAACGACATCCAAAAAGATTCCCTGAAGAGAGGGAGGCAAATACCGAAGGGGCTCTGGAAGGGAGTTAAGATCAGAGGGAACAGGAGCAGCTAAGACATCTTTGAAGGCTTGTATCTGAGTGGCAGGAAGGGAGACATGAAGACCATCGGAAGAGCAATAAATAGTAGCATGCAATTTGGTTAACAAATCCTTCCTGAGCAGATTGACTAGAATATCAGGGCAAAGAAGGAAAGCAGGGTTTGTGGTCAAGGGACCAATTTAGGCTGTCCTTCAATCTTCATGACACGCAGTTGGTGGTGAGAAACTGGCAATACAGCAGTAGAGAGGGCAGACCAAGTTGCTCAGTTGGTGGCATCTATCGCTAAAGATTTCTCTTTGTGGAGGCTGAAACTGAGGAGGACATTCCTGAGGCAAAACAGGGCATTCATTTTTCCAGTAACCTGACTGCTTAGTGTACTGACAAACATCAGATGGATTCACATCAGACTGCACAAAAGGAGAAGAACGTGACACAGTAAGTCCTAAACCCTGCCCGCAGCCATGCATTGGGGGTCCCCGCTGTGGGCGACCTGAAATGGCAGCTGTTAAGAGAGAGATCTCCTTATCCTTTTGAGCATTGTCCTGTTTTTGTTTAGTTTGGTCACAACTGTTGAAAACAAATCATTTCAGTCAAGGGTTTTCTCTGCCATTCTGGGAAGTGCTTTTGAAAGTATTTGCGAATGTTGGGAGCAGCCTGCTCAGCCGAAAGTCACGGGACCTGGCAGTTGCCCCACCTCGCCCTGTGCTGATGCTGGTCCTACTTATGATGCAGTAACCACACATGTCTACCTAACTGGTGGTGGTGGAGAGTGCCCTCAAGTCATAGATGACTTATGGCGACCCCTGGTGGGGCTTTGTTTTGGGGGTTGATTTCTAGGTTGGAGGGAGTGACTTACAAGTATAATTTAGGGATCTCTATTTTTAGTACTTAATGCACTGATTAATTCCCATCTCCCCCCAACCCTAAGCTTTCCTAGCATAGTTTTGAATCCTAACCCACACTCTTATGCCCTGCAGCTTCTCTTGAAAGAAGATTGTTGGTACACTAATTAAATCAGCAAAGGATTCCAAGAGCTAATCACTTTTCCTGGAACAGCTGATGATGTGCAACATTGCTGCTATATGGATTCTTCTGGGACTAGGTATGCTTGCTTGTGGCACCACTATACATGTCAACTGTGTATGGAAGGATACTAAAAGTTCGGGTACATTTTTCATGAATGTCCCTGTTATTCTAATTGTTTAAAAATCAGGTCAATATCCCATTTCTTTAAAGAAACGTAATTGTGTCTTCAAACAGATACGGTATATATGTGGAAAAGTACAATTATTCAATGTGACATCACCAGACCATACCCCATGACATCACTGGACCCCGCACATGACATCATAAGGCCTGCCCAATGAGTCTAAATGTTTAGAATGATGAGGACCCTGTAACCCTAGTGCCTCTCAATGTACTTACACCCCTTCACAATAAAATTTCTGGCTAGAGGTGCTCAGAAGCTGGGGACCAGTCAGCAGGTGAGGGCTATTGTCTGTAGGTCCTGCTCATGGGCTTCCCTGTGGCATCTGACTAAGTACTGTTGGAACCAGAGAGCTGAGCTAGACCAACAATTGATATGATTTAACATGGTTGCTCTTAACATCTGGCTGCAGATGCTAATCTTTCCCTGCCTTCCCTTTCCCTCAGCAGACTCCCGAGGCCACTGGAAATTGTCTGCTGAATGTCAGGGCAGGGGGGAATTCTTTAAATGAAATGCACCACAGTGCTATGTGGTGGGAGTTACCATAAGGAAAGGGAATCAGGGGAAATCACCCACCTCTACCTTGCATGAGTGGAAACCCATAATGTAGATGATTTATTTTTGAATTTTTTAAGATTTAATGGAACACCCAGAGAGAAAAATAAGGAACAGGAAAAATTGTAACTAAACTGTTTTTGTTGGCACTTTGGACATGGAAAGAAACAGAACCACCCTTGTCTCTATTTTATTAGAAGAGCAGAGCATTTTTTTCCTTGTAGGAAGGTTAGATAATAGAAGCTCAAAGTGAGCAAAATCTAATTTTGTCTTTTAGCTCAAGAATCTGGTTTCTTTTGTTCACTTCTCACATTGTGCTTTGTAAACAGGACACTGTGTTAATGAAGTTAGCTTCAGAACGATGACTTTTAAAATGAGCGATTCTCAAATTTTATCACAGCAAGCTTTGCCAATGGAGGCTGAAACAATGATTTAGACCCAAGTACTACCAAGTACTGGGTGGAGTCTTATGCTGCCTATAACATTAAGCCATTTCAACTTCTTTAGTTATTGGTGTTTCTGAGCAGAGTAGCAGTTGAAAGAAGAAAGCCCTTGAAAATGCACCACGGTGTCAACTGCTGTCTAATTGGAAATTCACTTCTATAAGATCAATTTTTAACACAAGGTTTTGATATTTATTAGATTTCTTTCTTGCCCTACTCTAAGGATCTGGCTTGCTGAAGCATCTTCTCAACTTACACCCATCTGATGAAGAGAGATTTGACTCTCAGAAGTTTATACTATGTGGGTCTTTAAGGTGCTACTGGATCCAAATCTTGCTATTCTACTGCAGATTGAAGTAGTTTCTCACCTCAAAACTATCAACGTATACAATAATTCTGTAAAGCACGGGCATGAAAAGTTAACTGCATATTCTAGTGTAGGATGTACATTTTTTCAGTGTCTAAATAAATTGACCAATTTTTATAGATACATTTATATACACATTAGGCTGGATTTCTCAAGAGCGCTATAGAGCTATAAAACTTTATATATTATTTAGATTCAGAGTCCCTGAAATATCCTCCTAAATTTCCTCAGACTTGGGCTTCCTCAATTAGCAACCACTTTGGACCAGCTAAGGATCAATGTTTGAATCTTTGGTGTGAAGATGCTGTGAAGTTCTTTGGAAATGACACTTGGAGATAAAAAGGTTAATTTTCTCTTTTTTTTCCTTTTGTTGAAGACACTCATCATTTACCATCATTTCAAATCATTTCTCTACCAATTAAATAGCTTCTTTCTCTTCTTTCTTTGTTTTCTATCTGCACTATAATGGGAGACATGTGGAAATCAGTGCCCAAATAGATTTGTCAATGCTCAGGAATGCATATTGTACATTCTGTTTTGAAAAGGTTCTGTGAACTCATGGATATTTTATGCAGGAACCAGCCTTATTATGAAGCAATAGAAGTGGTTGCTTTCGTGGCAGATTCCGGCAGAGTGCAGTCTCCAGCCTCAGTCTCTTTGTATTATATAAAAAAAAATCTGTCCAAAGCAATGAAGAATTGTGAAGTATATGCCATTTTAACTTTCCATCTTGTTGCAAAAGTAATAAAGATCAGCACAGATTTTAATATTATGTAGAGAAACTTTCAGATGTTAGCTTTGTGTAGCATGCATTGGCTCAAAAGTATATTTTGGCTAAAAGGCATCTTATCTACTAATAGCCAAGTGGTCCTGATCTGAGGATACTTAAATCCAGAGATTGGAGCCATGAATGGAGTTTTATCAAGGACAAGTACCAGAAAATAGGGACTGTACTTGGTAAATAGGTCCAAATTGATTAAGTGTAAAAGAGCTGATGGAGTCAGCTGTACCATCAGATGGAGCGAGCAATCCCCTCAAGGCAGCAGTTTGTAGACTGTAGTGGCTTGAAGGGTGTGTATGTGTGTGCGCAAATTTTGATTATTATTTTTTGCCACCTTTTTGGAAGGATCTGCTGCTAGGACCTGAGTTGGTGTCTGACAGTTGTGGTTGAAAGCAAACAAATTGAAACTGAACCCAGACAAGACCGAAGTGATGCTGGTTGGGAAGGCAGAAATATTGAAAGGCATCATTCTCCCTACTTTTAGTGGGGTTCAGTTGAGCCTTGCTGATTCGGTTAAGAGTTTAGGGGTTATACTGGATCCAGTGGGACTGTTAGACAAGCAAGTAAATGGAGATTTAAGTAAGGCCTTCTCCCAACTAAGACTAGCCTGGAAGATGGCTACCTTGTGTTGTAAGAAAAGGCTCAGAAAGATTGTTTGTTAAAGGGACAGGGACTGTCAACTATACTACTGGGCACTGTCTGTTGATGTAAACATGCTCTTACTGAATATTGTCCACGTGGTTTAATATGTCATGTCAAATTACATATGTTTTGTTTCAGCAGTGTTTCATGTGTGTATTCAGAATAATGCTTGTTTCAAATTTCTGCAAGTCATAGCTTGTTGTATTATCTATTGAATGTCTGAGCATTCAATGTCTGATTTACACTGTATAATCTGCTTTGAATCTCAGTTAGAAAGAAAGAAAGAAAGAAAGAAAGAAAGAAAGAAAGAAAGAAAGAAAGAAAGAAAGAAAGAAAGAAAGAAAGAAAGAAAGAAAGAAAGAAAGAAAGAACCTGCACAGATATCAAGAGCTCTGGTCCTATGGTTGCCAAACAGTTGCCAGCTGGGTTGCTCTTTTAATAGAGGCATAATGGAATTCCATGGAAAGCTTCAACTACCTGTTTCCACACCTTGAACCTCTAGTAAAGGGACAGTACCTTTCCCTCAGGCCAGTTGGCAATCCTTTCTGTGCTCCTTTTTGCATGCGGGCTGATAGGAGACCAGGATAAGATTGCCAACTCCAGATTGGGATTGGAGTGCTCCTGGAATCACCACTGATCTTCAGACTACAGCAATCTGTTCCCCTGGAGAAAATGACAGCTTTTGAGGATGGACCAAATCCATGGTGTGCTCCTTCCTTCTTCCCAGACCTCATCTTCCCAGGCTCCACCTCAGAAATCCAGGAATTTTCCAGCCCAGAGTTGGCAACCCTAAACCAGGCCGATGAGGTCTCTCAGTGGTGGGCATCACTGTTTTTAGCACAGGCAGGTCCAGTGATTCTAGTTTCTCTTTGTCATATGACTTCCTCACATGCATTCAGCAGGTCACATGCTGCCACCTAAGGGTGAAAGCTGGGTCCTGCTTCTGGAAAGGTTGACCACCCTGTTTTATGGCATGACCTGTGTTGGAAGAATAAAAAAGGTGAGTTCTTGAGGCAACAATTTCTAAGATACTCCCATACATTCCTGCCTGGTAGTTAAGATCACATGGAGAGGCCCTCCTGATGGTTTCATCAACCAAAGAAGCTCAGTTGGTAAGTACACAGGAGAGGGTCTTTTCAGTGGTAGTCCCATGATTGTGGAACAATCTGCCCAGGGACGACCCTGACCTCCTCACTATCTAGCTTCAAGAGGCTGCTGAAGACTGTTTTATTTAGGCTAGCTTTTAAATGGAATTGAACTATATTTTAACTCAGTTTTAGCTATTTTAGCTTTGTTTTAAACTGTTATATATATATATATATGTTCTTTATATTTTTCTTTGTATGTTACCCTAAGGATGGTTGTTGGGGGTTTTCCGGGCTGTATTGCCGTGGTCTTGGCATTGTAGTTCCTGACGTTTCGCCAGCAGCTGTGGCTGGCATCTTCAGAGGTGTAGCACCAAAAGACAGAGATCTCTCAGTGTCACAGTGTGGAAAAGATGTAGGTCATTTGTATCTACTCAGGAGGGGTGGGGTTGAGCTGAGTCATTCTGTAAGAGTTTCCCAGGGTGTGGAATGCTAATGGCGGGAGGCTTCACTGTATCCTGAGGAGGTTCTTTTGCATATGGATTGGTGCTTGATGTGCTAATCTTCTCTGCAGGGCTATTGTCGGGTGTGGAGTGTTTTGTTGGCCTGTTGTTTTTCAGAACTGGAGCCCATGCTCTGTTCATTCTTAAGGTTTCTTCTTTCCTGTTGAAGTTTTGCTTATGCTTGTGAATTTCAATGGCTTCCCTGTGCAGTCTGACAAAGTAGTTGGAAGTGTTGTCCAGTATTTTGGTGTCCTGGAATAAGATACTGTGCCCTGTTTGAGTTAGGCTATGTTCAGCCACTGCTGATTTTTACCCTAAGGACTTTTAGAGGAAAGATGGCTAATAAATGTTTAAACAAACAAACAAACAAACAAACAAACAAACAAACAAACAGACAAACAAACAAACAAACAAACAAACTCTGAGTAGATTTATAATCTCACTTCCTTTGACGTGCTTTTGTTTTTAGGTTTCTTAAGCCATAGAGTGTAACTGAAACCTCTTAAATGTGTGAGTGTAAAGTGCTTTCAAGGCACAGCTAATTTATGGCGATCCCTGCTAGGGTTTTCAAGTCAAGAGGTGAACAGGGGTGGTTTGTCATTGCTTGCCTCTGTAACCCTGATCTTCTTTGGAGGTCTCCCATCCAAATACTAACCAAGGCCAACCCTGCTTAGCTTATGAGATCTGATCAGACTGAGGTGGGCTGGCCATCCAGATCAAGGTAAAACTTCTTAATCAGGAAAGCTAAACATGAACATATTAAGCAGCTTTATGCTGAGCCAGGACATTAATCAATCTAGCTCAGAATCACCTATTGTGGCTTTCCAAGGTCTTGGGGTGAGAAATGTCATTTCCAGCACCTTCTACCTTTATTGAATATATATATGTTAGGCATTAGATTTATTTAGCAGATATATATGCCATTTCTCCAAAGACTTGCTTAAAAGACCTCTCTTGTGGGGAGCTGGGTTGGAGGGGGGCATGATGTTGTCTCCACTGCTCCCTGACAATGAGGATGTCATGTCTGCCATGACTTTCTTGCACTTAGGCTGTGGATTTCTAATAGGAGTCAGGATAAACAGTTCATGATTATGCATGCTTTCCCCCTACAAAGATTATCTTTGTTTAGAGGCAAAAGTAGGTAAAAGTATTAGTAAAGTAGCCCATGTCTTCCAAACATGTGTAATTTGAAATTGGTGTCCCTTTTGTTTTCATTAAGAACAGGTTGTTCATTTCTCTCTTTTTTTCCTGTTCCCACTTTCCACAGTTTGGTAGATATTTCTGTTTGTGTTCCACGCAACAGACAAACTCTTGACTCTGCTTGTCGTTTTATACAAAAAACCGAAACAAAACCCTGTGAAGCCAGTGAACTTGTTTTCAGCCCCTAAAGATATTTTTAGAAAAGCAATGTCATTTTGTTCTAGTTTAAAATTAGTCGGCAGGAACAATAAAAATAAAAAACCCTCCCAAGATTGATTTCACTTAGTAGTAATTCTGTCTGTCAGTGTTTATCCTACTCTTCCCCTTAGGAACTGAGGATAGTTCATATGGTCCCCCTTTCCTCCATTTTTATGTTCTCAATATCCCAGTGAAGTTGATTAGGTTGAGAATGACTGGCTGAAGGTCATCCAATTATTTGAGCAGGAATTTGAACCCAAATCTCCTCAGTCCTACCCCCCCCCCCCCAATTATTCTGCATCTCCATAATAATCCTACAGTATACTGCTGGAGCTATACCACTTCTCTCTGTGAGGTGTGGGTGGGTAGTGCATTTTAAAATCTAATTCTGTGGAGAAAAAAGCTCCCTTTATTTACAAAGCAAGCTACTATGACTGGGGAGGGGGGCTTCTCCCTCCCTCCCAACCCTTTGGGTCCTTCAGGAGCCACCCCCCCCCCCCAAACTGAAACAAGCCTGACTCTTCACCAGCCATTTGGGAAGCTGGCAAGCCTCTGTACGTGTGCAGAGTTCTAGCAAATGGCTGAACAAGAGACTCGTGGGTGAAGTTTGGACACAGATTGGTTTAACCAAAGAAAGAACTTTATTGTACTACAGTAGCATATAAAAAACAGAGAGCACGCTGATATGTAGGAAGGGGTAGCACACAAGGCTTAACATCTAATAAAAAAGAAAAGGAAACAAAAAGTCAAATATCTAACTGTCCCTTGAGAGTTACCAAATAGTGCCTGAAACATCCCTTGCAAGGATGGGTGTTTGTCACTTGGGGGCCAGGGAACAAAGGCAAACTCACCTTTAGTTCTCTCCTCTCTCCATCCTAAGAACTGTACCACAAAAGACACCAAACCTTTTAAAACCTTCTCTCCCCCAAAGGGCGGGGGCGGGGGGGAAAGAGAATTTTCTTCCCTCCTAGGGAGTTAAAACCAGACTCTCCCAAATCAATGACCCAGCTGGCCCTTGTCATATAGGCACACGTGGCTGGTTTTATGATGGCACCCAAAAGGCTAGAGCAACATCAATTTATCCCTCACAGAATGTCAGTTATAATAACAACCAACCCAGAGAGGTGTCAGTTAGAGCAAATGGTGTACTGTCCTACCAGATTTATTGTTCTCTACTCCCTCAGAAAAGATGCTGGATTTGAAAAGGCGAATCACAGGCTAGTTTGCTATCTAAGAGGCATGTCCGTATTTTGACGCTTATTAAGATTTGATATCTAACAGGTCTGCAGCTATGTCTTTATTTTGACACACATTAAGGAGAATCCCTGTGGCTGCTCTGGAACACTGGTAAAGCTGCCAATCCCCTGCCTGGGGCGGGGGATCCACTGTTCCCACCTCCTCCCCTGACCCCTTTTACCTGGCCAGCGAGGGGCACGCCCCCTGGGGTGCCCTGTAGGCGGGGCAGCGCGCCCCTGTGCCCCACAATGGGCTGAATTGTGCCCACGAAGGGGGGGAAATTCAGCCTTTCAGCAAGCATGGGAGCACACACATGGGCTGCCCTTTGACCCGCGTGATGATGTCATGTCCCGGAAGTGATGTCATCACACGTGCCCGGAGTGCACATGCGAAAAGGGATGCAGGACGCTGCAGGGGGTTAGTGCCAGGTTCCCAGTCCCCCGCCAGGGGACTAGAGGGACCAGGCAACCCTAAGCACACCGGCTGTGCTTAGTGAAGGAGGCATATGCCCATGATGGGCGAGGGAGTACAGGCCAGGATTCAGAAATTTCCTGTTCCTCTTGGGCTGCTTTGCTCCGCTACCTTTTGGAAAGATGGAGCTGGCTCTGCCACCATGAAGTAGGTTTTACATTGGATCAGGGCCACTGTTATAAGTTTTTGTAGCAATGCTTATTGTGTTGATATTCAGAACAATATAACAGAACTGTATTCCTCATTGTTTCTGGGTTGTGCTAAACTTGGGCTGATTCCACACACATTGGATAATGCACTTTCAATGCACTTTATCAATCATTTGAGGTGGATTTTTTGTTTCACACATGAAGAATTCAGTTCCAAATGATCTCTAGAGAGGATTGGAAGTGCATTATCCAACGTGTGCGGAATCACCCTTGATGTCATTGGCTGGGAATATGGGCATACACCCACTGACATCCCCAGCCTGTGCCCCAGCCCATCTCCCCCTATTTCCCCTCAGTTTCCCCTGCTGGCCAGGTGAGTGGCTACAGGGAACCCTCCACAATAGTGAGGAACCTGGCAACCTGGATAGATCCAGATAAGTCTGAACTACAGCCTCCTACCTGATTATAGTAAGACTTGATGTAACGTTTGTTGGATAAGCTGTTAGTAAACAGAAGCATTTTTAACATTGTAATCTTATGCACACTTACTCAGGAGTAAGTGCTGCAAAGATTGTGTCTGAATGAATTGTGACAGGCCTGTGTTGTGTCTTTAAATTTCCTCAGTGTCATGTGACAAGCTCTTAAAAAACCAAACTCTGATTGCATGACAAAACAATGTTTTCAATTAATGCAGTATTTTCTATGCCTTTGAGTCACTACTTTGGCATGCTGTTAAATATTTTTATTTCAAACAGTGCTCTGGATTTGTCTTGCCTTCATAGCCTCTTAAATTGTAATTCTCTGTGCTGAGGTGGAGAAAGGGTGACAAAAGAAAAATAAACCATGGCTAAAGCCGTTTAAAAGTTTTGAACCTCAAATTATGCATTAGACCTGACTGTATTTCAACATATAGTAAAAGGTATATGAGAACTACTGTGTTGTTGAGTCGACAGAACCACTGTGTTGACTCAACTCTCTGGTGAACCAGTGAAGTTCATCACAACAGGCAGAAGAAGTGACCACCAATGTTTTAAATAAAGCACAGCAGTACTGATACAGTGTGATCTGAGTAAGAGAGAACGTTATGGTGGTTAAAAGGACCATCTCCCACATCCCCATTTCCCAACTATACTCTTCAGGTTAACGCTACTGGTTGTTCCTGCACTTTGCAGGGGAAGGAAGCTTTGCATCTACTAGAGGCAATGAAGAGATGAAGGGTCTCCCATATTTAGGGTTTTTCTACTGAAAAGCTGTTTTATTCACTAAAACTTTTTATGGGCTGTAGGCTGCAGGCATTATCTTGAGGCAGAGGGTTAATAGGAGTTTTATTGTATTTTGTATGTTTTTTTGAATTGGAATTGCAAGCCACCTGGAGGCACAAGGGGAAGGCAGATTATAAATATTTAAATAAATTAACATAATCCAAACTTTAAACTAGTTTGAAACCATTCTGAAATGATTTTAATTGACGTGGCTTCTTTAAAAAGAACTGAAAGATGTCATCTATGGACCCTGAGGTGCTGGCTTGCTAGTTGCCTAGTGGGGCAATGTGGCAGGAGTATAATATACAAAAGTTTCTTAAACATTCTTGTGATGTCACAGTGTCCATATTGCGAAGTACTACAACATTGCTTTTAATACAGCTACATGGAATATCTATTTGCCTTGGGGAAGCTGGCTGGAAGAAAGATTCCAAGGCGAGTCCCTTCTCAGCTTCAAAGGGCCAGAACCTTGTGCAGAAGTGCAAGCTTGTTGCCACAGTGAAGGGAGAGAGCACAAGGTTTATTGACCATGACTCTTAGCCAGGAGCGCAAAGCTGGCATCCAGTCACTGTACTCAAAGGACTACAAGGGCCCCCCACTCTCAAAAGTTAGAGACACCGGAAACTGTACCTGGTGATCAGGAGCAGCAGGCATAGAGCAACAATTGTTGGACAATGTTAACTTCAGTACATCATGACTGTAGCCCTGTACTGTTGCATGGTTATCTGTGGACACTAACAAATTGCTTGTGAGTAGAGATGGGCACGAACAGCAATACGAACAAAAAAAAGCCACGAACAGCCCAATCTGCTGTTCTCGAAAAAGCTGCTTGTGAGGCCCCATTCTAAACGAACAGGTGGTCATTGCAAACCTCGTTCGTTGCTGTTTGTCAAGTCAGACAGTCTGGCAACTGCCATCAATTCCCTTGGCAACCGGAGGCAGGGACTGCCTGAACTGTCTGAACTCCTGCTGCTGCCCTGGAAACCCCATCTAAGCCCAATTTAGCTTGATAGGCAGGTCTTCCTTTCAAGTGTGGAGCTCCAAATTTGTTACAAGGAAGCAAAGAGCAGGGGGGAAGGGGGCTCCCAGCTCTGGTTTTGCAGACAGTGAGGGAGAGACAGTTGCTGTTGGCATTTTGAGAGAGAGACAGGGAGAGTGCATTGGAGCTTGAATTTTCTTTGTGTGTGGTGGGATAGGGATCTACCCCTTCAAGTTCCAGGACTACTGCCAGGCTCTGGGCCAAGCTAATATTTATTATTGGTACATTTCCTGCTGTCTGCTCAGGTAGGGTTTCTGGGAGTGGTGTGGCTGGAGGAGAGCCTGCTGGCCCCCACAAACAATGAACATGTTCATGAACAGGTCATGTTCATCAATGTTCATTGTTCGTGGATGGCAACGAACAACGAACACCATGTTCGGGTTTTTTTCTGTTCATGCTCATGTCTAATTGTATCTGCTCATGAAATATCTGACTCTTAACTGTTGTTCATTATTGTATTTTGCCCAGTGAATGCCCCAGCTGTTGGTTTTATTGCATTTCACTTGCACTGTGTAATCCGCCTTCTATCTCAGTAGGTAGGTAAGTAAGAAAGTAAGTAAGTAGGCATGCAGTGTTGGTGTTATTAAAAACTTGATTGCTATGCATGGTCTGGATCCATGGACAGGATATCAAAATCCTAACAGGTTCTGGGTAAACTAGAGCTCCGAAGGCATGCCCTCATTTTCTCTTGCATAAGAAATGCCACAGTTTGAAGTAAAAGGACTTTTCTGGCATCACTCCCCCCCCCCTCCCCAACCTCCACCTCAATTATTAAGGCAATAACATCTGCCTTTGGTTTCAGTTAGCTGAATTGCTTTTTGAGCCACTTCAAATAAAGTGGATTCCCATGCTTTCCTCAAATAGAGTGTTTGATCCCTACAATCTATAAGTTTCAAAGAACCCTCCCAACTCATATTTAAGTATGTTGTATTGCCTGTCTTAATTTGTACATCGAACCCACAAAGGGATAGTGAATCGCCACAAGCGTTCTGGTTTTATCTTCCCAAGTTCCACTCATATTACCACACCAAACAACTGATTTTAGTAGATTCATATTACTTGCGAATAAGATACTTATTATACCAGCCATTCAATCCACAGGTATTCAGATCTCCTTCTGGGAGTGTGTCATCATACAGGGCCTCATGCCACCCCTGGAAGTGCTCCCGCGCTCTGCAGCAGGCCGATTTCAGCCTATTTGGAGCCTAAATTGGCTCGCTGTGAAGTGCAGGAGCATTTCAGGGCCCTCCCATCAGCAATCGAGCCTGTTTGGGCCCAAAATTGGCTTGCAGTGGAGCACAGGAGCGCTGCTGGGGTGGCACAATGGGCCCTGGAGTGCTCCTGTGCTTTGCAGTGGGCCGATTTTGTCCCCAAATGGGCCCAATTAGGTCCACTGTGGAACATGGGTGCATGCCCACTGCCTAGGAGCAAGCTCTGGGAGACACGTTCCCCTGCCTTTCGCCCCACCAGCCAGGTAAGCGGGGATAGAGGGTGGAGGGTGGGAATGGAGGATTCGCCGCTCTCAGTGGGGGACTGGCAACCCTAGTTTCAGCTATTCTGCAGAGTATGTGTATGATTTCTGATTCTATATGATATGGAGTGTGTAAATGTAAATATTTCCCATTTTGTTACATGTTTGTTGTAGGATTTCTGCTAGTATATTTGTAGCAACCTCACTGTTTATCTATTTGTTAGTAGTAAAATTCCAACATCATGTTCCAGTGTTGGTTTTGCTGTTCCCCAAAACTTCAAGGAAATAAGTCTTCCCTCCCCTTCCTTCTTATAGAACTGATTAGCTCAAACCATGGGATGCTGGTATATACTGGGAGAGATTAAGTTAACCCTAGTAGTGTTAATCTGCATTTTGGACATGTTCAGAGGGAGACCTTTGGGGTCAGAGGGTAGACACATGTAGCCATTTGGGTTTCCTTCTGGCTCCACATCCTTCTTTATGTGTGTTCAGTGTACACAGGGGCTCTACTCAGAAGTCTTGTAGAGCTTCAAAAACTTTGTGCAATCAATACATGGAGAAGAGTCATACCTGATGTTCCAGTGTCAATCTGTTCATCAAAAAGAGTCCAGTAGCACCTTTAAGACTAACCAATTTTATTTTATTGTAGCATAAGCTTTCGAGAATCAAGTTCTCTTCATCAGATGCCTGATCCGAACTGGTCAAATACAGAAGAGGAGGGGAGGGGAAAGAACAGGACATATATCACAAGAAGACAGAATGCAATTAGTGTGAAGGCAATCAAAACATTCCTTTGCTTGTAAATGTAAACATCTCCTTTTGGTGTGGAGTCAGTTTGCCGCAGTGAAGGTATACAATTCCTATGTAGTATAAGCCCTCGATAACCACAGCTCTCCCTGCCAGCTGCATCTGACAAAGAGAACTGTGGTCCCCGAAAGCCCACAGGCACTCAGGCTGAGATAATTGACAAACAAAGCCCACACCAGGCGTCTCTGGGCTCCCCCAGACCACGCCTCTGTAAAGGAAATCTGTTACCTGTGATAATGTGATAACCATTCATAGTCTCTATTCAGTCCCAGCTTGACAGAGTCAAATTTGCATATGAATTCCAATTCAGCAGCCTCCCGTTGGATTTTGTTTTTGAAGGGTTTCTGTTGAACCACAGCGACTTTTAAGTCTTTGGTGGAATGTCCTGGTAGATTGAAGTGTTCTCCCACTGGTTTTTGGACGTTTCCATTTCTAATGTCAGATTTGTGTCCATTTATTCTTTTGCGTAGAGGTTGGCTGGTTTGTCCAATGTACAGAGCAGAAGGACATTGTTGGCACATGAGGGCATATATCAGATTGGAGGATGAGCAGCTGTAAGAGCCAGAGACAGTGTAGTTGATGCCATTGGGTCCTGTAATTGTATTCCCTGGGTAGATATAGGGGCAGAGCTGGCATCTGGGTCTGTTGCAGGGCCTGGTACCTGTGCTGGTGGCCCTGCTGGCCGATTCATGATTGTAAGTGAGAAGTCGTTTAAGATTGGGGGGCTGTCTGTAGGCAAGGAAAGGTCTTCCACCCAGGACTTCTGAGAGAGAGGTATCATTTTCCAGGATGGGTTGTAGCTCCCTGATGATACGTTGGATGGGTTTGAGCTGGGAGCTATAGGTGACAACCAGTGGTGTTCTGTTGTTAGTTCCTTTAGGTATGTCCTGGAGCAGACTGTTTCTGGGTACTAGCTCCTTTACATAGTCTCTGTGCATACAATGGTAAGCACACTCCATGCAATCTGGAATGCTGCTTGCGAGTTCCTCAATTGCATATTCTGAGATCAGTAAGCAAAGGACAGGTCCAGACAGTGATAGTGCAATTCCATTTCTGCCCTGTGTAGATCACAGCTTTAGAAGGTATGAAAGGTGCTAGAAACTATACCAAATGTATATAAGGGTAAATCCAAAAAATGCAATCCATTCCCCCTGACATGATCCTAGGGCTGAGGGCAGCATTCACCTTTTTGCACATGCTCTTGCTCTAGTGCAATGATGTCACTACTGGAAGTGACATCATCACTCTGACCACACTTCTGGGTGCTTGAGCTAGCTGACCACTCCTGGGTGGTGCAACTCAGCTGCAGGAAGCTTGCTAGCCACTCTCGCTGGTGTCATGTAGCTGCAGGAGACTGGCTGGGCAGCCCACTCTCACCGGCTCTGTGCAGGAGGCTAGTGCCTAGCCAGGGCTGGCTGGCCACTTCCCCAGGCTGGCAGTGGTGCCATACAGCTGCAGGAGGCCAGCCAGGCTCCTGGGCTGGGTGATGGAGCTGCTGGGGGGAGGGGCCAGGTGGCGGGTATTTGGGGAATGTTTTCCCCAGACAATCCTCCAAAATACCATATTATCTGGATAAAAGCCAGACACCTGGCAACCCTAAGGGGATCAGGGACTGAAATGGTTAGAAGTCCAGTAAGACAGTCACATTATGGAGCTTTGTTTTCCAACCAGCTTTTTTCTGTGGGATCTTTGCCCTGTGTGTTTACAGCATATGCTGTGTTAAATTATTCTCCATGTTCACAACTGTTCTCTTATTTAGTCAATTGTTACAGTATTTGGTTAATAAATAAGGCTTTTCCATTAACTCTGCCTGGATCTTTCACTCCTTGTACTTGACCTTACTGCAGGGCACACACTGTCAGGCTATGGATGACAGGCTATGGCAGATAGACCCCTGTACCATCACAGCAAGAATCCAGGCTCTTGGTTAAAAGGTTTTTTTCAGGAATCAGATCATTTCCACAGATATGTCCATAGAATTACTCAGAAGCAAGGTAAGCAACTAAGCAGTAAGAACAGGCTGACAGGAATGGCAACATGTGGGAAAACTATTCCTCTTAAAGAACACAATTACTCCTCCCCCTCCATCTGTAAAACACGGCTTTTGCCGCGAACCCGTCCTGAGAACTCACATATTTTTACTATCAAGTCTAGACACTGAGAGAGCAGGAGATCAAAGTTGAAACACAGTAATTCATTGGAGCGAGCAGTGTACAAGGTCAGAAGCACTGAGAGCTTCTAAAGCCATTAGATAAGACACCTGCAGCTTCAGTAAGCCTGAGAAAGCAAAGCAGTTATGGCATTGGCAATATGACATTAAGGTATAGCATGAAACATTGGTTCAGAACAACAGGTCAGCATCAAATAATGGCATGGATGGGGCACAGACATGACACACACCCTGAATGTAGAGGGAGCTTCCTAGGGGGCAGAGAGGGTATTCCAGGTCCTCCCTTATCAAGCCCTTGAATCCTAGTGGGTACAGCCAGCCAAACCCTTGTCTACTTTGGGGCTGAAGAGAGAAGGAGGGGGGCTGTGAAACTGGAAGCCTCCTTGGGACTTCCCATTCTCAACAAAACTCCACAACACTCCAGCCCTTCCCACAACACCCCCTACATGTGTACAACTGAGATATACTGTCCAGTTTCCATTCCCAGGCATCCCAGTACCTTATCAATGAAAAATCAGGCCACTCTGACTAGCTTCGAATTTAATAGCTTTATTAAGATTCAACTGCTGATAGCAATATAAGGATGAACCTGTATTTTTACTGTGATTAGAATGGACAGAGACTGGTTAAACTTCAAAGAGCTAAAGAGGATAAAGTTACAATGAAATAAACATAACATCTAAAAGTGAGAGAAACCTTGGGATAAAAGCAGATATAGCAATCAAACTGTAACTATCGTCGAAGCGTACTTATCCTTTTTTGATCAAATGAACTGCCTTCCCTACAGTATTATACTGACTGAGTGCAATTTTTTGAGAAGCTGATTTTGCACAGAGCTGCTTGGTGGTCTTTTTTATATCCTGAAGCCATGGTAGTTTCTGCAAAGTTATTGTCTACGTTTTAAAAAACTTTTTAATAATAAAGAAATAGAATACAAACAAAAGTTTGACTGGATGAATTTGCAAAGTGCTTGAAATATTTTTTTAAAATGAACAACCAGCCTGAAGGGTGATGAGAAAGTCAGCATTGGATTTGGAAGCACATATTTGTGTGTGTGTGTATGTGTGTGTGTGTTTTTAAGAATAAAGATAGGGTTTATTGAGGAGCTTACTCCTACTCAGACAACCTGCAGTAGTTCCTATTCATTTGTATATCAGTATGCACTCTTAGTTTAATAATTTAGTTAACATTATAGGTATTGCTTAAGTTAGCAAACAGCGGTTTAAGTTATCCCTAATGACATAATTTTAAAATTTAAACTTCCAAGATTTAAGAAATGTTTTGTCTTGTTGGGCCAGATCTAAAGCAGGGCATAATTTCCACTTGTTAGCAAACAGCTGTGGATTCCAAGAAGCAACCTTTTTGGTCCAAGGGCTGAAAATAAATGCTATGCCTACCTGTGAATGTGTTGAGCCCAGTGCAGACAACACACCTGCATGTTGGCTCGCTGTGCAGGGAGGGAAAGTGGCCATGAGCATGATGGCCTTGCCCCACCACCTCTGCATGATCACCAAGTTGTCTACATGGTGCGAATGCACATTGTACCAGGGCCAGCGGGATCATGCCTGCTTTCCCTCCCCTACATGATGCTTCAATGAACAGATAAGTTCTGTGCACAGGGCTTTGGTGTGCTGTGCTGGCAAACTCTTGGAACAAGCCAAGTCCCAGTGTTGCTAGTATTATCATTGTTATTCTCTCATGGATCTTCCTTGGTCTTGTCTAGTGCCTGTGAAGGTCTTGATGGGCTTACGGCATGCCTGTTGCATTCTCCTGCACTAATTACCCTAGCGGTGTTGCCTTGGTTGTTTGGATGTACATCTGGTCCAGGGTGCCATGCAAAATGGTCTAGTGTGCAGTTGTAGGCATGCATGCTAGGGATTGCCTAGCCCTGTGCTAGACTATTTGCCTGTAGTAGCCATGTGTGGATGAAACTGACACATTTAGAGTATTAAATGTTAGACCACCAAAGGGGCTTGGAATAAGCTAGCTAATGCTTCAGTTTTCAGTCACAGCTCTCTCTAGGTCTCTCAAAAATGTTACCTCTGAAAAGTGAAAAGACCCTGGTATTAATTTGGTGAAGTATGTTCTTAATCAAATCCTTGGCTTGAGCAACATCTGGATTTACATCTGATCTTTCGATGGCATACTGTCAGGTCCGTTGCCCACAGTCCCTCCATAATGCCCACTTTGAGTATATTGCAGTATGTTCTCATGTGTCTGTTTTCTACAGTTGCTGTCTAGTTCCCGGGACGGCTGAGCTCTTATCTAGGATGGCTCACCGCAGCGGCCTTGGGACAGCCCCTTCCTGCTCTCCCACTGACTATACCCAGCTGGATGGGCACCGAGGGTGGGGGGGGGGCTGTGTAGAGGGATAGATATATTGTAACAAGCACTCAGTACATCATTCTCAACAAGAGACCTGTGTACAGCCAGATGCTTTTACTTGCCTCTGTGTAACCTATGGACATATATATGCTGAAGCTAGGATATCTCATTAAAGAACCTTTGACTCAAGAGAGCTTGGATTTCTTGCTGCAAGGGGGTGGGAGTCAACTTCAACGTATCCTGTTTTCCATAGACTGACACATACGTCAGACTTCACTTCCAACTTTATACCACCCTTCAGGACTATTGGGTTTTAGTTAAGGCACATTAACTAAACAAACTGCACGCTGAAAGCATCTCATCCAAGTTAGAGAACCAATAACTGTTTATTTGTCTATAGAAATATATTTACATAAGATTAGTGGAGAGAAGGAACTAGTAACTGATCTAACTAACTAGGATGGCTTTTGATTGAAAGTAGGCCATCTCTCTCAGGAGAAGACACCATGCTGCCTCTCCTGGTGCATGCAGGGAAGAAGAAAAAGAGGAGGGGGAGAGAAGGGAAGGGAGGAAGTTCCTCTGACAGGAAGGAGACTGATAGCAGCCTATCTATCTAACTGACTTTATGTTTGTTGCCTTCATTCTTCTCTGCTGGAAGTCCTAAAGGCCTGAGCAAGAGACATCGCCAGTCCCTTCTTCTAACAAGGACAACTTAACATCCACAGAGCAGTTTACAAAGTATGTTATTATTATCCCCACAACAATCACTGTGTGAGGTGGGTGGGGCTGAGAAAATTTTAGTGCTGCTTTTGATTTTGTGCAGGAGGCTGCATTTATCACGAGTCATTGTATAGATGGCTAGTAGCCACTGTAGGTAGATTCTCAAAACCTACTGGATTGCTATGGCTAAATCTCATGTACTCAAAAACTGGGGGCAAGGCATGCATAAATTAAAGGTTCCCTGTCTTCAGAACATTGCTAAGAATAATGCAAGATAATTAATGCTGGCACATTGGCTAGCCAGTGGGAAAGGTGTTGTGATGCACAGAGGCACAGAGCTTCTGTACAGTCGCCAAGACATCATAAATAATGCCTTTCCTTGCAATGTAGTACAATGCCCAACTGTCAGTGGGAGAATGCAAATGCAGAAAATAATTGCAATCCCCTTTAGACCATTCAATAAAACACTCGTTTAAAACTTTTTAGGCTTCTCTTGCAATTTTATAATAATCCTATTTCTTTTTTCCCACTACCCTCCCCTTTATTATTTCTTACTGAAACAAAATGAACTATCAACAACAATGAACAACTACTAATTTACTTAAAAACTAATGAACCGTGAACAATGATTAACAAATATATATAAATTATGTATAGCTCTTCTTTTTTTAAACTCCTCCTCCTTCACTTCCCTCTTCTGTCTTACTAATGAACTAATGAGTTGTAAACAATAAATAACAGCTGTATTTATATTATTAATATCTTTTCCAATTTCTCTTTTCTCCACTCTCCCGTTCTATTTACTGCTAAAGAAATAAACTATGATCTATCATTAACTATGCTTATACAACTTTTTCACCTTTCCTCCCTTCCTTACCCCTCCCCTCCCCTTTTTGAATTTGTTTATTCGTTTATTATTTACTTTTATTATTTTTAACTTAAATAGGGATCTAAACAGATTTGTTATATATTAGATCTACCTTCCCCCCTTTCCTTTATCCACCCTCACTCCCTTCCCCTTTTTACCCCCCTCCCTCCATTCCCTTGTAACCCAAACACTGAAATATAAAGCAAATGGTTAAATAGATGAGCCAAAAATGGCACTTTCTAGCTGAAGGTGAATAAACCTCACAGCTACTGGTTCTAACACCAGAATTTAGTGCCGTTAATCAGTAGAGAGCAAAGTTTGGGATTTCCCCTCCCCCTTTGTCCCAGCTCCAGTGATATCTCATTGTTGCATGGAGGTTGAGAAAAGCCTTTACTGTGATCTTCTGGATTCTTTTGTGAGACTAGGATAAGTTTGGTCCTCAGGCATCACGAATCAGGATCTTACTTCCCTTGTGTGGTGAGGGCGATTGCTGCATTTTCCTCTTTTGCAAAGACCTGTCAATGTCTATCGATGTTTCTATGTTGATATTGTGTAAAAGATCTAGTCCTGCAGCAGGATTCTTTGGTAGTAGGATTTATCTTGATATCGAACAAGTAGAGTTGTAAAGTTCACCCACTTATAGGGTATGTTTGCCAATCTCAGGGCTTCAGTTGTTTCTTTAAGTTCCTTTCTTTTTGTTAATACTTCGCTAGGAAGTTCTGTATATACATGAATAGGCATTCCGTTGCACTTTAGCGCTCCGCTATTCCTATCCATTTCTAAGATAGTCTTTTGAGTTTCCCTGTCTGGGAACACTGCAAGTATATCTCTGGGTTTGTTGCGGTTTGTTTGCTTTAGAGTTCCTATCCAATAGGCCTTAGTTATTTTTGGGACTATGCCTTCTTCCAGTCGTAGAACTTGGGCCAGCCATGCAGCTAGAAATGTCAGTAGGTCCCTTTTATTTGTGGTTTCTTCTTCTAGACCCCTGAATTTCAAGTGCTGCTGCCAAGCTGCTATCTCTAAGCTGAGTACTCTTGCCCTCAGATGGTTATTATCTTGTTGTAGAGCCTTAACTTCGCTTTGTATTATCATACTAATTTCAGCTGTGTATTCAGCTTTTTGTGTTGTATGGAGATCAGCTTTTATTTCGTTGAGTTGCTCTACTAGAGGTTGCAGCAAGGCAGACATTTATTGTAGGATGTTTCTTTCCATTTTTGCCAGATGCATAGCTAATACAGGGTCTAATACATTTTCATTGAGTGCCTCTGCGTTATTCAGGTCGTCCACCATTTTTTGTTGCGTGTCTCCCTTGCTTCCCTGCAATGTTGTTGCATTCAGGAAGTACTCCTGTAGATTTTTCACCTCTTTCCCACTACTCTTCCTTCTTTCTGTGTCCTGTTTTCTCATATTCATGCTTTAAAGTTGGTTTTTCTTTGCTGTATGCCAGGATTTAGGACAGAAGGGGAGAGAGCTCTCGATTCAGGTGTCCATCCCTCATGATGCCGACACCACGCCCCCATGATTTTATAATAATAATAATAACATTCAATTTATATACCACCCTTTAGGACAACTTAACACCTGCTCAGAGTGGTTTACAAAGTGTGTTATTATTGTCCTCATAACAATCACCCTGTGAGGAGGGTGGGGCTGATAGAGCTCCAAGAAGGTGTGACTGACCCAAGGTCACTCAGCAGGCTTCAAGCAAAAGAGTGGAGAATAGAGGTGAGCACGAACAGCAATACAAACAAACAAAAAAAAGCTACGAACAGCCCAATCTGCTGTTTGTGAGCAACCTGTTCGTGAAGCCCCATTTCCTGGCGAACATGTGTTCTTTCCAAGCCCTCTTCGTGGCTTGGAACGTGTCAGCCATTTGTAAAGCCAGATAGTCTGGCGCCTTTCAATCAGTTTCCCTGGCAACATAGGCATGGACTGTCTGAACTCTGTCCGAACTCCTTCTGGCTTTCCTTCTGGCTTGTAACCCCCCAAAGTAGCTTCCAGCACAGTCCAGTTTTTGCCACTGTGAAAAGAAATGACAGGAAAGGGAAGGACCCATGGATCATGCCTTTCCCGGGGTGCAATCTCTCTGAAACTTGGGAGGTCTTCAGAGGACAGTGAGGACTATGTCCCCTGCAAATTTGGTGGGCATTGGACATTGGGAAGGTCAGTTTGTAGCTCCCCAATTAGCTTCTAGCAGACAGTCTAGTTTTTGCCACTGTGAAGAGAAAATGACATGAAAAGGGGAGACCCATGGACTCTCCTTTCCCCGGCTCAAGTTCAGCTAAGTCCCAAGGGGGCCGTTCTGGCTCCTGTGAACCTCCAACTACGAACATGTTTATGAACATGTTATGTCTGTCGATGTTCATGAATCCCTGTTCGTGGATGGCAACGAACAACGAACATGGTATTCATTTTTTTTTCCTGTTCGTGTCCATCTCTAGTGGAGAATCAAACCTGGCTCTCCAGATTAGAGTCCTGCTGCTCTTAACCACTACATCAAACTGGCTCTCCAGTTTGTGATCAAATTACAGTTTTAGTAGAGAAGAGTCATGTAGCACCTTCTGTTTTATTGTCCCACTTTGTTCCACAGTATGAAGCAATTTGAAGATTTCTGCAAGCACACAGCTTTTTCTGCCATCATACAGCAATTCATTGTGGGCTAACTCTGGAGGGGAGAAACAGAAGGTGCGGAACACAAGCATGATAAGGCCCTCAGGCATTAGGATGTGTTACATCTTTTTCTAAATTCATTTAACTTTACTACTGGATAGTGAAATCTCGCCAATAAAGGTAAAAAGTTTCATCAGCAATCAAATGCTACAGCTGTTTTCTATGTGGACACAAACAATGGTGAAGTTGGAGTGCATCATCTTGTATTGTCAGCCATTTTTAATAAGCAGATGTTGCTATTCCACAGCCTTAAGTGTGTCTAAATAAAATGCTTTCTGTTCTTTCTTCTCTTTCTTGTGAAAAAATTCTATTCCTGCATTAGACAGACTATTTTTAATGATTTTCAGCTCCCATCCAGGCAAGTGGATGTGATATTCCTATTTGAACTTTTTACAGCTTGGCACCTGAACACCAAAATCCAAGGAAAGAGACAGACACCTCATATAATATATGTAGCGAACCAAGGCTCTGTGACATATGACCTAGATAGGTCCTTCACTTCATTTTTGATGGGAATGTTTTCCTACTGTATGCAAAATCCTAGGTGGAACTGATACACCGAGTGACTCTTTCATTGTTCACAGCTTTTCTTTGTTTTTGGGTGTGTAAAAGACTCGTAAAAATGATACTGAACATTCCCGTTTTTCTTTTCCTTTGAAAAATGATGCTTGAAAAATATGTGGCCTCAATATTCACAGAAAAAGAAAACCTCAGCGGAAAATGTCAATGTTTAGCTATTAATTTTTTAAATAAGTCACATGCTTGCAAAAAAAGGAGAAAAGAATACCTTTTGTACTCATAAGAAGGATGGTTCCCAGTCTCTGAAGCCAAATAGAATGTTTTACACTGTATAATGTAATCCACTGAAAGGGATATGGGGCACTCTTGATTAAACACATTCCTGCTTTGGCAGATGTGTGTGCGTGTCTTTTAATGGCCTGAAAAGTCTAAGCAGATTGTAAATGTGCTAGAGGAGCTGCTAAAGAATTTGAGGGGTGGGGGAAATGAAAGAAAAGGGTTCTTTTTAATCTTTCATTTGCAAAACTAGTGGCTCTTTATGTTTGGCTTCATAGGTTTTCCTACCACAGCAGATTCTGTCCTGTAACTTGATACATACGTTGCTAACCATGGACCTAGGTCTAAACTGCCTCTTTGGAGGATGTCTGATTAGTATGAAGGGCAGAAAGGAAAATGGTGCTGCCACATAGTCCACTGAGCATTGGGGTGGGGGGGGGGGGGGGAGATGCAGCTCTTTCAGCCCATGTGTGTAAATCATGTGAAAGGTTAAAAGGCAAGTATGTAGAATGACTCAGAAGTGAGGCCATACAAAGTAGAATTTTCCTAAATTCTTAGTGAGGATGGTTTATTTTCATGTACAGAATTTTCACATTCCCCTTAATTTGTTTTTTTAATCTGCTCTGTTTATTACATTATGTTTGTTTTGAACTTCATGGTTTTTAAAACCAGAATCGGGTTTACAGTCAAAATGTTAGTGTCAAGGAAATCCTTGAGAAAAGAATGATGTTGTATAAAGCTGGCCTGTTCAGCATGTGGCTGACCCAACTGAATACAGCCTGCCAGCCATATATTGTTCTGCCAGATGATTGATACCTACTCCCCCCTTCTTTTTTTCAGTCCCCAAACTACTTAGCACACTCTCAACCTGCTTAGCCTTTTTGTGCCATACATAGCTGGCTGAGTGGGTCAAAATTTCTTCAGGCTTGGCATAGTGTAAAGATTTTCTTTTGACATGCATTTGTTTATTTGGCGCTTTTGTAGCTTCTCTTTCCTCTAAAGAGCTTGGGTCAATGTAATGATTTTTCCTTTTTATCCTCGCTATAATGTGTGAGGCAGGCAGTGGGTGATTATTGTGAGGATAAGAAGGAGAAACCATTACGTTGTCCTGTGCTGCCACAAGCCACTGTCCTTTGCTCCCTGTGAGGCGGGCATGAGCCACTGCTGTGTACCAGCAGACTCTTGTGAAGGAGGTGAGACCTGATGCTGTTGTAAACCAGTGGTCCCTAGTCATGTGCAACTGGCATATGCCTGTTCTTCCTCCTTCTCCCCTCTGATGAGGGAGTGGGGCCTTCTTCTGGTGCTGTTTTTGCCTCCCAGTTTGCCCTGGATGCAGGTTAATCAGAGAAAGAGCCTAGGCCACTTTTTCCCTGATTGGCTGGTAACCCTATCTGCATATCATGGAATGAAGTACACAGCTTAAATGAAATGATAGCAAACACTGAGATAGCAACAGACTCGATTGTGAATGAGCACAAAAAGAAAAGAGGGTTATGGAACTTGGCTGTAATACAGAGCTCTCTCCATTTCTTATAGTGGAGCCTATCCCTGAAGGTACAAATTCTGTGAGCCTGATTTACATGTTATAGAGAACACAGGTTGGGTCTATGATCCCTGCCCCGTATCCTGTGTAACAGTCACATGTGAGTTCTGGTTTCTCCTCAGTTCCTGAGCGCACGATACCCAGTTTGAATGAAAACTGTGGCCCATTTGGAGAAAGGGCTTCAGCCATCACCCTGCACCATTTTCCTGACTTACAGTAGTCTTGAAATGTGCTGTTTGGCCTGCTGTGGGAACCCACAAGAGTTTCCAGAACAGACTGAATAGCAGCCCCCCTGCCAGACTGTTTCAGGTCAGAAAAGCTGAAGCATATAATCCAAATCAGGCACCACATGTACCTAGAAATCAAGGATAACCCATAACATGCATGAGACTGTTACACAGGATACAGGTTGGAACCTTGGGCCAACCTGTGTTCTCCATAATATGTAAAGTCTATATTGGAATTCTGACTTGCATAGTAGCTAAGTGCCATATTTGTGCCAAATTGTTTTGGAAAATGCTCTTGTTGAGTATGAGCACCAGTACTTCTCATGAAGACCAGAAATGGAAGTTTCTGTTAGGTATTTGACAACAAACACAAGCACATTTTAAGAAACTAATTTGTCGAGCACTGAAATGAAGTGAAAAGGGTACTGCTAATGGTGGACCCTTGTGACCACTATTTTGTTCACAACTCTGTAGTTGACATGGTAAAATTTGGGCCCTGAAAGGGCCAAAATAGATGTGATGTAAGAGATTTGTGTTTAAAATTTTCCATATTAAAAATGCTAATTAGCAGCATGTATTAAATCATGGATAAGGTGAGGGAAGAAACTCTCACCCATCAATCCTTCCTTGATTGTCAAAGAAGCTGCTAGTACTGCTAATTACCTTTTAAAAACCAAAGAAAATCCTAATTATGGCTCTTTTATATCTGTTTAGCCCTTATGGCTGGTAAGTTAAATCTTGTTAAATGACTTTTATATTCCTGTCAAATGATAAGGAGAATTTTGTGCTAAAAAGATTATATGCATCTGCCAAGACAACTGTGTTGCTAATGGTTATGAGTAGAGATGGGCACGAACCGGGAAAATTCTGAACCATGTGGTTCGTTGTGTTTCATGAACCGTGGAACTTTGTTCGGTTCGTGAAAATGTCACTTCTGGGTCAGCAGAAGGTCTGTAGATAGCCCCCTCATTGCCTAGGAAACTGATTGATCAGCGCCAGGCTGTCTGCAGTAACGAAATGTCAGTGTTTTAAATATTAGAATTACTGCGGTTCCCAGAGAACTATATACATTTTAAGATAAGATTTTAAATGCTAAATGTATTTTTCTATGTCCTTTACATTTTTACACTGGATTTAACTAGTCTATTGCTTGCTAAGGATGTATTGCCATTGTTATGGTCTCTGACTGCAAATAAATTCATTCATTCAGTAATGAACTGAAATATGAACCAATGAACCAGGCTAAAATTCATCATGGTTTATGAGAAATGAGCTCCCATGAACCGCTAGTTCGCAAATCACAAACTGGCCTGGTTTGTGATGAACTTCAGTTCGTATTTCGGTTTGTGCCTGCCTCTAGATATGAGCACAACATGATAAGTTAGACTTGGTATAGTTGTCTCTATCTGTTCCTACTGTGCTGCTGTTTGAAGACTTAATGCCACACATGTATTATCTCTGTTGATGGTGCTTTTTAGATAGAAGATTTGTAGTAAATCACTCATTTTTTAGAAAAAGAACTATTAAATAGGAGAAATCGATCTGTGGGGAAAAATTATTCAGGGATAATGCGAACCCAAGATACACAGTTTACTGTTCAGAAGAGAATCTTAGCGTTGCTAATGTTCCAGGGGAATTATTGGTTTATTATTCTAGAATTAGTCCAGTACTAACAAAAAGTTGTTTGTGATGCAATGGCAGTGGCATTTATTTTTAGGTGTGCGCACAAACCACCAATGTAGTGCGTATTTAATATAATGGACTGCAGGGACACAGAGTGCACTACCTAGTGTGGGCAGAGTGGTGTTATTTCATGTTCTTAATGTCAATGTTTGCTTTACATTTTTCCTTCAGTTTAGGTGACTATGAAATGCAGTTTAGCCTTCATACCATCCAGTTTTTCCCCTCTTTTCCTTTTAATCTGAATGCTAGAATTACTGGTGCTTTGCCAACACAGCCATGGCATAATGATGTGTGGGAATGCTACTATTTTCAAATGGTGACTTTTAAAACAAACCATGTATTTTTTTTTAAATAGGAGCCAAGTTTAGATCTTAAAAGTGTCCTTGTTTTTTCTTTTTCTTTTTTTTTTAAAAAAATTGTGTTAGTTTAAATAAAAAATCCCACATCTGTGAGAGTACTTTTCCAATCCCTTTTCCAAATGGTTGTAAAGAAATAGCAATTCAAGACAAATATTTCATGATCATTAAAATGTTTTCTGTTCATCAAGTTGATTTGAAAAATAGTTTTTAGAGAGGGTTTAGGAAGCCCTGGTTTTACAGGGTTTTAGTCTACGAGGTGAGGATAACTAAGCAGCAACTGTGTGCAAACCCTATTCACCTATTACATTTTTAGGTGCATGCCTAAAATGTTGGAAGTTTATACTTAAAAATGTCAAGGGCAAATGTAACATACTTGTGTTTGCAAATGTGTACACACTCATAAGAGATTTATAGTTTGTTGCAGCTGTCTGTAGAGTGTATAGTTGGTTAAAAACTCAGGCTTGCCTTTGCATAATTTTTAAAACAGCTTTAAGGATTGCAGATTAAAGCGCTGTATTTCCCTGTTGTGCAATGGTGGTTTTAGTAGCTTCATGATGTAACTCACTAGGACTTGGATGGTTTGAAAGAGTCCAGTGAATAATAATTTTGGGAATAGCAGCCAAAAAAGATTTTAGCAATTGTTGCAACCATAGGTGTCTGGGGAGGGGGAAAGGGAGGGCACCCCTGAATCCTAAATTTGATATTTCTTTAAACGTAGACAAATACATTAAACACAGAGACTCATATCACATGGAAAGAATCATTGACATAGTGATCTCTGAGACTACTCCTGGTGAGAGAATCATAGACTCCAGCTTTGAGACCAGGACTCTGCACTTGAGGAGAGCTGAGAGGACCAGCAGGCAACTTAATCCTAATCTAATAATACTGCCATTTCTGCAAGTTTTATAAGATGTACACACTTATATATAACCTAATGATAATATAAACTGGGTGGGATATACATTTGCCTAAACATAATCTACTACATTTTAGTTTCAGTCTCTCTTTTGTAGTAGCGGTAGGTTTGTCAGATGGGGTCCGGAATAATACTGGACCCCGGGGGGGGGGGCAGCACTCACCTTTTTAAAAAACATTCATATACAAGCATGCAGCTCACATGTATTTCTGCTCCGGCACAATGAGATCTCTACTGGAAGTGCTGTCATCGCGTCAAACCAGTTTCTGGGTACCCGAACTGGCTGGCCACTCCTGGGTGGCATGGCACAGCTGCAGGAGGCTGGCTAGGTACCAGGGCTGAGCAGCAGATAAGGTGACTACCAGACTTACCTGGGAGTCATGTTGCTGCTGGCAGGCAGGGAGAGGGATGGGGCTTTATGGCTGCCATACTGGAGGGCTCACTCAGCATTCCCGGGTAAGCCCGTGGCCAATCATTTCAAAATCCCTGGCCATCCTATCAGGAGCAGCCAGGGGTGAGCTGGCCAGGGGAGGAGCCTGGCTTCAGACCTCAGAGAGGCAGTTCTCTCTCTAGTATGGCAGCCAGGTATATATAGAACTGCCGGCCCCACTCCTTCACGTTTTGCTCTTGCCGGCGAAAGCCCACCCACCTCTCCCTGTCTGACATGTTAATTGTTTTCTTCATTACAACTTTGTCTGGCGGTTTTGTCATTGGATTGGATCCCTTTTCGGGGGAGGCAGGGCCTGTGTGCCTAGGCTCCCTGTTAAGGGGATTCCCATAAGGAATCTTGGGAGTGAGTTATGGAGGTGCATGCCCATCTTGGGGGCTGCTGAGGCAGACTCACTCCTAGGTGGCAGGGGAATCACACGGGTGTACACCCATGTGATCTTCCCCTTAATGTCACTGCTTGGTTTCCCCCCCTCAGCTGCGGTCTGGGGGTGGTGAGGGTCATCAGCTGGCAAGTGGATCAGCCAATGTTTGGGATCTGATCCACATGCATTGCCAATGCTCCTTCATGCTGTATTCAATAAAGTTATGGCCAATTTTCATTCCAACTAATGTGTGGGTCTGAATTTCTCCCCTCCCCTCCTTGCCTTCCCCAACCCTCAGCCATAGGCTGCAACTGTCACTTAGGGGAGGGGCCAGCCAGGTGTCTGGTATTTGGGGGATGTATTCCACAGACAGTCCCCCAAAATACTGAACTAGTCAGGTGAAAACCAGAACCTTGCAACCTGACCTGGTAAAGGTGTTCCTTAGAGCAGCCCTCCAGATTTACCTGAGTAAATGTCTCCTCATGGTTTGGACTATGCCAAGGCCCTCTTCTTCAAGCAGAGATTGAAAGGCAGATTACTCTTGTGGAATATCTCCTGTGGGAATTTGATGATGCTCCCTTACTGAGTGGTATGCTGTTTTAGGGGCAGAGCAATTATTTCAAAGTTTCACTTTCTGTTCTGCTTGTCAGCTGTGGCAGACAGAAGTAATAATTTGCTTCAGTTCAGGGATTATTCTAATACAGTTTTTCTCAATCTCTTCTCCACAGAGGAACCCCTACATTAATTCTTTAAGTCCCAAGGAACCCTTACCCCTGAAAACATTTATAGACCAGAAGAAGTCGATGGGAGGGAGCACAATTCAATTACTGCTATATTATTGTCAAGAAAATAAAATTTAATAAAATAAAAAATAATATAGCAGTAATTGAAGTGTGCGTGCGCGCATGTGTGTCAGTATCAGTTCATATAATCTTAATAACCACGCTATTTCAGTGGGTATTTGGAATTTTTCATGGTATTTCAAGATTTTTCTTTATTCCATGATTTCTCGCAGAACTCCTGAAGATGTCCAGAGGAGCTCCAAATTCCACAAAAACCTGGTTGGGAAGCTGTGTTCTAATATGCAACTACATACCTTTTTGTACAGTGTCAAAAAATTGTGCCGTGTGAAACAAGTTTTCGTGCAGGTGGGTATCTGGTATTTATATGGATTAGGTTGTTTCTTAAAAGGAAATTGATAAGGTAAAGCATGAGGTACATTGGCTAGCCTAGCTATTGCATGTTTAGTTTCCTGCGATTTACAGAGCAATACAGAGGGAGGCACTGAAAGCATAGTAGGTAAGCCCACCCATACCTCAGGAAGACAACAAAGCCACTATACCATCAGCTGCAGCAAAGGACAGGCCTCCGTTGTATCATACTAGACTTCCCAGGATTCCTGGTGCTTTTTTCCTGGTTACTGTTAGTTGTGTCCTTTTCCTATCCTGGAGAACTAATCTTTGAAGAAGAATCCTATTACATGGCTAAATCTTTGGAAGGTTTAGTGTAGCACAGGATCTTCAGAAGGCAACAACAGCACTTCAGACCTCCAGACTGAGTCTTTACAGTTTGAACTAGGTGTGCCTCCATACAAATTGGACAGTTATTACACTCGATATAATTAAGTATATGAACTGGGCCTCATTTAAAACAAAAGTTCTTTGTTACAAGCATCAGCAATTCGCTTTTTGATCTGCCCTTTTATGAAGATCTTTCAGTAATCCCTATTTTACTGTAACACTAAATATAAACAGCATCTTGAATATATTCCACAGGGGAAAAATTTTGTTGTCACAGTGGGAAAATCCTAATAACCACAATAATAAATTAAAGGTATGGGAAGGTACATAATCTCATCTGCAAGTAATTTGAAGGGAAGTGTCTCCTTACTACCTCCATCTTTTAAAGCTTCATCTTTCCCCCGATTACCTACCTAATATTCGTCTATTAATTTTAATTTTTCCTTCCCTCCTTCCTAATATCTTCCTATTACAAAAAGTTTGGAAGCTTGAGTTGTGCATGCAGCTTGTGTGCTGAGGGGGAAAAGGCTTAGTTTTACAAGTTATGAAACCCTTTTAAAGTTGAAATATTAAAGGTATCCATTGATTTGCCTTCACTTTAGGGAGCAACCCGGCTACATGCTGGGATTTGGAGGAAGAGAAGGTAGTTATGTCCAATAAATTGGATGCACTGAGGCAGATGGGTGTATAGATTGCAAGGGCAGAGGAGGTTTTATGTGACCAAGTGCTTGTATAATAGCTGTTTTGGGTCAATGGAGCAACTGAAGGAAAGGGGAAAGTTAGGAAATAATGTTGTGGGTCCTGAGAATACACCATATAGCATGGGGTTAAAATTAATTAAACAATTATTTAAATAATTCTTCTCACTTTGAGGTTTAGGCATGGATACCCACAGTTATTTCGAAAAGCGGAAGACTGAGCCACCTAAAGGTAGTTTCAGGTGGGTGGCTGTGTTGGTCTGCAGTAGAAGAGCAAGATTCAGGTCCAATAGCACTTTAAAGACTTGCATACTGAAGATAGTATTTCATCAAAGGTAGTATCAGTAGCACCAAAGGTATCTGGCTAGGTCAATAGATATCATTAAGACTTTGCCACACATATCTCCGAATTAGTTCTGCAGACACCCATGATTGCAGCATGTCAGATGTGATGGATAGAAATCTTCATACCACTGTGTGTCAGATGAATTCTGCTGGTGGCAGAAATGACTATTGGTAGTAATTTATCATGGGACACCTTTACCTGTTGTAACTGACAACGTGAGAGAATGGATAAAAACGAGGGTTGCCAGGTCTCCAGCCAGATCTCTGTTGGTTGGCAGGAGAAAAAAGGAAATGTTGTCAACATGGGGAAAATGCAGATGTGACACGATGCCCCTCTAGGAATTGCCAGAAACATTGCGGTTTTACTATTGTGTTGATAGCACCTCCACTCTCATCTTGACTTTACCGTACAAAGTTGATGTGACTGTAAAATGGAGGAAGGGAGAACTATGTATGCTGCCTTGAATTCCTCGGCGAAAGAGTGGATAAAAATGCAGTAAATATCTAGATAGATCTGCATACTCTGGTTTCTCTTCAGATAGATCTGCACTCGGTAAATATGAGTCACCAAAGTTCTGAAAATACTCCAGGGCCTTTGATCTCCTGGATTCGCAAACAGTGGTCAAGACCATTCCATTCAACCTTAGTGGTGAATCATTGCAACCAGTTTCTGATGCAACAGCCCAAAGATTACAAATATGGAAAATCAAAGCTCCCTATGAAGAAATATTCAAGGAGTGGAGGAAATCTGGAAGTAGTCCAGTGGATCAGTGAAGTGGTTAAAAAAGATGCTTCAGTGTTGCTTCCAAGTGCTTAATTTCACTGGCTTTTTCATTAATATTAGAACACCAGTACAATCCACTCAAGTGGCGTGACTAAAATACACACTAACACTCCCACTGACATCAATTGTTCTTATAGCTTACTAGACTGTGTCCTGCACTCTGCAGGCTGGCCAGCTCTGGGGTCCTCAGAAGTAGGGCCACTGTTCTTGTGGAGTAGGAGAGGGTCCTGGGAGGCCTGTGATCATGTCCTGCTTGGCAAATGCCTAGTGGTTATGTCAGAGGCCAGTGGCAAGGGCTTCCTGGCAGAGTGGCCTCTGGTACTGCTAGAGAGTGGTCAGCAACTGCCTCAGCACCGTCAGACCCTCCCTGATCTTGGTGGCCCGTCTGGTTCCCTGGCCTTGGCTCCTCAGGCCGTTCCCCTGAACCCTTCAAGTCAGAGTCACAGGGCTGGTCAGAGGGCTGGTCAGAGGGGATCAGGACACCTTGTGCCTTTACTGGTGCAAAGTAATGGCTTTTTTATTTATTAGTGACCTGGGCCGATTCCACACCACCTTGTTTTAGCGCCAGTTTTTCGCTGCCGCAGCGCTACACATTCCTCTGTTCACACGTTTTAAAAAAAAAATCGTAATGGTATCGCTACGGCGTCGCAGCAGACCACCGCAATTTCATTGCGCTATGAGCTCATTACATCATCCATCCCCTAAAGCATCACCCAATCAATCCGCACCCCTCATCTCCGCGGCCCCGCCCCCGCACTTAAAGGGAAAAAAACCAATTCATCAGTATGCTGACACCGCGACTCAATCAACTTCCATGTACCTACCCGGAATTAGACCGGACTGCATCATTACATTTTTCGGTGCAAGCTGTCATGTCAGCTTTTGGCTCGACTGCTCCGTCATGTTGCAACAGTGGATCTCCAGATGAAAGCTGGGGAGAATGATGCATAGGACGGACCAGGATATTGATTGCCCGTCACGAAACCAGTGTCATGTAGTGTGGAAACAGGGGTCCGCAGTGGGTGACGCCTCCCCTATCACAGGCGATCACCCACCTTAATCAGAAGATATTTATTTTGGTCATTACAGACTGAAATCTAACGGTCCTAATTTCATTATCAATATGCCGGCAAGCCGTTCTAGCGGACACATAAAATGGCTCAAAAGGAAGATCTCAAAACATCATTCTCGCGCATGCCCCGACCACTTTCGGATCTGTTTATTCCCGCGTAAATTTCACCATCGTCTCCCATGATCCAATGCACACTGCAGGAACTCAGACTTTGAGCCTGGAGTGCGCATGCTCAACTATCAGAAAATCACATTCAAGCGGGAAAACGCTGAGAATCGGAGGCTTCTGGTGACCAACCGTTCAAATGACTGATCTCCGGCCACAGGTTTCAAGAGGGGTGGCATGGAGGGAGAGGGAAATCTTGGACCTACTCTCGTTATGGGGAGAGGAGAAAATACAGGAGGCACTGAAGAAAAGTCATAGAAATATAGACTACTTTGAGCGCATCGCCGTTCAGATGGCCTCCCGGGGCCATAAGAGATCAGCGACAGAATGCAGATCCAAGACCAAAACAATGAGACTAGAATATAAGAAGGTGGTGGCACATAACGGTATCTCAGGAAATGCTCCCAGAACCTGCCCATATTTCAGGGAGCTGAACAGCATTCTGCGGGGGGATGCAAGCGTCAAACCGAAGTGTGTTGCAAGGAGCCTCTGCGTCGAGTCTGTGGCACAGCATGTTCTCCCGGCGGTGTCCTGCAATGATGGGTCAGAGGAGCTTTTCTTGCATGATTTGATAACCATTGATCGTGAGCCGATTAGAAGTTCCACCCCCTCCCCAAGAGGTGAGTGAGGCAGAAAAAAACATTATGTTTATTGGGGGGAATACATCAGGATCTCACCACTGAGGATATTTGTCCCTTGTTTCAACTTTCCACAGATGGCAGTGTAGGGTTGGCACAGTCAGCACCAGAGAATGACCTAGATGTCACAGTTGATGGCCTCGCTGACTATGGTGAGTACCAAAATTGGGATGTTATCACCAACTCAGATGCAGGAAGAAGTCTTTCATGACAATGGATAAGGGGTTCCAATAAAACTTTCCTTATAATTATCACCATCCCATGGCCACCAAAGACCGATATGTTAAGTTGGGTGGTTTGATTAAAACGAATGCTGGGTCTCCCTGCAAGCCAAACACTTGTAATAAGCGTGACCAAGGAACTGTTTGAGTTGAAGCAATATTCACATCTTGCTAATTGGGAGCCCTGAAAAACATTAATAACTGCTATGTTTAAACGGTGCAGACATTTATAAGACAAGAGCAAGATTGGTTTACACATGTCTCTCTAACATTGCTCATGTGCCATCATGTGCTATGCACTCTCTTCAGAGGCAGAGGAACCCTGTCCTGATGCTCAGGAGGAACCTTACTCTGCTCATTATTGGAAAACAGGGCATGCGTGTGGTGGGTTGATGAGTGTTTTGTTCTGGGACTAAGTGTCATAACTGAACGGCAAAATACTATCACTTTTGGTTTTCTTTCCTGTGGTGATTTTTTAACAATTGAAATTATTTAGCCACTGTTTGCTTGGAGAATCAATTTGTGCTCGATGGTTATTGTTCCCTGCCACAGTACTAATCAATTGTTGTCCAGACCCTTGGTCTGTGGTGATGCACTGTTCCGAACTAGCAATGACTGTTTTCTTTTTGTCGCCTTTAAATTCCACATCAACATCCATGGCTGAGGCTTCCCCTGGGACACGCCTAGAACAAATAAAGAGCAGAAGACGGAGAAATGCGGGCTTGTTTGCAGTCGCAGACAAGATGATCAGTCAGTCAGGGGAGGAGCATAAGGCCCAAATTGCTGAGTGGCGAATTGATAGGGAGGAAAGCATAAGGTGGCATGAGGAGGGAAAAAAAATCCAAAATGATTTTATTGAGGAGACACGTCAGGAGAGGGTAGACTTTAGGCAGGCATGGAATGAGAACCTGCAGGTCATGCAGTCCGCTGTCCTGACACTACAAACTCTTGGTGAAATGCTGGTCAGTCAACATAGGGCAAGATCACCAAAAGAAAAGGCCTTGCAAGATAATGCCACAGAGAACATCGCACCACAGTTGGGTGCAGCTAAACGTGCCTGTGTTGGCCGTGCCAGAGCAAGATTGACTCTCTAGTGTTTCATTTAGATGTCAGTACAGCATGCTCTCTTTGGCCTTCTGTCTTATTTGTTGCATGCTCCAATCTTCTGGTTGCTGAGTGTTTGGTGTGTAAAACAAAGTTCTCATGTTACAAAAGAGTTTCTGAAAATTAAAAGTGAAAACGCATCACAGCACCTTGTTTTGTCTAACAATGAACATAATAAACTTTATTGACAAATTAAATTAACTTTGTTTTGATAAAAAAGGTTTTCTTTAATGAAAAATGATTTAGATTTCAGGAGGAGGGTCTGGAAGCCTGGCTGTCACTCCTGTCTCCTCTACTTCTCGGAGGCGCCTCTCCACATTGTCCAGATGCCTACCAAAACGCATCATGCGTCCCTCGTTGGTGGACATTCTTCTCTGGATGCTGTTCACTGATTAGTAAAAAAAGGAACCTCATAAGTTTGAGGAATTTTTTTTTTTTAATAGGAGGAGGGCGGGAATCCACACTAATCCACTTACGTGAGGCAGAGAGGTGCCGGTCCATACTGTCCAAAGTCCTAAGGACATCATCAATTGTGTGCGTTGACGCTGGCTGCTCTGAGGTTTGCTGCATGCCAGTAGAGGGGCCGGGTTGTGGGGAGGGTGATGTCTCCGGCACATCCTCAGTCTCCCCTGTGAGGGCCACTGGAAAAAATAAACCAAAAATGTCACAATGAGTTCACGCACAACATAATTTCCCCAAATAGCAATGTGATTCTTTAATGCAGTGTTATCAAATTCTAAGAACATGCTCTAAACCAACAATAACAGTTACAATTTTAGGTTTCATAATGAGATCAGGTGTTAACCACTGAGTGGAAGAAATAAAGATTCTTTCGATTTATGAAATAAAAAGTGTGAGTGGACTTCACCCTATTTGGTGAAATCTTAAAGAGTTTTAGGGAACTGTGACTTAGTACATGGAACATGATCTTTGTGCCTGCATAGAGGTGGGTCCATCCTAGAGAGAGAATCATTATTCGTGCACTTCATTACAGCAGCTTTGAGAAAGACTGGGTTTCACCTGCTTCTAGGGAAGACTATAGATTACATGTTTTCAGTAAGGAGAGAATTAGTGGCCAAAGAACTGTTATATTAATCAACAAATGGGTGCTGTTATTCCAACAAACTGAACAGATAATGCATGCAAATGTAAAAAATTAGTTGTGGATTTTCAAATCCATGGTGGATCCATGAAACCTTATTAGGGATGATTGCACACCTGCGTGGGCGTCCTCTGACTCCACAGCAGCGCTCCTTGGAGGGGCTTCTTCCTCAGTTGGGTGCTCTGTCGCCTCTTCTGTCTCCTCCTGCGACTCAGCCTCCACCTGAGGCTCGTCTTGGTGGCGGAGAAGAGGTTCAAAACATGGAATACAGAACTGTGAATAGCCACCACCGCATATTAGAGAAGGGCAGAACATCACATCCTGTCTTTTGAGGGGCATCATGATTGTTCCCAATACGGGTCCTCCATCGCATGATGCTAACACACTCCTATGGCATTTTGACCAGACAGTTTATTTTTGGGTAGGATCACACTAATGATGTGCTGTCCGCCCCTCTCTCTCCAAATTTGCACCTTACTGTTAATCACAAAAATGTCTACAGTATAGCACTGGCTGGATAGGTATGTTTGAAGGGAATTTGGAGGGTTCTCATTCCTGAGGGTGGCATTCGAAACACGAGTTAGAATACGGGGTACTATTCAGTCTTCCAAATTGAGAGTCTATCAAAAACTGGGATGTGCTAACTTCTCCACAGCAGGTATTATAGTTGTGATTGTTCAAAGGTGTTTTCAATTGACTCAGCAGTGGATTGAACCCGCTACCCTCGGAAAAATGGTTTCCGCTGCACTCACCAGCATGATGGCGTTTACTTCAACTGGGTTTTCCAGCCGCTTCCCAAAGCCTCATCATGTCTGCAAAGTGGGGTGGCCTCGCTCTCTGCCTGGGAATACCTTGCCATGCCTCCAAGGCGTCATAGAAGGCTGCCTTCACTCTTTTGAATTTTGAGCGGCATTGCTCCGTGGAACGCTGATACCCCATCTCTCGCATACGGGAAGAGACATGGCCGAAAAGATGACGGTTAGGGTGGGTGCTCTTCATCACCTGTCCAGCTTTTCCTGAACAGTAAATGATTTTCAGGAGCGTGTCCACCTCCGAATCCGTCCAGAAAACTCCCTTACCACTGGAAGCCATTATCGCAGTGGGTCGGTATGTCGACTGTGTTGTAATTCGGCTAGGCGCGCGCAGGCGATTTTGATACTTTTGAAAATCGGCCTTTTTTTGGGCGGGAGAATCAAGACTATGGATACTCAGAAGCGCATTTTTGCTTAATCAAATATATAATGTTGATTTTTTAAAAACCCTAGCTCTGCCCCCCACAAATGGAAGCGTGCATTTCCAGTTAGTTATCAGCACACTTTGACAGATTCATGCAAATCATGGACACTGTCAATGTGATCGGTTCCAGAGAAGGGCACAGTTCTACTCTCAGCCAGGGCCAAACACTTTATTAATTTTTTCTTTCTTTAAAGGGGAAAATATTGTCTTCCGTGAATTGAATAAAGGTCTTTGAAAACAAGTGTCTTTTGGGGACCGGCAGAATAAAAATTTCAGCTTCAGATCACCCGTGGAAATAGATTAAAAGAAAGGATAATTTCTCTATGATTCGCAGCCATTCCCAGTTCCAATGACCATGACACTTCCCTTCCCACCTAACAAACACACATATTGCAATCTCATGGATACAGGATTAATGTAGAATTGCCTCCACCCCCCAACCAGCCCTGCTAGGCAGACAAGACCCCTGCACATTTAGCTCCAAAAGAACGATGTGGCTGTGAGGTCGATTCTACTTTAGGGGGAGCATTCAACCAGCTGAAGTGTGAACAGTGGACAACATCCTGCAGTTCGAGGGTTGTTCCAACAGTGAGTACCCCTCACCCCGTTTTCACTCATTTTTCAACACCGGCGCATTCTTCTTCACAGCAAAGGGAGGCCTTCTCTGGACTTGCATCAGGTGTCTCTGTTGCGACATAGAACATCCTTTCTTTGGCACCAAACCACACACGGACAAGTATCAGATTTTTCAAACAGATAACATGCTTTATTGTTAAGTTTCACCACAGTCAAACACCAACAGAGAAAACCATCTAAAGAGAGGCATTGTTAAAACACAGGTAATCAATATTATTTTTCAAGATATTGATATCAAAATAGAACTACAGTGGTGTGCGGCCAGAAGCCATATACCGCGCCAAGGCTTCAAGCACCCGCTTCCCTGCCTCAAGTTGCCCAGCATTAGAGGCAACATCCTCCTCCTCTTCAGACTCAATCCTGACTTCAGCTGGCGACTGGAGTGAAGACAGGACAGGATGTCCCTTCTCTTCGCAGATGTTGTGTAGCACAACGCAAGCTGTCACTACAGAAACAACGTTCTGCTCTCTCACTTGCAGATGTCTGGAAAGACACTGCCATCTCGATTTTAGATGACCAAAACATCTCTCCACCGAATTCCTAGCCCGACACAAGCACCGATCTAAATTTCGATGATGTTCTGCATCCGTGGACGGCTTCATAAGCCAAGGTCGCATGGGGTACGCACTGTCGGCAATAACCAGCGGTGGGACCAGGACACCATCCAAGTCGAGGCACAGATTTCCTGGGACAAGTGACCCGGCGTCCATGGCCAGACAAAAGGCAGAATGAGAGAAGACAAAGGCATCATGATTTTTGCCACTCCATCCCACCTCTGCATCAATGAAATGTCCACTGGCATCTACAGTCCCCTGCAGAAGGATAGAGGAAAAGTTTTTGCGATTTCCATATTGGTCAGGACGACCACCTGGAGCACATATCGGGATGTGAGATCCATCGATGGCGCCAATGCAGTGTGGAAAACCCAACTTCCTAAATCCTTCCATTACCTGTAAAGAGAACGAAAAGAAGACACACAGGTAAGCAAATGACAATGCTTCACAGTAATTCTATCCTCGCAGCCAGCTTGATGAACATAGACTCCCTTTAATTTTTAAACAATAATTTTCAGTAAAATGACAAATACTATGAGCCCGTAGGGCCACGGGTGGATGAGTGGGCTGAAATTGAGAATATGAAGTTGAAATGTGAGTTCAGACAGGCGTGGACATAGAAATAGATAAAGAACAATCAAATCCCAGTGCTGCCTTCATTGTGCGCTGACAGATTCTCTGGCAAGCCTATTCATTTTAAAATAATCCCAATATTGAAAAGGCACCAAGTCAAAACACACTTCAGAAAACAACAGATGGCCGTGGACTTGCAGACCTAGCATCAACCACATTTTTTTTGTAGCGTGCATATCTCGCCCATCATAAAGAACAGCAAGGTTAGAAGGGGCAAGTGTAGGGCGAAACAATTCAGTGGCTGGTATAGCGGCAGAACAGTACAGAGATAATGATTTAAAGCACTCACCAAGCCAATGTCGGGTCCGAGACAGACGGTTTTAGATAACAGTTCTACCTCCACAGCAAAACAGAATTCCATCACGGAGGCTGCCACCGTTGAACGTCCTATCCCGAACAGGTCACTAGCCACCTGGTAGCTGCAGCCGTTGGCAAGACAGCAAACCGCTACCGCAACTCTTCTCTCAACCGAGAGAGGAGCGCGCATGGTGGTGGTCTGGCGCTGGAGACGAGGGCGAAGAACCTCGACCAGTTCAAGAAAGGTCACCTTTGTCATCCTGAATCGCATCATCCAAGCATGGTCATCCCACAGTTCCATCACTATTCTGTCCCACCGATGGAGGCTCCTTGGGCAGACCCAATGCTCCCTTGGCTCCTCCAGCTCCGCCAAAACATACCAGTGTCATATCTTGTTCCTAGGAGCAGCGCGGGCCAGGCGACGGAATGTTGTACACCGGTGGCGAAAGACAAGAAGTATTGCTGCCACACGTCTACGACGGGACATGTACCGCCTGTAAAATAGCATCATGGATGTGGTGCACCGCAGCATTATCAACACTACCTGCGCCATAAGGAACAGGATGGTTTCACGAGGAGCCATGATGAGCAATCCCAACATCCACCTACTACCCACAGAGATGAAAACTCCATAGACCCAGTATTAAAAAACATTTCAAAATTGCCCGCCCAAACAGGGGGCCAATCACTGCAGACTATCGATGGTGGGAGGAAAAAGAGCCAATCAGCGCAAATTAATGGGGTGTGGTTTCAAAAGGACAGGATAGTATTGTGTCGGTATACCGACCGCCTTATTATTATTATTATTTTTTAAAAGGCTCATGACTTTTCAGAGCAAAACCACGCCCCCTTGCGTACATTGCGGGTTTTATTGAGGGGACGTGATCGTGGCGTTGCGTGAAAAAAACGGAAGTTGGAAGGTGATGTGAACACGCACGTGATTATTGCGCCCTCGAACATGTCGCAATGATATCGGAAAAAACGCGGGAGGTAAGGTGGTGTGGAATCGGCCCTGTTTGCCATGAACTTAGCTTAGATTTCTTTGGGGGGATTTGTTGTGGTGAGAATGAAATTCAAGCACTTATAATAATACAGATGCATGGAATTTTTTCCTTCCTAAAGAAATTCTCACAGAGGAATGCTGATTAATAAAATAATATCTTAGAGATATTATATCAGGCATACTTTCTTCTTTCTTTCTGCTAAGTTTTTTTGTTCGTGTGTGTGTGTGTGCTGTGGCTGTTCCTTATTTCTCTGATCTTCCCTCAAAGAACAGCTTTTTGAGTCACTGATGTCCTTGGTAATAAAAATACTTTATGGCTATGCTGTGATCTCAAACCATGATACTGCCATAACCCCAATTTACTTAAATGAAGAATGTCTGCTAGTAGAATCAATGATCTGTAGTTTAGTATTGTAAGATTTGAAGCAACTTGACTTTTTCACTAGGGAAAAAAAGAGGACACTTCCATATTAGAGGAGCAGAGTAAGTTTTATTCAAGTACTGTCAAGTGTCTTTACAATATCATATCTGATTTTTATCATGATCAATTTCTTTGCATTACTCACTCAGTATCCTGCGGCCACTAGGCCAAGAAAGTGGCCAACCAGCCCAGGTACCTGCTTGGTCTCCTGTGGTGCTGCGGCAATGCCCAGGAGTGCCCAGCCAGCTGGGTGCCTGGGTGGCCTCTTGTGGTTGTGTGGTGCCACCCAGGAGTGGCACCTGGAAGTGGGGGGATCAGCGGGATGATGTCACTTCCTATAGTGATGTCATCACACCACCTGAGAATGTGTGCACGCTGTCGGAGCATGGAAAAAGTAAGTCCCTCCCTCCTCTCCCTGGCATCTGGTATTAGGCCAGACCCCATCTGGCAACCCTAGGTAGAAGTGTCTTAACTTTCTCCACTTCCTGTGCTACATTTTGGTGGGAATTAAAGACTTTGAATCTTGACCTCTAGGGTTGCCATCCTCCAGATGGGGCAGACAAACAAAGAGAGTATCGTGGACCCAGTGATAAGGCAAACAAACAACACGTGATATCTTACTATACACAAGAAACAAACTTAGTTATTTAGTCTGATATGTCTAGGCTGAAAAGAATAATAATGTAACACTGAGTTTTTATCAGTGAGTTTTTTATATGGGCATACCAGCAGTGTGTTTCCTGAGAGCAGTATACCGTCACATCTAGAAAATTAACCTACCTGTGCTGGAATTCCAGGTGAATTTAATATTGGGGTGGATTCCATTCAGCCACTCCCTCAATTCATTGGCCATATTTATGTTTTGAATAATCAAGAACAAATCATCAATAAATCTGACAAAAATCAGGATGTCCTGCCAAAATGGATTTTGCAAGGGGTTACAGTAGTACCTTTGTTCCAGCCATATCATAAAAAGATTTGCCATGCTAGGCACTGCTGCACAGCCCATGGCTATCCCCTTAATTTGTAGGAAAAAACATTTCCCAACTCTAAAGAATTTTTTTTCTAAAATGATTTCAAGTAGAGAAACCAAAAATAAAATGGGGGGAGGGGGAGGGATTTAAGGACTGTCTTTGGTCCAAGATATCCCGGACCACCACACAGGCTTCCTCATGTGGGATATTAGTATAAAGTGAGGAAACATCTAATGTGATAAATGCTGCCTCTGATGGTAATTGAAAGCCTTCAAATTTTGTTATAAACTCTCTAGTATCTAACAGGAATGTGGATGATTTCTGGACAAAAGGTTGTAGATAGTAATCTAGGTGCTTGGAAATGGGCCCTTTAAGACAGTGATTTTCTTTTTGAGATACGGATCTCTGTGTGGAAGGCAGGAGAGCAGTGGATACTACTAGAAGGCAATGGGGATGATTTACAACACACCCTATGCTACACTGGTTTGGAATTAAATATGCTTGTATCTGTATGATAAACTTTGGATGTGTAAGTACAACAATATGTTTGGTTAATTGTATAAGTTAAAAAGTTAAAAAATAGGGTAATTGCTGCAGGCTGAGTGTGCTCCTGACAGATCACAGCCCTAACACCACCCTGTAGGGAGAAACAAGCAGCCAGCCATGACCTCCAACCCCGTTTGGGACTTGGGCAAAGGCTGGCCTGCCCATGCCCTTAGGCTTGACAGCCACCTCCAGGATTCAAGTATTGGCCAGCGAGTCATGAGCCCAACTTTGCCTGAGCCTGGGAGGGGTGTGTGGCTAGGATTGCTGGTTTTCACCCAGATAGTCCAATATTTTGAGAGATGGTTCAGGGAAACCATTTTCCCAAAACCAGACACCTGGCCCTCTCCCCTTTCCCCCTCAATTCTCCCTCCAGCTGCACAGTACTACGTAGTGCCATTGCCGGCCCAGAGAAGCAACCATTCAGCCCTGGCACTTGAGCAGCCTTCTGAAGCTGTGTGGCACTGCTGCCAGCCCAGAAAAGCTGCTAGGCAGCCCAGGTGGCCTCTGGAAGCTGCACTGTGCCTCCCAGGAGTGCCTGGCCACTTGCCAAGGTGCCTGCGAGGCACCATCTATGAGTGGCCAGCTGGCCTCCTCCATGGCAACACCTGGGAGTGATTGGCCAGGCCACTTGCCCAGAAGTGCAGTCATATGATGACATCACTCTGGAAGTGACATTATCACTCTGGGGGATTTTCTTCTTTAACTACTGAGTGCTGCCCCCTGTCCTCAGGGTATGGTATTTCTCTGGATCCCATCTGGCAACCCTATGTGTGGAAAGGGTATGTGGCAGTAATTCTGGGGCACAAAGTACAGAAACAAAGTACACTGGTACAAGAATGTATATCAAAAACAGGGGTATATTTTTAATACTTTTTATTTTATTGATAGGATTAAAAGCCCGATAAAAAGGGCAGAGAAAAGAGAAAGAAAAGAAAAAGAAATAAAAAGAAGAGAAAGAGAGACAAGAACAAAAATTAAAAAAAACGAAGAAAAATAACACGTTTCATTTTCCATTTTTCTCTACACTTACCATATTTATACAAACATTATATTTATAGTTTTGATACCTCCAAAATTTACCTTTTCAACATTGCCATTATTTCCCCCAAATTTATCTTAGAAATCAAATCCACAAATCATCAGTTCATTTTTTCTCGTCTCATAAAGAAAGTCAATAAGAGGTTTCCAATTAACCATAAAGATAGACAATGTTTTATCTCTGATCAAAGCTGTAAATTTAGCCATCTCTGCTAACTTCATCATTTTCACAATCCAGTCATCCATTGAACGCAATACTGTACTTTCCCATTTTTACGCATATAAAAGCCTAGCCTCCGTTGATATATATAAAAATGGAATGTCATGTTTATTTTCCAACTTTTTGTCTATTAGTCCCAACAAAAAGGCTTCTGGTTTAAATTGTATATTGATCTTCAACAAAAACTGAAGCAGATTTGGGGCACTGGTTATGGTTGGTTTTGAGACTGGATCTACGGGCTTAGATTCCCTTATTCAGGTCGACTCTTGGTATAACCATTTTTTGAAGATTTACAGTTGTGAGTATGGGAACATAATTCTATGCGATCTATTACCAAGCATGCTGAAATGGCCCTGTGTCAGAATCTGAAGTGAGATCTTAGGTGAAATCTTTGCCAAGAGGTAAATCCTCTTGGCATATTGATTTGGTGTTAATAAAGCTTTTTTCCCAGATTAATGATACGAGTAAACTCCCTAAAGGTTGGACTACAAGTATTGTGGTTCCAATTTATAAGAAAGGTGATAGGAAGGACCCCCATAATTTTAGACCAATTAGCTTATTGTCCATCTCTTCTAAACTTTACAGTAAATATTTGAAAAAAAATTAGAGGACTGTGTTATTGAGAATAACTGAATTCAGCCCGTGCAAATAGGGTTTAAAAAAGGACCCTCTACAACTGAACATTGTCAAACATTATATTAGTTGGCTGTGGATGCAATTAGGGGCCCAACGAAAGTGCTATATGTGGCCTTTATAGACCTGGCCTTGGCTTTTGATTCTCTTGACAAGGATAGATTATGGAGGAAACTGATAAAACTTAATATTGATCCCAGGTTGGTCTATTTGATACGTCAACTGCATAGTAACACAATTGTTAAGGTTAAAGTTGGAAAGGAAAGTGTCTTAATCGATGATATAGCAGTACAGAAAGGAGTAAAGCAAGGTTGTATCTTGGCTCCTACCCTGTTTAATTTGTATGTTAATGACTTAATCTATAGTTGTGAGGGCATGGAATTTATGCCACCAGCAATGGGTCAAACTAAGGTATATTGATCTTCAAAATTTTCTGTATAATCATATGAATTTGTGACCAAAATTTTTTATCATCGAAGGTGATAAAATGTTCCTTCATGTTGCTCACATTTTCAACATTTATTTAACATACCTTTACTCTTTTTTGCTAATTTATCAGGAGACAAATACCACTGATACATCATTTTATAAAAGTTCTCTTTAAGTGTGGAACTCAAAGTAAATTTGATCCCCTTTACCCACATATTTCCCCACTGGTCCATTTGTATATTAAAAAACAGGGGTGTATTGTAAACTACAGATTGAAAACACCTGAACCCTCATTATGAACAAATGTGACAAGCATACAATTGTAAACAATATTCAGTGTACCAATAACAACTATATAAATACACAGAAAAATGAACAATATAAATGAAAAATGAAAGAATATTCCTCTCAGTGGTTCTGGGGCCCCATCCTGGACTTTTGCCTGTGGCCCCAGAGTCCGTAATACTGGCTTCAGTTCACCCAGCAGACATCCATGGCAGAGTGGGCATTTGAACCCTAGTCTAACACTACATCATGCTGACTGTTGATATGATTTTGATATGGCACATAAATAAGAGGATCTCATATCACTCTGAAGTGACTGAAATCAAAGATATATTGAGCCACTTTACATTTTGTACTCAGGGAACAGATATTCTAGTCTAAAGTATACATACCCCTCCAATCTGAAATGTTTGTGTGTGTCCCTTCCCAGATCATATAGTTTTAGAGATTCGCTATAAAGAAAGGGAGAAAAAATAGTGGTAACCTTTTGAAGGATACAAACGTACAGCAATTTATCTCTGTTAGTTTTTCTTTCTTTGAACTCGAAGCTAACTTGAAATACATCTAAAACTCAGCCGAGGCTTTTCTCTATTTGATTCCTGGACTCCAGCTGAGTCTTGGCAGCTGAGTGCTCCCTGATCATCTGCAATAAAATTTTCAACTGGAAAGGCTCCATGCAGAAATCCTTACACAGTCCTGGACTTCAGCTCATCACAACTATATCGTCTAATCTGAATTCAGACAGCTTGAGTTATCATGTGATACTGCTTTGGTCATATGCCAGTGTTCTTTGCTGCCAACATTGTTTGCTTATAAATTTTTCTTTTACAAGTTCATTTCATATGAATAATGTATTTTATTTATGCAACTTTTAGTAGAGCTCATTTTTCAAGTCTAGCACGATACAGCAGACCCTCACCATTTGTGGAGGATCTGTTTCTGGGATCATGGCAAATAACGAAATCTGTGAATTCTGGGAGGCAGGACTCTACTGCCTCCCATTAGTGAAACAACCCAATTTTCCAAAAAAAAATAAATAACAATGTAATTATTATGATAATGGTGTAATTGATTAAAAACAGACAAGAGACCACATCACATGATCATACAACAGACCATGAATGAGTGAAATCATGAATCCACAATTGGTGAGGGTCTGCTATAGTTATTATTCTTGTAATGAGATAGTAGAAACCATTTATTCATTGTACAGGAGTGGGGCTGGGTTTAATCACACACTTCCACTGATTTTTCCTGATGTAAATCACCGCCCCCAACTGCTATCTAAACAAAGAAAAACAATATGAGAATCCATATCCTTTCCTTTTGAGAGTGGGAGGAGCTCCTTGGGAGCCCCTCCCCCAAAGCCAAGAGAAACGGGTTAAATAGATCATCCCACCATTCCTCTCATGGATTTTGCGACCGTGTGCAATCACTTTTCATTTACAAAACTGCAAGGAGATTGTAGTATAGAATACACAAGTCTAGTTGAGCCTTGGGGAAGACACTGAACTTCACTCACCATTCAGTTCCCTGAAATCGCTGACAATAGCAGCATTCACAAATGTTGAGATAAATTATTTGTTGCTAGGCACTCAAAGCCTTTTACAAGCCAAGAATGCTACTGTGCCTCAAGCCCGCACCACTGTATTGCTTTCTTCTGAGTTAGTCTGGTTCATTATTAAAATCACGTTGGCTGATTCTTTTCTAAAAAGACTATATTGAAATTATGCTTCCAGATCCAGCAAAGATGCTCCATACTGTTTGATGAGAAAAAAGGGTTGCCCAATATACTGCATCTATTGAAGAAGATGATCACTTGATTGCCGGGTTGAAGGAGAAAGGACTGAATCCAGGCATCGATTTCACCTCCTCTGCCTTAACAAGTATTCAATACTTTCAAGGCTGGCGGTATTAACCAACTGTTTGGTATTTATAGGCTGTGTCAATGTGTAGAAGAGAGATACTCAGCTCATTGCTATAAGAGAGGATATGAAGCCATGGACTTTCCCCCATACAGCTTTAAATCAGAGCAGATTCCTTCCCCCCACACACATTTTTTTTCAAATTACCTCCTGAGTCCTAACTATACTGCAAGATCACACAGGAAATATACTCTGCAGCTATCGCTCTGATTCAGGGGTTGCTTCAGGTGCAGTATGTGCTCTGTTGTCTGCAAGAGACCTCAGAGATAGTGTAGTGTAGCTCCTCATTACCAAACAAGATGTATCATGGGGAGATCCAGGTGTATTTATTTATATAGTCACTTGTTTCCTGGTAAGGTGGGGATGGTGGTGTCTATTTATTACCAATAATGGAGTGCACAGGTGAAGGAAGCAAAATATAGGCCCTTACTGTGCCTAAAACATTGTCATGACTTTCAGTAGAAGGGAGCTTTGCACATAGCATGCTGTCAATATGGAGGAGCCTCATGTCAACATTGCAGGGCAACCTAAGCTTGCAATTGGAGCTTTTATTTCCACTAAAGTTTGTTAGTTTTTATTTGCTGTGTTTATTGTATTTTTTTCAGTGAAGTATACCAATTTGACATCAGCTGTCCAACAGACTTTCTAAGGTGAAACATGAAGATGTTTATTTCAGCAACAAGTAACCCGCTTAGAACAACAAGTAACCAAGCAACCCGCTTAGAACCATCCCTCCCTCAACATCCTTCATCTGTCTGGCCATACATCCTTCTCAAAAGTGATAGTATTTATTTATTTATTTATTTATTTATTTATTTATTTATTTATTTATTTATTTCTAGTCCACCTTTCTCACTGAGATCCAAGGCAGATTACACAGTTCAAGTGAAAATACAATATAATCAAAAGCTAGGACATTCACTGAGCAAAGTAGAATACAGTCGGGACATTCAGAGAAACAGAGAAAATACAGTATGGTAGGGGAAAATTTGAAAACAAGTATAAAACAGAGAAAACAAGTATAAAAACCCAGAGGAAGTCTTTCTAAACCAATGGAAAAGAGCAAGAGTCTAGTAGCACCTATAAGACTAACAAAATTAATGTTAGGGTATGAGCTTTCGTGAACTACAGCTCACTTCTTCAGATACCTGAAGAAGTATCTGAAGAAGTGAGCTGTAGTTCACGAAAGTTCATATCCCAACACTAATTTTGTTAGTCTTATAGGTGCTACTGGACTCTTGCTCTTTTCTACTGCTACAGACAGACAAACACGGCTGCCCATGTTGATCTTGCTAAACCAAGGATAACTAATTTATGTGGCATGCTTATCAATGTGGAAACTCCATAATAGACACATGTTTACATCAGCAAACAGTACCCAACAAAGAATATTCCCTGTCCCCCTACCAATGCATCTCTCTGAGCTACTTCTTAAGACATAGCCCTATATTCTGGGTAGAAAGATCTTCTGAATAATTCAGTCTTGCATAGTTTGTGGAAAGCCAGGAGAGTAGGAGCTTTCCTGACCTCCTCAGGCAAACGATTTCATAAAGTGTGAGGTCACCACAGAGAAAATACATGTGTGGGCAGCTGTTGATTTTACCCAACTGCAGGGTGGTATCTGCAGAAGGCCCTGTTCAGATGAATGAAGCTGTTGCAGCAGAACATAGGGGGAGAAGTGGTCACACAGATATGAGGGGCAGAGACCATGAAAGGCTTTGAGAGATAGTCATGACCTTGAATTGAGTCTGATAACTGATGGGAAGCTAATGGAGTGACTGCAGAATAGGAGTAATATGCATGCACCATCTAGCTCCTGAGAGTAAATGCGTTCTGCACCAGCTGGAGTCTCTGAGTCAGCTTTGAGGGGAGGCCTATGAAGACTGCATTACAGTAGTCTAGTGACTAGTCTTGATGTTACTGTGCCATGAATCCAGGTGGCCAGATCAGCTGTGTCAAGGTAGGTGCCATCTTCCTGGCTGGGTATCATCTGCATATTGATTGCATCAAATTCCATAGCTATGAATGAGTTCTCCTAAAGGCTTTACATAGAGGTTGAATGAGATGGGGAATAAGATTGTGCCTTGTGGAACCCCACAAGATAATTCCCACACTGATGATAGCTGGTGTCCAAAAGTAACCCTTTAACAAGTCCACCAAAGGTGATAAAATGTTGCTCACATTTCCAACATTTATTTGACATACCTTTACTCATTTTTGCTAATTTATCAGGAGACATATTCCACCGATACATCATTTTATAAAAGTTTTCTTTAAGTATGGAAGTCAAAGTAAATTTGAGCCCCTTGAGGGAAGGTCCCTTGAGATAGTGATTGATTTACGATAGACATCAAGGATTTATTTATGTGTTTTCCACAAGATTTTAGTAGCTAGGATGGGCAAATATATAGAGTACAAGTAGTGGCCTTCACAGATGCTAGAATTCTGTCAATATCCATCACTCCTACTGGGTCAAAATGATGCTAGAAGCATTACTTCTGACTCACCTATATTACATGTGCCATCCAGATCAGAGTGTATTTGAGCTATTTCATCAGCAAAAAGACTTAGCAAAGGTGTCACAATTAATTTGCTGTTCTTGAACCAGGGAAGGTTCACATTTAGGGTTCAAAAGATGTTGAGATATCTTAAACAATTGGGATGGACGTGATTTAGCTGATGTGATGGTTTCAGAAATGTAATATTTCTTTGCTGCTATTATTGCTGCTTCATAAGTTTTCCAATGAAAACTTTGTAGCATGCTCTATTAGATTCAGCATGAGTTTTCCCCCAGTGTCTTTCCGGACATCTTCCAGTCTTCTTTAGATCCCCAAATTCTATGGTAAACGATGGGGCTGGTTTCTGCTGTAAGGGAGAGAGAGTTCAAGGAGCCGTCTTGTCAATAGCTTCAAGGAACTTGATATTCCATGCTTCCACCACAGCCTCAATAGGGCCCGAGTTTAGAATTCCAAAATCCCCCAGGGTGTTTTGGAATCCAGTGGGATTCATGAATCTTCAAAGGTGGACCATTTTAGATTTCTCCCCCATTTTGTGGGACACCAGGGCCATATTCAGCCTTGACTTCACTAGGTCATGGTCAGTCCATGGTTCAGGCTGAATCTCCAACTCCGAAAGAAGACCTTCTCTCAAAGGCTCAGAGCAAAAGATCAAGTCCAATGTGTGGCCCTTTTCATGTGTAGGACCCATCACTGTTTGAGAAAGGCCTAGGACTGCCAAGGAAACTATGAAGTCCTGAGGTGGTTCTGATGTGGAGCATTTGGCATGGATCCAGAACTATTACCCTAGGTGTCTCCAGTACCATGTCCGAGAGCCTTGGAAACCTAGTTAGGCACCTTGGCAGAGGAAGCAGAATTGTCAGTCTGCTCCAAATTTAAAAAGGGAAACTAGGTTGTCTGGAAGCCTGAAACATCTTTGCTAGCCAGGGATGATGTCGGCTGACAGTAGGGGTACCAGTCCCTCGGTGGGAGCAGGGGATCCCCTGCTCCCACCCCCTGCCCCCTGCCACCACTTATCTGGCCGGTGTTGGGGGGAGGTGTAGGAACAGGCCTCCTGGGCATGCAACTAGGGTGGCACAACAATGTCACTTCCTGGGAGTGATGTCATCATGCTACCCCCAAGAGCGCTCCCTTACCTCCATGATTGTGCTATGACTGCCCCAAAGTGCTGTCACCGATAGTGACATCATTGTGCAGGTCTGCTGCGGGTCACAAACAGCCAGTGTGGAAACTCCCTTGCAGCTGTGAATGCTTTTATATGTGCATGGGCAATGAGTCCCTAACTGGGAAGCATGCCTGTGTGGAAGCAGCCTTAGTTCCTACCTTGAACAATGCAATAGTTAACAGGGAGACTTTCACCTGTAAATTCATGGTGCACATACACCATGGTGGACATACACTAGGGATCCACTGCAACCAGTAGCAAGACTATCAGTGTCATAAGCAGAGTTATACCCCATTATATTCAGTGGACCTAGAGGATGGTAATTCCACTTAGGATGGCATTGTGGTTCTACTACTTTTCTCTGTGTATTTACATGTATGCTGCCTTAGTCCCTATTTGATGAAAAGATGGTCTTTTTATAGCCTCAGCAGCAGTATAGAAGACTTTACAAATTATAGCCTCAGCAGCAGTATAGAAGACTTTACAAATTCAACTGAAATAAATTAAGTGGTTTATTGAGAGAGAGAATATAGACTACAAGGAAACATAAGAAGAAATTAGGAAAGAAATAAAAGTATATGTTAGTACAACTAGACTTAGATTTCTATTTTTGTCTCCATATGCACCCTCCTGAGTCCTGACCATTCTCATTTAAAGCTCATTTATGACTATAAAGGATATATATCTATAGCACACTTTCCATTGTCTCTGGTGGTACTGTTCCTTCAAGTCCCATTCTGACGGTGCACAACATCACAAAATTCTGAATAGACCTGCATAGGATGGCGCAGCAATTGTGGGGTTCAGTTTACTCAGTAACAACAAATTGGTGGCATTGATCAGTTAAAAGGATGATGATTAATCAACATTCTGAGAAACTAATTGATTGCCCAGCATAGTTCAGTCTTTTCCTCTGTGTTTTTGAGTTTCTTTTGGCTGCACAGCATTGTTTTAATTTTTGTCCTTCTTCAGTAACTGGTATTAGGGAGAACAATAATAAAATGAACAAACTTATGTTGACAAATTGCTATGTTCATTTTTGGACAGTGGTAGTGGAGAGGTTGCCCTAAAGTTAAACCTTCTGCCCTTCTAAGTACATGATTACTTCTGGTGAACTAAAATTCATTCTTTCTCTCAGTATTGCTAAGCTTTTCCAAGATAGAAAGAAAGAAAGAAAGAAAGAAAGAAAGAAAGAAAGAAAGAAAGAAAGAAAGAAAGAAAGAAAGAAAAAGAAAGAAAGAAAGAAAGAAAAAGAGGAATTAATGAGAGGGTTCTACGAGTCTTCAAAGGAGATAAGAGCAAGATCTAAAAGACCAATTAGCACATTCTGAATTCTAGGCTGCTCATTAGTTTTTTGGATGTCATCTCTTTATAAAACAGAATATAAAAATCACTAACTTGCAGGTGCACTTAACACTTTCTTAGTAATCTTGCTTTTCTGTGACAGCACAGCCTCTATGATCTATTGATACTGGAAGCTAGTTAATTGTGTCATAGAGATACTTCAAAAATAGCCCATTCTGCAATGCAGTCAAGGGCACAGGTAGAGCATGAACGCAGAAATTATCATCTTTGCCCACTGGCTTGCAAATTTCAGATCGGGAAACGACAAAATGGACCCATGGCATCCATGGTGAAATTCAGTGCTCTAGAGGTAAGGTTCAGGGTTGTTGCACACACACATATGCAGAAGAAACAGGCTTCTGGCATATGTGAAGGACAAAAGACCATCAGGCTCCAATTATCAAAGAGGCAGGGCTGCTTCCCTCCCCCCCGCCGCCTGTACTCTAGACCTCATTCTCTTCCCCTCCTTTCTTCTTTATGGACACAAAGACTAAGTTTAACTTTAGATAGTTAACATAGTTATTTTAATTTATATGAATATAATGGTTCACCATACCAGACCCTGAAAAAAACCGACAAATCTACCTTAACTCAGGAACAGCATGGCTCTTCACACCCTTGAGGAACAATACTGATAACCCATCAACTTATTTGGTATATCATAGAAGGGAAGTGTCTCTCATTCACACTATCTACTCTGACACACATACCAAACATGGATATGATAGTATAACCATGGTAGGTATAATTAAAGGTACTCTACAAGCAGCTTTACACCCCAAGAGTAAAGACTCCAATTGGCTATCTAGTATTAAACATCCACCTACTGGTTTCCTGCTGCATAACCAAGTACCAAATTCCTAATCAAAGTCCGAATTAAAGGCCATGAACCAACCTGAAAGTTTGCACATACTAAGCATCTGCAATAAATTGTCATATTTGCATCTTGGAAGGGCAACCTTAGTATATAAGCAATAGAGGTGTCCATGTAAAAAAATTTCATTGTGGTTTCGGATCTGTGGTTACTGAGTGAAATATTTAATGTGATTGGGTAGTTTTCCAGTGGGGCATTGCCGGTTCGTGGTAGAAAATTGTTAGGTTTTTAAAATTCTCATGATTTTCATAGTGTTCTTATCAATGGGAAAGGGAAGGGGAGAATTTAGGGCAGCTGTTTTTGCCCTTAACAGTACCAAAATTGTACAGAACACACTCCTCCCTCTAATCTGAAGACCACCTAAGTTTCAAGCAAATTGAACCAGAGAAGGATTTTACAGACCTCTAAAGTAGTTCTCTCTCTCTCTCTCTCTCTGTGCACAGTTGCACTAAATTCTCTCTACTAATTTCTAAAGTGGCTGTTAAGCAGCAGCCAGCCGGCAGCTCCAGCCAGCCGGCAGCATTTTAAAAAATAAAGCCATATCTGCATTCATTTCATTTCCCTACCCTTACAGTGACAGATAATTTTTTTTAACTTTTCAACTGAAAACTCTGCATTTGCCTCCCCCAAAGGTGCCCCCACCCACTCTCTTCATCATTTTCAGTCTATCATTTCTCTACTGTTTATGACACGGAAAGTGAGAGAGCTAGTACCAAAGAATCTTGTTCTGTAATCTTTGTAATCTGTTTTCTCATACATGTTTACCTTGCCCTACTGTTGTTAATTTATTTAGCCATAATAAGGCATCTCTATGAACTCTAAGTGTTGTGTCTGCCACAATGTGTTGTTTGGTTAACTCCCCACAGTGTTATTCAAGTCATTGGGAGGAGATGAGTCCAGGGCTCCCCTCCTCCCATCTCACTCCTGTTCTGACCTCTCAGTAGCAAGAATAGGACCCTGCATGGTATACATAGGAAGACACTCCTGCTCATATGTTAACTCTTTAGATGCCACTCCACACTGTAAGGCATGCTTAGAGTCCTGTCTTTAGGGAAGGCGTTGCAGACACAGGTCCTTCAGGCCATTCAGGTAACATTTGTTGTAAACCGTTCTGAATGGTTTCTAACTCTGGATAGGTATAGCTCATAAAAACATATTAAGTAGCCTTTTAAGACAATTCGAGTGTGTGTAGCAGTTATACTTCTGCTGGAAGCTGTGGGAAATCATTGTGTGTGTGGGGGGGGAAACAAATAAGGAAATTCTTCTTCGCAAAATAGTACATTACTGCTGAGCACCAGGGCTAGATGAACAGGTTAAGCCCTGAACTTTAGAAGTCTATTGCTACAACATAATTACCTTGACTGCTGAGATCAGAGCGAGGTGAGCAGGGAAATAAAGATTAATTGAGATGGTACAATGTAGGCAAAGGGCATTTTTACCTCTCTGTCCCTTTTGATGTATGGGAGAGGGAGACAAGTTTGGAAAGATGGACTTCCCATAGGGTTGGCAACTGCCTGGAGAAAAAAAAAGTCTTGTCCCTTTAATAGAGGCTGAATGGGATGTGGAGGCTTAATGTGTGGCAATGGGCAGCAGAAGCTTTTCATGGCATTCAGGAAAATAACATCTGTTTGTAACTAACATCCCATTTGGCCTCTATTAAAGGGATGGGGCATTTTTCTCCAGGCCTGTTAGCAACCCTAGCCTCACAGCATGCATTCACCATGCCTAGTTTCAACCTCAGTGTAGGGTTTTATAAGCTGTTAGGGATATTCCTGCTTGGCTGTTTGAAGAACGTTGGAACGACACTGTTAGGATTGTTGAAAGTATTTTTCCTCTGATCTTAATTAATCCCTCTGTCAAGACTTTTCTAAAACTTCAAAGAGGTCAGAATCCTTAAAAAAGCTCACAACGACCTTTGATTGGCAGGACGGGGGGCAGTTAGATCAAAGGATGAAGATCTCATGATTATATCTGGAACCCTAATCCTTCTCCCCACCAGGACAGCATAAGGTCTTACTGGCTCAATCAGGTCCTTTCTCCTCGATTTTAGTTTTCTCTTATTAAAACTGATACACAGCTGCCTTCAATGTCCTGTGGATCCTAAAAGGCTCAGAGAATGCTTACCAAACCACCCTTTTAAGCTTACAAACTAATTGTTTCTCCCCCAATTTTGCAGGAACCTTTAGCTTGTGTCTGTGGGAGGCGCCATTTCACTGCCTTCTGATGAAGCACAAGACAATCCAGTTTTCTATTAGAAGGTGTAATTGTATAATGTGTGTGAGTTGGAAGAACTGTATTGAGCAGACATTCTCAAATGGGGGAAAGGGGAGAATCCATGCACACTCTAGAAAAGAATGATTTGAGGACTCAGACTGCTGAAGATCTCTGTCCATTTGTAAGAGGAAACTCTGTGTGTACAGCTCTGCTCTGGACTGAGGCCACCTGAGGAAGGGGTTTAGTTGTTCAACTCTGACTGAATTGTACTGGATGATACGGGCTTACTCATTTTTGAGAGCCAGCATGGTGCAGTAGCTTGAGTGTCAGATTAGAATCTGGGCGACCCTAGATCTGACGCAGAAGCTTGTTGGGTGACTATGGGCCGGTCACACCCTCTCAGCCTAACTGCACCACAGGGTTGTTGTGAGGATAAAATGGAGAAGAGGAGACTGTTGTAAACCACTTTGGGTCTCCATTGGTGAGAAATGTGAAGTATAAATGAAATGAAATTTTTAAAAATTGCATGGCAAAGAGGAAAATGGTCTTTTAAAAACTCAACATTTCCCCTTTAAAACATTAAGAACAGTGAGGTGAGTCCAATTCCAATAAGCAAAACTAAGCAGGACTTGAAGTGTTAAATCCCCCTTTTCCTTCCTATGTAGCTGTATCAGGGCTGTTTGCACACAAGATGATCTGTAATTGTACACACCCAGTTCCATATCCCACTCTTTAAACCACCAGGTGATGCAGTACAGATTGCTGTCTGATAGCTATGGTCAAGTGACTGAAATGAAACGCATTGAAACTGAAACCAGAGGAGTCAGAACTTGATGCTGGTTGGACAGGCAGAGATCTTATTTATTGATTGATTTGCTTTGTTTTGATTTATACCCTGCCCTCCCCACAAATGGGCTCAGGGCGGCTAACAACATTCATAAAACACAGCGAATTAATCACAAAGCCATAAAATCAATAATAATCTTTAAAAGGTCATTAAAATAGTCCAGGTGCAGGCTATTTAAATAAATACTTGGGAATCCGTAGATGGGCATAGTAGATGGGCATAGTAGAACACTGTGTTCTCTACTTTCGATGGGGTGCAGTTGATCCTTGCTGACTTGGTTAAGAAGTTAGGGGTTATACTGCATCCAATGCTGCTGCAAAAAAGGCCTTCTGCCAACTCAGTCTATCCTAGAAGACGGTCTCCTACCTTGACATGGCTGATCAAGCCACCTGGTTCCATGCCAAATAGACTAGACTAGACAATACTTGACTACTGTGATGTACTCAGCATAGGCTACTGTAATGCACTCTACATCACTTAATTGACTCTTCGCTGAATTTGTGAATTGTCAGTTATTCTCCCCTAGGTGATGTCATTTTGTGCAAGCACAAAAGGGCAATGCTTTTATTTTATAATTCTGCACTATATATTGCAATGATAATTTTCATTTTCGTTGTTTGATTCGACTGAAGCCTGATAAAGCACTGTTACGTTTGATCATGCAGAAAGTACCTTTTGCTATACATCAACTTGGCTTACATAGTTATTATTTAGTTTTACCTAAAATCTGTGGCAAAGCCCCTGAATCCTTCTCCCCATTAAAAATAAAACTTAAATATGTGTATAACTTTATTTTCTGCTTGCATTTTGGCCTTTTTGTTTTTGCTTGTTTCCTTGGGCTAGTACTGTGATGATACTATTCCTGAATGACAATGCAAGATTAATATAATACACTCTTCCTTGGCTCCCCCATTCCATGTAATATAGGTCTAAGATTAGCCCTTATCACCCTTGTCTCTCCTGCCCTGTCGCCTAGAGGAAGCTGACGTTACTTTCAGGTTTCCCACAGAAGTGATGTCACGCTATCACTGATTCCTTTTTTTAAACGTTATTTTTCTCCTGCTGGCTGCAGGAGCAGTGGCAGGAAACAATAAATGGGGATAGGGGGTGCCTCATCCCCAGTGGGAAAATGTAGCCATAGAGCCAGCAGCCCAGACACATGGGTGAGCAGCTGCAGCGGCAGGCAACCGGGCTGCCCAAGCCACCCACAAGTAGCTGCCACCAGTGAGCCCGCTTTTGCTCCTTTCCTGCTCCATGGGGTGGCAGGGCCCTTTCCAGGGCCCTTCTTAGTCCACCTGTGATGCCAAACAAAATAGGCAGGTGTGCTGCTTTTGGCATATGTGCTGACGGTTGCCTACCCCTAACAGGCACTAACTACTTAAGTCATAATGTCAAATGTTTCTGAAACACCACAGATCAGATTCAAGACTTCCTTTGAGCTGTACAGAATTATAATTTTCAATGAAGGTTTAGAAGTGTCAGAGTGTGTATTGGGGGAGGAGAGGACTGACTGAAAGAAAATTCTCTGCATAACAGTAAGTCCATTGATTTTTTTTCAAAACCCAGCAGCACGTTGCATATTCTGCTAAATCTACACAAAAGACTTACTGGCACAGTACCTAAATGGATAACTGCAGCCACAGTATGAGTAATGTCTGCATGTTTCTGTCTTGTAAAGTGATCTCCTTTTGTCAGAGGGAGTTCTCAATGAGAAACGGAGGCACTGGCTCTTCCTGGTTCAATAGCTGGCTCGCCTTTGATATCTACTATCTGTAGTCTCTGTTCTGTAGTGGTGGATACTAGTAATGCCATTAGGGGCTGAGAGGTTCTGGCAATGCTGGCTGCGTAAGCTTATGAAGTGAATGACGAAAACAGCTTCAGAACTGTTGTTGCTTCTTTGAAAACAGTGAGAACCATTTTTGTGGAGGAGAGAGGAAATCAGGGCCAGGGCCAGAGACTGGGCAAGTGCTGAGGTTCAGGATGGTGTGGGGGACCCACCGATTCAGTTAAATTTCTCTTCATGCTAGATCCTGGGAAAGTCAGGAGTGCTTCTTTCTTGGGATGTTCCAAACTTCCTCAGCACAAAGTTCCCCCTTCCCTGAGTTCTTCCTGTCTTGAGTTGGGGGAAGGACTTGGCATTCTTTCTGTGCTGGACTCTCTCAAGGTTAGAATAGCACAAGAAGAGCAATAAGCAGGTCAGCTAAGGAAGAATTAGGATCTTGTACCGGAGAATGAAATGTTCAGAAATATGACATTGCTTTTTCAACAGCCGCTGCTGGTAGTTTGCAACACTGTGAGTAGCTGAGACAAAACTGCTTTCAGTTTCAGTCAATTTGTGATAACCTGCACTGCAGTACGTGGGAATCTAAGTCCCAGATAACGAAAGCTGGAGTTGGATAAGTGTTTATTTTTCTTCACACATTTATGTCCCTCCACATCTTATACATAGTTTACTTGACTAATCAGTACATTATAGTTGACAACAGAGGCTCTATTTTTGAGCTCCTCTCAAAGTACAACAGGAGAGGAAGAAAGGACGAGTAACTGCTGGACAGTGGGGAAGACTTAGAACATTCTTGACTGCCACTTGTTTGGCTCATAGAATCATAGAATCATAGAGTTGGAAGGGGCCATACAGACCATCTAGTCCAACCCCCTGCCCAGTGCAGGATCAGCCTAAAGCATCTCTGACAAATATTCATCTAGCCTCTTCTTGAAAACTGCCAGTGAGGGGGAGCTCACCACCTCCCTAGGCAGCTGATTCCACTTTTGAACTACTCTGACCGTGAAAAAGTTCTTCCTAATGTCCAGCTGGTACCTTTGTGCATGTAATTTAAGCCCATTGCTTCGGGTCCTACCCTCTGCTACCAACTGGAACAGCTCCTTGCCCTCCTCCAAATGACAGCCTTTCAAATATTTAAAGAGAGCAATCATGTCCCCCCTCAGCCTCCTCTTCTCCAAACTAAACATTCCCAAGGCCCTCAGCCTTACCTCGTAGGGCTCAGTCTCCAGACCACTGATCATTCTCGTCGCTCTCCTCTGCACCCTCTCGATTTTGTCCACATCCTTTTTGAAGTGAGGCCTCCAGAACTGCACACAATACTCCAGGTGTGGCCTGACCAAGGCAGTATAGAGAGGGGCTATGACCTCCTGCGATTTCGATGCTATGGCCCCTTTGATTCAACCCAAGATTGAATTAGCCTTTTTTGCCACCGCATTACACTGACTGCTCATATTTAGTTTACAGTCCACTCTTACCCCAAGATCCCTTTCACATATACTACTGCCCAGAAGTGTATCCCCCATCCAGTATTTGTGCTTCCCATTTTTGTGGCCCAGATGTAATACTGTGCACTTGTCTTTGTTGAATTGCATCCTATTCACAGCTGCCCACTTCTCCAGAGTATTCAGGTCTTATTGAATTTTAGTTCTATCTTCTTGGGTGTTTGCTACTCCTCCCAATTTGGTATCATCAGCAAATTTAATGAGCAGCCCTTCCACTCCTTCATCCAGATCATTGATAAAAATATTGAAAAGTACCGGGCCCAAAACCGAGCCCTGCGGCACCCTACTGGACACCTCCCTCCAATCTGACGAAATGCCATTGACCACCACTCTTTGAGTGCGGTCCTCTAACCAGTTCCCTATCCACTGAACTGTCCTATAGTCCACTCCACAGTCTTCCAGTTTGCCCATCAGAATGTCATGGGGGACCTTATCAAAAGCTTTACTGAAATCCAGATAAATCACGTCAACAGAGTTCCCCCGATCCAGTAAGCTGGTCACTCGATCAAAGAAGGAAACCAGGTTGGTCTGGCAAGATCTGTTAGGAACAAAACCATGCTGACTTCCCCGGATCACTGAGCGGTCCTTCAGATGCTTACAGATTGATCCCTTTAAAATCTGTTCTAATATCTTCCCAGCAACAGAAGTCAGACTGACCGGCCTGTAGTTTCCCGGGTCATCCTTCTTCCCTTTCTTAAAGATTGGGATAACATTCGCTCTTCTCCAATCTTGTGGCACATCCCCAGTCCTCCAGGAGGCCTTGAAGATGATGGACAGGGGTTCTGCAAGTTCTCTAGAAAGTTCTTTCAGCACTCTTGGGTACACCCCATCCGGCCCAGGGGATTTGTATTCATCCAGTGCAGCCAGATGCCTCTCCACAACCTCTCTGTCAATGTCAATTAGCCACTCAGGTGTCCTGCCACATTTTCTACTATCTCTAGATGTGCCTGAGTTCTTCAGGGAGAAAACAGAGGCAAAAAGGTCATTAAGCCTGTCTGCTTTTTCTCTGTTCTGCATCTGAGTTTCTCCATCTACTCCCAACAGTGGTCCAATTGCCTCTTTTACCTTGCATTTGCTTCTCACAT